>NW_006408528.1:26584594-26614109 GCF_000296735.1 Chrysochloris asiatica
ACCAACAGATCTGTGTTGGAAGAAGTGCAGCCAAAGTGCTCCTTGGAGGCCAGGATGGCCAAACTTTACCTCTCATATTTTGGACATATTATCAGGAAGGACTAGTCACTACAGAGGGATATCAAGTTTGGTGAGGTGGAGGGTCAGAGAAGGAGAGGAAGACCCCTAGTGAGATGAATTGGCAAATTGGCAGCATCAATAGTCTCAAGTGTGGTAACGATTGTGAGGTTGGCCCAGGACTAGGCAGTATTTCATTCTGTTGTGCATAGAGTCACTATGAGTCAGTACCGACTCCATGGTCCCTAACAACAACTTGCTTGCTGGAGTCCTGGTGTGGTACTGTGGGCTAAGGCATCAGACTGCAAAGTCATTTGAACTACAAGGTCAGTGGTTCATTCTCACCAGCTGCTCCTTGGAAGCTCTATATGAGGTTGCTTTAATATTTGTTATGTTAATGAGACAGTATTAGTATAGAATGTGTTTATATTAATGTTTATGTAAATTAAAGCAGCAAGTAAGTTGTTGTTGTTAAGTGCTATTGAGTCGATTCCAACCCATAGCAACCCCTTCACAGCGCTTAACAACAATAAAATAATATCCAAAGAACTTGTTTTGGTTTAGTGGCCTCAAGTGGAAGTGGGTAGATTAACAATAAACATAAACACTTCAAATAAGCCTACCTAAAGTAAGGTCTCTATGGGTCGGCACCTAACAACAACAACAAAGTATTACAAGGCAACTGAAGAAACTAAGTTAACTAAGTTTACTAAATATTGTTGTTGTTGTTAAGTGCCGTCGAGTCAGTTCCGACCCATAGCGACCCTGTACAGGGTTTCCGAGGGTGTAGTTCTTTGAAATATTTGTGATGAAAAGTCGACTCTCAGCTATGATGAGGGGAAAGAACATTCTGAGAGGTGACAGCATGGCTCTACCGACCTAAACAAAATGGAGTCGGTTTAGTCAATAGGTCTCAATAAATGAGGACCTTGCAAATGAGGAAGTTTGTTAAAAACTAGCTGAGATGACCTCATGGTCCAGAAGGAGAACAGGACATACTTAAGCCCACTCAGACAGCTATCTCAGGAGCTAAGCAGTTGCCAAGCGACCTTAAGAGGTGGAATGTTTGAGAATTGTTGCCTTATTGGTTTTTTTCCCCTGAAGTGGAATATTTGAAAAAGTTTATGGCTCTATTGTTTCTTTTTCCAAAGAGTGCTATCCTGATGTTAAACTAAACTAATTATGCACCCAAGTGTAATTTACCCTATATAATGTGCCTACTCTTTGTAATGGACAAGGGCAGTCTTGAGAGATTATTCTTTCTGTTCTCCAGACGGCTGACTTTCTGCTAATGAAGCTTGGATCAGATCTCTCCCTGTCTCTGTGATTAACTAGTGACAGGTAGCAAACCTTCATTTCAATTTTGCAACAAGAGCTTCAAAGTGTATGTGATTTGTTTTTTGTGGGTCAAATCAGTTATCTAGGGGAGAGGACAACAAAATTATAAAAATAATTTTAACTAAATAAACTCTCAAAAACTTAACTTACATTTGTTGTAGCAACCTGTAGTTCCTTTGATTCATTGTTCCTCAAGTCCGAAATGAAGACAGAAACTTTGCTGCTTTGGCTAAAGGAAAGACTCTATGAATGAACAAATCAGTCAGAAAATAGCATCAGGTAGGCTCAAGTAAGAAAATACCATCAAGAACTTACTGAAATGGAAACTTAATTTATTCCTTTGGTGTTGTTAAGTGCAATCAAGTCAATTCTGAATCATAACGAGCCAGTATAGGGTTTCTGAGGAGGAGCGTCTGGTGAGTTTGAACCTCCGACCTTGCAGTCGAGTGCTGATCCTGCAACTCCACATCAGGACTCCTTTGTTGTTGTTAAGTGTCGCGGAGTCTGTTCTGATCCATAGAGACATTGTATATGGTTTCCAAGGAGCGACTGGTGAGCTTGAACTGCTGACCTTGCAGTTCAAATCAACTTTGCCGTCCAGCGCATTATCCCACAACACCACACCAGGACTCCAGAACTCTTTTGTTATTGTTGCTGTTGTTAAGTGCCCTTGAGAAGGTTATGACCCATAGCGACCCTGCATAGGGTTTCCAAGGAGCGACTGGTTATCTTGAATCACCAACCTCGTGGTTCAAATCAACTTTGCAGTCCAGCACATTAACTCGCAGCGCCACACCAGGACTCCTCCAGTACTCGTTTTTTGTTATTTAGTGCCGTGGAGTTGGTTCCCACCCATAGTAACCCTTTACAGGGTTTCCAAGGAGCTTAAGCCAACGACCTTGCAGTTCAAAGTGACTTTGCAGTCCAGCACATGAACGCACAGCACCATATTAGTTCTCCTAGGACTCCTTTGGTGGGGGTGGTTATGTATCATGGAGTGACCCTGCATAGGATTTCCGAGGCTGTAAATCTTTACGGGAGCAAAAAGCCTCATCTTTCTCTTCCGGAGCAGCTGGTAGTTTCAAACTGATAACCTTGAGGTTCACAGCCCGATTCGTAGCCACTACACTACCAGAGCGCCTTATAACTCTTCCTAGAAGGTAGAAAAAAAAAAAAAAAAAAATTGTCACAAAATCATGACTGGCAACAGATCAATTCATCACAGTCACAGGTGGGACTACGGAAGTAAAATGAGAAAAGGGCCAGTATCCTATTGCAGATTAGAAACGTTTATAGGATTTGTTCTGGGCCCTTCCACCATCTTGGTCAGAGTGTGACTCAGGACTACATGGCCCTGGTTACTCCAATTCCCATTAAAAGCATATCCAGGCAGATCCCTGAGGGAGAATCTGCCTTCTCTGAGTTGCCTAGGGTAGTCACAGTAATATACTTTAAAAGCACTCTGCCTGAAGGCAAAGCTTTTTACATTGCTGATTACTGGTTAGAAAGAACTCAATGAAGGTTGAATTTATGTTAAGACTCAATGGATTTACGGTTCCCACTGTAATCTAGAGTCCTGGTGTGGCACTGTGGGTTAATGCGCTGGACTACAAGGTCTGTTTAGCTGCAGCTTTCCACAAATTGCTCAGAATTAAGTCTGTATGAGTCGGAACTGACTTCATGGCACATAAACAACACCACAGTACTTAAGGGTGTACCTTCCAAAGTCTCCAGAAGATGTTTATATCCAGACTGAGTCAGCAGACATAACAGTAAATCTAGGAGAACTATTTCCTAACCCTATAATGTTGTTGCAAAGTGCTGTTGAGTTGGATCTGATTTATAACGACCCCATATAGGTTTTCCGATGCTTTAAATTTTAATGGGAGCAAAAAGCCTTATCTTTCACCTGAGGAGCGGCTGGTAGCTTGAACCTTGTGGTTCTCAGGCCAGTGCTTACTTCATGGCACTACTATGCTCCCAACACTGTATTTTTGTTACTGTTGTAGTTAAGTGCAGTCAAGTCAGTTTCAACTCATGGTGGTGCTGATGTACTAGGAGTTACTTTCCACTCATATCAACCCTGTATAGGGTTTCCAAGGATATAAATCTTTGTTGTTGTTGTTGTTAAGTGCCACTGAGATGGTTCCAACCCATAGCGACCTTGTATAGGGTTTCTAAGGAGCGATAGGTGAGCTTGAACCGCTGACTTTGTGGTTCAAACAGACTTTGCTGTCCAGTGCATTAACCCACAGCACCACACCAGGATTCTGGAAGCAGAAAGCCTCATCTTTCTCCCACACGGCTTATAGTTCAAACCACTGACCTTGAGGTTAGCAACCCAACTTGTAACCACCATGCTACCAGAGAGCGTATAGGGCTTCCAGGGAGAAGCTGGTGGGTTTGAATTGTCCACCCTGTGGTCTACAGTCCAGGGCTGATTCTATAGTGCCACACCAGGCATCCTCACCCTATATTAAAGAACAAAATATGTCAGAAAGAAAGAAAGATGGGGGAGTGACAGCTGCTAAGGAAGAAAATCAGCAGGATCTGTCTGCTATAGACAGCATCCGTTGAGATAACAAAAGTAGAATGAACACTAAAATTTCATTTACAATGCCTTGGTAAACAAGAATCACATCACAATCTGAAGTGGTAATTTAAGAAATTAACTCACTAAAATCCAGATTTGAGCACAACATACTGAGCCACTGTAAAAAGATAAAATAAAAACCGTTATTTTGTTGAAAATTTTATGTGTTTGAAATTCTGCTTATTATAATAGTTTGTAACAAAGCAAGCTCAGGTAAACTTGCTGAAAATTAAATTAACCACAGATCATGATTCTTTATTTATAACAGAATCAAAAAGGATGAATAATGAAACCAAAAAGAGAATTCAGAGCTTATATTTTGTAAGAGTTGAAAGGACAGCACATTTTTGTCTTGTCATCCAATGCTTGAAGAGCAGATGGCAGAAGCAGAATCACTTTTAGAAGAGTCTTAGAATGCCTGTTTCTAGTCAACTTTGTCATTGTTCATAATAGAAAATTTGATGAACTACATGGCAAAGACTCTTGAGTCTTTGAGACTTGATGCTTTGTTTTGGACCAGCAGATCACAAGGAGGAGGCTGGAGCAGGAGCAAGGGGTTGGTGGACCCTGAGTGCAAGTGCGAGGGCTGCAGATGATTCACAAATATCCTCCACCATCCCCGCTCCCCCAGCTAGGGATTTAGAGATTGCCCCTGGGTGTCAGCACTCTCACTAAACCTCTGGCAGATCAGAATTTTACTTCTTATTTTGATAACTTATAAAAACTACTTCATTTTCTCTAGAAATATATACGAAATGAGTTTCTTCTGATCCTATACATTGGGATTGCAATGAAAAAAAATATATATATATATATGTATATATATATGTTAAGTATTTTCTGAAGAAAAATCAAACTCTTTAGCATGATTGTTGTTGTTATGTAATTGTTTGGTTAAGGAGGCCAAACAATTGTTTTATTAAACAACTTTCTTTTTTCAGCTTTATTGATATAAGTGGATATATGAAATTCCTCACCATAATTAAGGACATAGTTTTAAGGTTGGCAGTTCCAAACCACCAGTCACTCAATGGAAGAAAGATGAGGCTTTCTGTTCCCACAAAGATTTATAGCTTCTGAAACATTATATAAGATCACTATGAGTCAAAACAGACTCAATCACACTTGACAACAACAACAACAACAACATACAAATCCAGCAGTCAACATTAACTGTCAATGGAGACAAATTGAAAGTGTTCCTTTTGTTAAAAGAAACCACACAAGGATACCCTTATCACCACTTCTTCTCAATATTGTGCTGAAACTCTTAGTCAGCATTAAAAGGCAAGAATAAGAAATTAAAGGCATCATCTAAATTGGCAAATAAGAGTAAAACTCTATTTGCAGTTGGTAAGATGCTATACATAGTAAAGCCGAAAGATTCTGCAAGAAACACATTGAAAGATTCAGCAGTGTCAGGTTATAAGATCAACATACAAAAATCAGTTGTATTCCTTTACACTAATAAAGACAGCTCTGAAAAGAAAATCAGGAAAATAATATAATTTATAATCATCACTCAAAAAATGAAACTCTTAGGAATAAATCTAAGAGAAACAGAAGACCTAAAAAAGGAAAATTACAAAACTCTGCTATAAGAAAGAAGCAAACAAATTAAAAACCTTACAAAAATGGAAGAATATATCATGCTCATGGACAGAAAGACTTAACATTGCACAAATATCAACACTGCCCAAAGCAATCTACAGATGCAATGCAATCCTAATCCAGATTCCAACAAAAATATATAAAGAGATGGTAAACTGCTATTAACCTCAAGGTCAACAGTTCAAAACTACCAGCCATTCCACAGGAGAATGATGAAGCTTTTTGCTCTCGTAAAGAATTACAACCTTGGAAATCCTATACAGGTGGCTATGAGTCAGAATTGACTCCAAGGCACATAACTACCACCACCAACTTTATATGGAAAGGAAAGAGATAAGCATTGCTTAAGAAGAAGAATAAACTCAGAGACCTCTCAATTCCTGATCTTAAAATCAATTATGCAGCCACAGTGGTCAAAACAGTCTGGTACTGGTACAAATACAGATAGATGCACAGGCCAATAGAACAGAATTGAGAACCCAGAAGTAAATCTATCAACATAATAGAGTCAGCTGATCTTTGACAAGGGGCCAAAACACATCACAGAAGGAAGAGACAGTCTCTTCAACAAACAGTGTTGGTAAAACTGCAAAACCAATCACAGGAAAACGAGGCAAGACCCATATTTCACACCATATACAAAAACAAACTCAATGTGGATTAAAGACCTAAATATAAAACTTAGAACTATAAAGATCATCAGTAAAAAAATGGGAAAACATTGGAGGCTCTGATACATGGAGTAAATACACACTACCAAACAAAACTTAAAGCAAGCAAACAGCAAAAGACAAACTAAGGGACTAGGATCTCCTAAAAATTAGACATGTATGCATCACTGAACCAAAAGGAAATGGTTGATGTTCAACCATTTCAAGAAGTAGCATATGATAAAGAATCAGTGATACTAAGGGAGGAAGGCCAAGGTGCTTTGAAAAATTTGGCAAAGAACAAGTCGCCAGAAATTTATGGAATACAAATTAAAATCATTCAACAAACTGATGCAGCACTGGAGGCACTCATTCATTTATGCCAAGAAATTTGGAAGACAACTACGTGGTCAACCGATGAAGAAAGAGATCCAGTTGTGCTCATTCCAGAGAGGTGACCCAACGGAATGTGGAAATTGTTCAGAAAATATCACTAATATGCTATGCAAGCAAAATCTTGCTAAAGATCATTCAAAAACAGTTATAACCATACATTGACAGAGAACTTCCAGAAGTTCAAGCCAGGTTCAGAAGAGGATGTGGAATGAGGGATATCATTCTAACATCAGCTGGATCTTGGCTGAAGGCAGAGAATACCAGATAGATATTTATCTGTGCTTTATTGACTATGCAAAACTTTTGATTTTTTGGATAAATCATGACAAGCTATGGCCAACATTATAGAGAATGAGTATTCTGGAACAAGTGCTCATTAGTAAATGATGCATAAACCAAAAGGCAGTTGTTCGAACAGAACAAGGGAACACCGAATGGTTTAAAATTAGAAAAGATGTGTGCCAGGATTGTATTCTTTCACCATACTTATTCAGTCTGTATTCTCAGCAAATAATATAAGAAACTGGATTATATGAAAAAAAAATGTGGTATCAAGTTTGGAGGAAGATTGATTAACAAGTTGCAATATGTAGATGATACGACCTTGCTTGCTGAAAGCCAAGAGAACTTAAAATACTTACTGATGAAAATCAAAAACAACAGTATGGGTTACACTTCAATGTAAAGAAAACAAACATCCTCACCACTTGACCAATACACAACACCCAGATAAATGGTGAAAGGGTTTATGTTGTCAATGACTTCATTTTGCTCAGATCCACAATTAACAATCATGCAAACAGTCAAAAATCAAATGACATATTGCATTATGCAAATCTACTGCACAAGACCTCTTTAGAGTGTTGAAAAGCAAAGATGTCAGTTTGAGGACTTAGGTGTACCTGACTCAAACCACGTATTTTCAATAATCTCATGTGCATGCAAAAGTTCCACAGTGAATAAGGAAGACTGTAAAATAATTGACACATTTGAGTTATGGTATTGGAGAAGAATACTAAAAATACCATGGACTGCCAAAAGAACAAACCAATCAGTGTTGGAAGAAGCACAGTCAAAATGCTCCTTGGAGGCCAGGATGGCCAAACTTTGCCTCTCATACTTCGGACATAATTGTCAGGAGGGACTAGTCCCTGGAGAAGGTACTAGTAAGGAGAAGGGATTGGTAAAATGGAAGGTTGGAGAAAAAGAGAAAGACCCCCAACAAAATAGGTTGGCACAGTGACAGTAGCATTGGGCTCAGGTGTAGCAACAATTGTGAGGCCTGGGCAGTGTTTTGTTCTCTTGTGCATAGGGTTGCTGTGAGTTGATACCAATATGATGGCACCTAACAACAACATTTGCATCAAAATATTTCACCAAAAGAGTAAAAAGAGCGTCTACAGACTGGGAAAAATTTTTGTAATGACATTTCAGACAAGGGACTAATCTCTAAAAAGTATAGGAAACTAGGACACTTCTATAAGAAAAAGACAAATAACCCAATTAAAAATGGACAGAGGACATGAACTGACATTTCTCTAAAGGACACATTCAGGTGACTAACAAACATATGAAGACATGTTTCAAATAATTAGACATTATTATTGTCGTTAAGTGCCGTCGAGTCGGATCCGACTCATAGCTCCCCTGTATAGGGTTTCCAAGGAGCAGCTGATGAGTTTGACCTTGCATTTTAAACTGAACTTGTAGTCCAGCGCATTAATCTGCAGCACCACTATAGCGATGCGAAGCAAAAGAACAGTGAGACATCCTCTTATTCCAGCAATAATATCAAAGTTCAAATAAACAGACAACAATAAAACGCTATCAAGGGTGTGGAAAGACTGGGACTCTCTACATTATTGGACTTTACAGTTCGGACTGTGAAATGGCGTAACCACTGTTGAAAATGGTATAGTGCTTCCTCAAAAAGTTGGAAACAGCAATACCATATGGCCCAGAAATCCCTCTACTTTATACATATATATCTCCAAGAAATAAGAACCATGACACCAGTAGATACATACACACCCTTGCTCATCACAGCATTATTCACAATAATAAAAAGATGGATGGCCATAAATAGAAGAATGGATAAACAATCTTTGGTGCATACACAAAACCGAACACTACACAATATTTAAGAATAACAATTTATCTATGAAACACCTGAAAACATGGATGAACCTGGAGGACATTATGCTGAGTGAAATTGTTGTTGTTGTTGTTAAGTGCCGTCGAGTCGGTTCCGACCCATAGCGACCCTGTACAGGGTTTCCAAGGGTGTAAATCCTTACGGGAGCAGAAAGCCTCATCTTTCTCCCGCGGAGCGGCTGGTAGTTTCAAACCGCTGACCTTAAGGTTCGCAGCCCTATTCGTAACCACTACGCTACCAGAGCTCCTTCACAAAAGTATAAATATTGCATGAGAACACAATTGAAAAAAAATCAAGAAAAAGGTTTTTATGCTAAAAGAAACATTCTTTAATGGTTACCAGGGGTGGGAAGGAACAGAGAGCAATTCACTGGTGAGTAGATAGACATGTGTTAACTCAGGTGATGGGAAAGGCAACATACTAGAGAGAATTTGGCAGAAAAATGATGAAGACAGATGAAGACACAGGGAAGAATGCAAGGGTTAAAGAGGATAGAAATATATACTTTTATATACAGACTCCTACAACAACACTGTTCTACAAGTAGATTTGTGGACAGATGAATGGGTAAGAGAGGGAGAGTGGGAGTATGTCCACACATATACAAGAGTTTGACAGAGCATATTTGTACATATGTATTTCCTTTTGCTACAAACATATCTATGGATGTGTTGAAGTATTTGTTGTTGTTCAGTGCTGTTGAGTAAGTTTCAACTCATAGGAAGCTTATAAACAACAGAACAAAACATTGTCCTATCTTCTGTGCCATCCTCACAATTTTTGCTACGTTTGGGCCCATTGCTGCTAACACGGTGTCAATTGATCTCCTTGGGGATTTTCCTCTTTTTAGCTGATACTCCACTTTACCAAGTATGATGTCCTTCTCTAGGGACTGGTCCCTCCTGACAACATGCCTGAAATATTAGTGACAAAGTCTCATCATCCTGGCTTCTAACGAGCATTCTGTCTGTACTTCTTCCAACCCAGATTTGTTTATTCTCTGGCAGTTTATGATACTTTTAAGTATTCTTCTCTAGCACCATAGTTCAAATGCATTGATTCTTTTCTGGTCTTCCTTATTCATTGTCCAATTTACATATGCATATGAGGCGATTGAAAATAGCATGGTTTGAATTAGATGCACCTCAAACTGATTTCTTTGCTCTTACACACTTTAAAGAGGTCTTGTACAGCATATTTCGTTTATGCAATATATTGTCTGATGAATGTTGGTTCTTAAACCATGCAGTGTTTGCATTACATTAAGGTACAATCCGTACTGAAGGCTGTATTCTTTGATATTCAAGTCTTCTCTTTCAGCAAACAAGATTGTATTATCCGAATATCACAGGTTTTTCATCTTCTTCCAATCCTGATGTCATGTTCTTCTTTATATAATCTAGTTTCTCAGATTATTTGCTCAACATAAAGGTTGAATGTGTATGGTGAAAGGATAGAACCGTGGTGCATACCTCTACTAAGTCAAAAACATTTAACATGTTCTTGTTCTGTTTTAACATTGTCTCTTGATCTGGGTCTGAGGTTTCTCATGAGCACAATTAAGTACTATGGAATACCCATTCTCCACAGTGTTGTCCATGTTTATCATGATCTACACAGTCATAAGCCTTTTCATAGTCAATAAAGCACAAATAAGTATTTTTCTGGTATTGTCTGTTTTCAGCCAAGATTCACTTGATATCAGCAATGATAGTCCTCATTCCAGATCCCTTCTGAATCCAGTTTGAATATCTGGCAGCTCCCGTTCAAGTGACATTTTGCTTTCCTGTATTCTTGATGTCATCCTATAAATCTACTTAGGACAAAGTTCAGAAGGGTTAAAAAAAAGGGTTGAATGAAAATAAAAACTGCATGGAGAAATTGGGATAACTGCTGTTATATAGAGGGGATTCCCATCACTGGCATGAAACAAAGTATATGATTTGTTGAATGTAAAACTGATGATCTTCATTCAATTCATAATAAACAGATTTTTCTGAAAAAAAAAAAAAGGCTGAATAATCCATTTTAGCTCTCTAATGTCTAGGATATTGATCTTTATATGTTCCATTTCTTTTTTTACTAGTTCCAATTTTCATAGATTCATATTTCATACTTTACATGTTCCAAATATTAATGATGTTTACAGTTGTTTCTTTTCATTTTGACTTGTGCTACATCAGCAATACTCTATTCACTTCATTAAGGTTGACTCTATTTTAGGAGGCAATCCTTCCTCAGTCATATTTTGAGTGCCTTCCAATCTGCAGAATGGATCTTTTAGCACTATATCAGACAACGTTCCACTGAAATTCATAAGATTTTTATTGGCTCATTTTTTTTTTTTTCCAGAGTAGATCATCAGGTCATTCTTAGTCCAGTCTAGTCTGCCAACTCTGCTGAAACCTCTCTACCATGGGTGACCCTGCTGGTAAACATCAGTGGCATAATTTCTAGCATCACAGCAACACACAAGCTATCTCAGTACAACAAAGTAACAATATTATTTTTGTTGCTATTAAGTGCCATTGAGTTGGTTCTGACCCATAGCAACACTATATAGGGTTTCTAAGGAGCTACTGGTGAGCTTGAATCACCAATCTTGACATTATTGTTGTTGTTAAGTGCCATCCAGTTGGTTCTGACTCATAGTGAACATATATAGGGTTTCCAAGGAACTGCTGGTAAGTTTGAACAACTGACCTTGCAGTTCAAACTGGCCTTGCGGTCTAGTGCATTAACCCACTGAGTCACACAGATGTAAAATAGTAATAGGAGGTAAACTATCTTTTTTCACAATTTCTTCTATTCCCACTTTGTCCTATATTAAGGAAAATGGATACAGCTTTATAAATGATTTCCATAACCCCCTCTATGTCTTTTATTGTCCACTTGCAGGCTCTCAGACATAAATGTCTTATTTATCTTTCTTTTTGCACTGTGTGGCCTCAACTCTGACAAAGAAAAACTCAACCTTGGTGATATTGGTGGGATATTTCAGGGACATGTTGAGTTTAAAAGATTTTTCTGAGTTCTCAATGTAACCCAATACTAGTTTACAACATCATTGCCTTAGGGATAAACTTTTTGGAATTGACAAACTAGTTTGCAAAGGAAGGCTACCTGTGCTTTGGAGGTGTGTTTGAGAGTTCTCTAATCCATCATAAAAACTCATCTAATTCCTCATAGATTTAATTATATGCAAAACAATTCTTGTTGTTAAGTGCCTTTGAGCCAATTCTGACTCAGTGACCCTGTATAGGGTTTCTGAGAAGGGGCTGGTGAGTTTGAACTGTTGACCTTGTGTTTCAAACCAACCTTGCAGTCCAGTGCTTATCCTGCAGCACCATACTAAAACAATCTTGTTGTTTTTGTTAAGTGCCACTGAGTCATTTCCAACCCATAGCGACCCTGTATTGGATTTCCAAGGAGCAGCTGGTGAGCTTGAACTGCTGATCTTGCAGTTCAAATGACTTCGCAGTCTGACACATTAGCCCATAATGCCACACCAGGAAAACAATCTTAGTACTTATATATTTCATTGAAATATCATCTTTCAATCTAAAACACATATATGGCTCTCTTGCTCTTTATTAACCAGGCTATTAAAAAATTGAAATTAATATGTAAAACATAAAATATTTCCTAACTATTATATGTAATTCAAAATCTACCATATCATTTTTACTGTAGCAGAAACAATATTGCAGATATACTCTTGGCAGCAATCTGAAAATTAGCTTGAATTTTATTTTTAAATGTGAGAATGTCTCACTTTTTTCAGCTAATTAATTCCATTTAAAGAGGACATGCATTGAACACTGTGAATTTATTTATTCCAGTTTGTCACATCTATATGTAGACTAGCACTGAAAGCTTTTCTAACAAGAGACTTTAAAATTGCATTTTATATTTTATCATATAGCTCATCATAGCAGTGAAATTACTACAGAATGTTTACAGAGAATCCATAAATGAAAGCCTGTGATACTTTACTGAGGAAGTCACTATTTTACATGTTACTTTTATCTTTTCACCATCTACTGATTTTGAGGAGTGTCATAGATAATATATTTGGTATAGTTCTGGGATCATTTTGCATTATGTAAGAAAACATATCCCCAATTCCAACGAACTGCCCCAACTCAAGCTTTTCATAGTCATTTCCTACTTCATGTAATTCTTCCATTTCTTTATATATATGTGTATTTCAGTTGAAGGAAATTCTACAAATTACATCATGGTTTCTCTCATTGGTATTGTTCTGTGTTCTGACTAATAATGACATCATGTATAACATAGCAAAATACTATGCAGTTCTGTACCACATTAAAATATAGTTTCTTTATTGTTTGTGCTGGGGTTTTCTTTACAAGTTCTTAGAATCTAGATATAAGAAAAAAATACATTTTCATTATTATTTAACCTGATAAAATAATTCTGATACTTTTTTAGGTTAACTTCACTCAATTTTGAACACTAATGCTCAGTTCTCACATGATCATGTGCTGTCACATAACCCACATCACCAAAGAGAAGGTAGCCTGGGGAGATGAAGAAAAGAAAACATATATGATCTTGTATCCTTGGAAGCAATAGTGTTTTCAGATCCCAACAATGCATTTTATTGTCTTTGAGCTATTACCTGGGGCTGCTGGAACAAAGAACTATAAATTGGGTAATTTGGCTGTCTTAGTTATGTAGTAATGATATGACAGAAATACCACAAGTGGATGACTTCAAGAAACAGAAATTTATTCTTATAATTTGGGAGGCTAGAGTACTGGCTCTGGAAAAAAAAAAAAAAAAAAAAAAAAAAAGTCCTTGTCTCCTTTCAGGGTCTGTGGGTCCAGCATGCTTGGAGATCTCTACGTACCTTACATCAGTCTTTACCTAGTTCTGGGAGCTTCACAGTTCAGAGACTTCAGGTCCAAAGACACACTCCACTCCTGATTCTTCTTTCTAGTAGGTAGTAGATCTCTCTTCTCTGCTGACTTCCCTCTCCTGTTACATCTCAAAAGAGATTGACTCAAAATACAATCTAAATCTGTAGATTGTATCTGACCTCATTAACATCGTAGAAGTGACTTAAAACAGAAAGCTGATCAGGGCTGATCATATTAAATCACATCTTGGGCATGATTGCATTATATTAGATCTCTACATGGGGATTACTACTTCTTAACTGCCAAACATGAGTCCTAGTGTGTTGCTATAGGATAAGCATTGGGCTGCTCACCTCCAATTTGTCAGTTCAAACTCACTAGCCACTCCTAGGAAACCCCATACATGAGTGCTATGCGTGGAAACCAAGTCTACGGCACATAACAACAACAATTGCCAAACCACTGAGAATCCAGGTCCAGTCAAGTTGACACAAAACCTAAACTGTCACAGGGTACCAAAACAATTGTGAGGCTAGAATTTGGAAATTTGGATGTTGGCAGTGTTGATTGCTGCTGGGCAAATTATTGAATGATGTAGAAAACATCAAAAGAAGATGGAAAAGATGGTTGATGTTCAGCTATTTCAACAGGCAGCATATGATCAAGAACCGATGGTATTGAAAGAAGAAGTCCAAACAGCACTGAAGACACTGGCAAAAAAGCAAGTCTTCAGGAACTGATGGAACTTAAATGAAAATGTTTCAACAAACTGAGGCAGTGCTGGAGGGGCTCTATTATCTACATCAAGAAATTTAGAAGACAGTTACCTGGTCAACATATTAGAAGCAATCCATATTTGTGCCCACTCCAAAGAAATGTGACCCAATAGAATGTGGAAATCATCAAACAATATCATTAATATAACACACAAGTAAAATTTTGCTGAAGATAATTAAAAAACAATTGCAGCAGGACATCAATAGGGAACTGCCAGAAATTCAAGTTGGATTCAAAAGAGAATATGGAATGAGGGATATCATTGTTAATACCAGATAGATCATGGCTTAAAGAAGAGAATACCAGAAAGGTATTTACTTGTGCTTTATTGATTATGCAAAGGCATTTGACTGTGTGGGTCATAGCAAGTTATCAATAACATTATGAACAATGGGTATTCAAGAACACCTAATTGTGTTCGTAAGGAACGTGTACATAGATCAAGAGGCAGTCATTCATACAGGACAAGGGTATAATGAATGGTTTAAAATCAGGAAAGGTGTGTTCCAGGGTTGTATTCTTTCACCATACTTATTCAATCTGTAAACTGAGCAAATAATCGGAAAAAAAAAAGGAGTATATGGAGAAAAATGTGGAATCAGGACTCGGGAATGGCTCATTAACAGCCTGTTCTATATAGATGACAGAATCTTGCTTGCTGTAAACAAAGAAGACTTGAAATACTTACTGATGAAGATTAAATAATATGGATTTTGGTATGGAATTCACCTCAGTGTAAAGAAAATTAAAATCACCCCAACATCCTGATTAATGAAGAAAATATTGAAGTTTTCAAAGACACTTCAATTGTCAAGTCAGTATTCATGGAAGCAGTAGTCAAAAAAATCAGAGGCTGTACTCTGCATTAAGCAAATCTGCTACATAAGACCTCTTTAAATGTCCAAGAACAAAGATAACAGTTTGAAGACTAAGAAGTGCCTGCTCCAAGCCATGGTGTTTTTAATCGCCTCATAAATATATGAACATTGGACAATGGATAAGGAAGAATGTATAAGAATTGACGCATTTGAATTATGGTGTTGGCAAAGAATATTTTAAGTACCATGGACTATCAGAGGAACAAACAAATCTTTATTTAAAGAAGTACAGTTAGAATGCTCATCAGAAACAAGGATTGTGAGACTTCGGCACTCACACTTTGGACATATTATCTGGACAGACCAATCCATAGAGAAAGACATCTTGCTTTGAAGAGTGGAGGCTTCAGCAAAATAGAGGCAGACCTCCAACAAGATGGATTGACACAGTGGCAGAAACAATGGGCTCAAACATAACAATTGTGAGGATAGTGTAGTATTTGGCAATATTCATTCTATTGACTGGATGGTACCTAACAACAACAATAAAGACTCCTCAAATGTCTGACTTTTCTAAAGTGCTATGTTGTTGTTGTTGTTGTTATTGTTAAGTGCCGTCAAGTCGATTCCGACCCATAGCTACCCTGTACAGGGTTTCCAAGGCTGTAAATCTGACGGGAGCAGAAAGCCTCATCTTTCTCCCACGAAGCGGCTGGTAGTTTCAAACTGCTGACCTTAAGGCTCACAGCCCGATTCATAACCACTACGCTACCATAGCCCTCCATAATGGCACTACTCCTTCTCTCAGTATTCTAGTCATTGTCCCAGGGATCTGCAATTTGTTACAATGTCTCAGAACTCACAGGCTGTAAAGAAAAGTGCTCAGATGGGTGTGGAGGCTGTCAAATCCCAAATCTGTAGTTCAGACTTCAGTCTAGAGGATTATCCTCACTCACACCATATCTGGTTGTTGACTCACAGGGTTGTGGAAGTTAGGGAATCAGGTCAAAGACACAAGCTTGGTCAAACAAAGGAGCACATGAAACTGCCCACTCCATTACCAAGACGGCTCATTTTATATCCAGCCAGCTGGCAAAACTGGTCAAGTCCTTTGTTAGATTTCCAGGTTTTTACAATTGCAATGAACCCTATTGACAGTCACTCACAACTGAGCCACATACCCTATCAATATCTTCTTCCACCGTCTCTTACACAGACCCATCAGGAAAAAGTCATTTTATGGGAATTGCAAAGGCGTGGCTAGAAGGGACAGATTAAGTAATTATCTGCATTCCAGATGTCAATTTCCCATGGCATATTGATTCTTCCCCAAAAAAGATTCCCATTCATTCCTTATATTCTACCACTCATATGTGCCAGAGTATGTACCTCTTAGCCACAATTTGTACTATGTACCTCTTATCCACAATTTTCTAAACCGGAAGGGGTGATCTTTTTGTTACTCATAACATCCTAATACTTCCCCAACAATATCTCATATTAAGACTTTCTATGTTTGTAGTGTAGTCCTGGTGTGGCTCTGTGGGATAATACCCTGGACCATAAAATCAAGTTGAACCACAAGGTCGGTGGTTTAAATTCACCAGCAGCTCATCAGAAACCTTATTTGGGGTTGATATGAGTCAGAACCAACTCAACAGGACTTAACAGCAACAACTATGTTTGTAGTGGATAGGATATCTTCCCTACACTGTGAAGGAAGTTCTCTGATGTTTCTCCATAACCAGCTTTGGAAAAGAACAAGAAGAGCTATTTCAATTCAAACCCTCCAGGACCAGATCCCAGGACAGAAATAGAAATGTAAGAGAATTATTGGAGGCAATGCCTGTGAAAGATAATGGGAAAAGGCAGCAGAAGTAGGCCAGAGAAAACTTTAAGACCATGATACAGTTCTGATACCTATGAAAGGAAATGGAGAAAGGAAAGCATATAGGGAAAAGGACCCTTAGACTGAGATAATAGACCCGAGGATGTCTCAGGCAGCTGTGGGAAGTTCAGTGTTGGGCAAAAATATCTGTCGTGTCCAATCACAGAGTTGCTCTAGGAGACTCCTTTGGCTAGAAGGGTCAGGTGACTGCACTGTTTGCAGAAGTTTGTTGCTTGCAGGAAGAGCAGTGCACTTCGCCATAGGAGCTAAATGAATTTCACATGACTTCTTTTTTCATAAATTGGGTTTAAAATTGGTCATTGTGATAGCTAAGGTTTTGAGTAAATTTGGCTGGGCCAGGATCCTCAGTGGTTTAGTGGTTATGATGCAGTTATCACTTCCATGATGAGATCTAATATGATGCAATCACCCCATGATAGATCTGATGTAATTATATATTATAAATCCTTACTTTTATAATGTTAATGTAATCTACAAGATTAGGTTGTATCTTGAGTCAATCTTTTGAAATATCAAAGGAGAGAAAAATGAGCAGAGATAGAGAGACCTACTACCACCAAGAGTCCTTGTATGGCACTGTAAGATAAGCATCGGACTGCTAACCACAAGGTCAGCAGTTCAAATCTCCAGTCACTCTGCAGAAACCTACACAGGGTCGTTATGAGTTGAAGCTGACTCAACAGCAGCTAACAACAACAACAGTACCACCCAGGTAGAAGAGCCAGGAGCGAAGTCCTGTCTTCCTGGGATCCCTGCACTGTGAAGCTCCACAATCCAGGGGAAGATTGATGCCAAGACATATGGAGATCCCCAAAGATTATGGGTTTACAGAAGCTAAGAAGAAACAAGGACCTTTTCCCAGAGCTGACAAAGAGAAAGCTTTCCTTTACAGCTGGTGCTCTGAATCTGGTCTTCTCATTTCCTAAAGTGTGCGAGAATAAATTTCTGTTTGTGAAAGCCATCCACTTGTAGCATTAGATTACTAAGACAGTCATTAAGCTAAAGAAGTCTAAAAATGCACTTCTTCTGCCCTGGAACAATTGACATAACTTGCACTTGGATGTGGGAGATTGCAATGATGAAATTAGAACACATTCTTTAATATTTGAAAAGTATTTTCATTCTCTTCCATCTTATGATGCTGAACTCTTACCTCCTTCAATGTCTGTCTCAAATTACATCATCTTCATAAAACTGGACACTTTCACCGGTGTGAGACCTGTGGCCTAGGGGCAGCCTCTGCAACGTTTTTAATCATTTTTGCCTCTGAACCTCTTTTGCTTCCAATCATGCCAAAAATCCTCTGAGATAGGGCAAGGCCTAATTATTAATATGAAAGATTATAAATGAATGAAAGTTATCATTCAGAATGAAATCAAACAGTAGGAAAGAAATAATTCATAACGGCAGTGGCATTGTTTATATTTGCAGATGTCAAGCATCAGCAGGTTCAGAAGGAGTGTTCTGTTTAAGGGGAAAAGAGTGAAAATTTATAGTGCTTTTGCAGAGAAGCTCAGCTTAAATTCAGTTTCTATCAGGAAGAGCTGTTAAAAACTGTTTCACACACAAAAAAAGTGATTGTGCTTGTTAGGGATGAAATAGGGCAAAACAAAATAGGCAGGAAGAGCCCTGGGGACCAAGAACATGAGAGAGATTTGGAATATTCTCAGACTTTCAGGTCTGTAACACCTTCAAGTTCCTGTCTCTGTTCTCTAACTTACTTACATATCCAGTCTAAATAAACTAGGTTTTTTGTGGGGTTTTTTGCTCACTTATCCTGTCCATTGCCTCAACTAGTTGCTAGTAATAAGTAGCACACTGTTTGAGTAATTATATACACTTTATCTCTGTGTTAGATCCTTTATGATGCACTGCTCATAATATCTCAGGGCTCATTCTTTGAAGAAAAGCTCATGATTTTAGCTCTTTGTTTTGTTTATTTATTTTATGTGTGTGTTGTAAAACAGATGACAAAATATTTGCTTTTTATACCAATCTAATTGTAAAAAAAATGATGCCTTTGAGTTGTGGTGTTGGAGGAGAATACTGAAATTGCCATGGACTGCCAAAAGAACCAATAGATCTGTTTTGGAAAAAGTGCAGCCAGAATGCTCCTTGGAGGCCAGGATGGCTAACCTTCGTCTCTCATACTTTGGCCATATTGTCCAGAGGAAACAGTCGCTGGAGAAGGATGTCATGCTGGGTAAGGTGGAGGGTCAGAGAAAAAGAGGAAGACCCCCAACGAGATGGATTGGCCAGGTGGCATCATTGATGGACTCAAGTGTGGCAGCAGTAGTGAGGTTGGCCCAGGATCGGACATTGTTTCGTTCTGCTGTGCCATGGGGTCCCTATGAGTCGGTTCCAACTTGATGGCACCTGACACCAACAACAACAATTGTAAAATTCAGTGGTATTAATCATATTCACTATGTTGCATAGTCATCACTGCTATTCATTTTGCCTTATTTTAGAATTTGTAATTAGCTTTGTCCTACAAATATAGATGATACTAAGATTTATGTAGGCCCTTGGATTATGTAACTGTTTTCTAGATGTTTCCCTTGTAAGCAGGTTTCCATTGACTTGCTTCACTTATCTGTTGTTTCCATTATGCCACAGTCCTCTATTATTTCACACCTAGCCATTAGCCCGCACAATTCTTAGCAGAAAGATAGATAAGACTTTGAGAGAAAAAATAATATAGAGAAAGGAAATGTAGTTGGTAGGTGCCGTTGAGTTGGTTCCAACTCATAGCAAACTTATGCACAACAGAACTAAACACTGTCCAGTCCTGTGCCATCCTCACAATCATTGTTAAACTTGAGCCCACTGCTGCTGCCACTGTACCAATCCATCTTATTGAAGATCTCTCTTCTATTTGCTGACCCTCCACTTTATCAAGCATGACATCCTTCTCCAGGGACTGGTCTCTCTAGATAATATGTCTGAAAGATGAGAGATGAAATCTTGCAATCTTGGCTTCTAAACAACATTCTGGCCATACTTCCAACACAGATTTATTTGTTTTTCTAGCAGTCCATGGTACTTTTAATATTCTTCTCCAACACCACAACTCAAATGCATCAATTCTTCTATGGTCTTCCTTATTCACTGTCCAACTTTCACATGCATATGAAGATTTGCATTGAAAATACCATGGCTTAGGATGTGCAACTTAGTCCTCAAACTGGCATCTTTGCTTTTGAACAATGTAAAGAGGTCTGTGCACCAGAATAACCCAATGCAATGCATTATTTGATTTCATGGCTGCTGCTTCAATGAATGTTGATTGTGCATCCAAGCAAAATGAAGTCTTTGACAACTTCAATCTTTTCTCCATTTATTCTGATGTTAGTTACTGGTCCAGTTGTGAGGATTTTTATTTTCTCTACACGGAGGTGCAATTCATACCAAATACTGTGATCTTTGGTCTTCATCAGTAAGTATTAAGTCCTTTTCATTTTCAGCAAGGAAGGTTGGATCATCTACATATCACAAGTTGTTAATGAGTCTTCCTACAATCCTGATGCTATATTCTTCTTCATATTATCCACCTTCACATATCGGTTGCTTAGCATATAGATTGAAAAAGTATGACAAAAGAATAAAACCCTGGCACATACCTTTCCTGATGTTAAACCATTCAGTGTCCCCTTGTTCTGTTTGAATGACTGTCTCATGGTCTATGTACAGATTCCTCATGAGCATAATGAAGTGTTCCGGAATACTCATTTTCTATAATGTTGGCCATAGCTTGTCATGCTCACAATTGAAAGCCTTTGTGTAGTTAATAAAGCACAGGTAAACATCTTTCTAGCATTCTGTGCTTTCAGTCATGATTGACAATGATATCCCCTATTTTATGTCCCATCTGAATCTGGCTTGAACCTCGCCTTCACTCACTTCATTCACTCAATATACAATAAAAGCTTTAAAAAACAAAACAAAACATATAAATTTTTCCAGTAGAAGAAGTCGCCTAGAAAATTTCAGAAAAGTAAATCCAGGGATGTCTTCTTCCCAGCTAAATAGGAGCGTAAAGTGTGTTCTCAGAAGCTCTTGATTAATAGCTAATACTGGTGTGGCACTGTAGGATAAACACTCAACCATAAAGTCAGTTTGAACTACAGGGTCAAGAGTTCAAACTGACCAGCTGCTCTTCAGAAACCATATAAAAGGTCAATATTAGTCAGAACCTACTCGGAGGCACTCAACAACAACAACAACCCTCGAAATGCGCAAGGGCCTGTACGAGCATTCATTATCTCATTTAATCTTACCAGCAATCCTAAGAAGGAGGCCGCTTTCCCATCTGTTTCAATGAACGGTTTTGCAAGTTTCAGGGGTATTTTCCATGGTCACAGACTATGTTAAAACTTAGTAAAACGAATTTCATAGTCCTGGGTGTAACCTCAAACATTTCACAGTTCATGTGAGGAGCTGAATAAAATGTATTCGCACCTCTCAGTGTGGAATGAAGTTGGGTATGAATCCACATCTATAAGCAGTTGACATTATATGGTAGAGCAAGAATACAATTTTATTTAGAGTGTTAGTAGTCCTGATAATGGTAGGTCAATGGGGGCAAGAAAATACAACCATAATGTAATCAAAGTCTGAGACGAGTTTCTTATGTAAAATGTATGCACTATCTCCAAAAACTCTGAGTCTATTTTTCCTATAATTCCTTTAGATGGTTATAAGTCAGGTTGGTATTTCTTATTAAATTTAATGCAAAATTCAGTTTTTGGATCATTTTTTCTTTAGAAGTTTGCTTCTATGAAATTTAAATAAATATTTCACAGATTCCTAAAAGTATCATATCCTTTTTTAAATAGAGATCATTTGAATTTGAAATAAGAAGAAAACATAGAATGACCTGAACACAGAACTAAAAGTAGCCTTCCTTTTGAATACAGTGGGTCTAACTGTGAATTTTTCCAGTGAATGGGCTTTATAATGAGCTGCTTATTTTTCCAGTTACCATAATAGAAAGAGCGTGAACCAGAAACTAACTTCAGAGTGAGTGCCTCGTGACTGTCAGATAAGAGGAGAAGTTGCTTTGCAGAATGCACCTGTGACTCAGCTCTGTGAAATTCACCAGCATCCTTATCCTAGACAAAAACTGAGTGATAGAATGAGAAATCTGTTAGGTTATATTGAGGAATACAGATTGCTGACATAGGTAGGAATGGGTTGTAGTTCTTGTTTTTTTGATGATACTAGATTTAACACAGTTCATGGTTCTGTCGATTTATATAAGCTAACAAGCTCCTTTGGTTTCAATGTGTCTGCTAGTTGAATATGCTTTCTCTCTCCTCTGAGCTATGGGAGTTTAATTTTGTTTTCTTTTTGAGACTAACCATATATTGCCACAATAATGCCTTATAAGATAGCTTCTTATGCATGTATTAATTTTTATTCTGTGTTAAAGTAAGTTTTTTAAAGATGCCTGTGTCATATTTATATCAGTTTATGCATTAGTTCAATGTTTTGCTCATAGATGTCAAAAAAACTTATTGACTAAGAGGGGAATGATTCCTCTTGTTTTATAAATATTCTGAATATTCCTTTAGTGATTCAATGTTCTTTTGTTCACTGGCTTCAGACTGATTAATTGTAATTATTTATATTTGACCATTTGTGAACTGCAAAAGCAACAAAATCTTATGGTTCAACTTAAATTTTTCACCATCATTAATTATTAGATAAAAGTTACATTGATGAATTTAATGTGATCATATTTAACAGTTTAAATCTCATATTTGAATTTCAGTGATATTAATTTATAGGTGTCTGATTATCTTTTCATATAAAATGTTTATTTTTTTACCTATGTCCACAATATAAAAAGGTATTAGTTGCCACCTAGACTTACTATTTATATATAACTTTGAGAAGTGTATTAAAATGTATCTAGATTGTGTGCTAATTGTACTGGTAAGAGTTTTTTGTTGTTGTTGTTAGTTTGCTACATAAATATTAAAATCATAACTCCTATGCATCACAAAATATTGAATATTTACTCACTTAGTTAACAAACATTTCCCAAATGTCCAACATACAGGAGGCACTGACTGAGGATACAGATGTGAATGAGATGCTCTATCTGCTGTCAAGGGATTTACAAAAAAGATCAAAAGCATTCATAGTCATGTATTTCTGTCACTTATAAGTTACAGAATGACTCATCATCTAATGATATAAACTTTAATTTTTGGCTAAAAGAAAGCCTTTTCATCTATTATTTTAACTTTTTTTCTAAGTATCATGACATATATTTGTAGAAGGCTTAGGTTGCAGCATTATGTAGTGACATCTTCATGTCTTAAACTATGTCTAAGTATGAGAAACATTTTTGAGCCAATTGCTGTGGGTTTTTTTTTTTTTTTTTTACTTGAAGGGCCTTTAAGAGATCAAAAATATAAGGCAAGATAGTTCACAGAAAAATACTAATTAGTGCTAGCTCACTCTTACTGCCTCCTCTTCAAAGTTATTTAAGAAACTATCGAGTAAACCTGTGAACATTCCCACTTAGAAGTAATGAGGGTAGTGCGGGGAGCTATCTGTTGCTCCCAAAGTCTGCAATAAGCCAAATGCAACTAAATGGGTAGCAAATGAGTCTTTATTAGGCAGATAAAAATTTGACCAAGTTTTTTTTGTAGACTTCTTCTGAAATGGTTCCAATGATCCCCACCTCCTGGTATCTATGTCCTCTTGCAATCCCTCCTTTGTGATTGGCATCTAGTGTGACAGAAATCAGCAAAAGAGACAGGATGTCACATCAAAGATTAGGATAGGAAAGAATGGCAGTACTACCTCTGTGCTTGCACACTCTGATGGAGTCAGCTGCCATTTTGTGATCTGCGTTTTGATGAGGTCCAAGTGGAAAGGAACTGAAGGCACCTCCTGTTAACAGCAGTGAGGAACTAAGGCCCTCGTGCACTAAGCCATCGGGAACCAAATCCTGCCCAGTAACTTTGAATGAGCTTAGAAGTGGATCATGTTCCAGTTAAACTTTGAAATGATTGCTGCTTTGAGCAACAATTTGACTGTGAAACTGCACTGGGTTCCTGACGTATAGGAACTGCGAGATAATAAACACGATTTTAAACTGCTAAGTTTCAAGGTAATTTATTACACAACAAATAACTAATATTTCCATTTCCTAGGGTAAACAGCACTGATGTGACACTATAAGATAAGCACTGGACTGGTAATTGCAAGGTTGGCAGTTCAAGCCCATCTGCTGCTCTCTGAAATCCTATAGATGGTGACAATGAATTGGAACTGACTTGATGACACACCAACATTAACACCCAGAAAAAGAAGGAGTTTATCTGTGAGGTAAGGTGGTGGAGAAAAGTATGGGGGAAAAATGTAGGACGGCTGATCTAATGAGGAGTAGATTGGACACATGACCTCAGGAACCTAGTTGTTCAACCAAGTGTTTGAGAGTCAGTTGAAAGAAAAAAGTATAGCTGAAGGATTATATTAAAGACCATGATAGACCAGTTAGAGCAACTCCAGAGACATAGTTATTCATAGTGGGAGATCTTTTTTTTGTTATGGGGTCACATCATATTAATGAACATGATTGATTACAATGGCCAGTATAATTGACTTTAAAGACACTCAAGGACTTCTCAAATTATAAGCAAAGCACAGATACATACACATATGAAGGGTCTTCAAGAAGTTCATGTAAATCTCTTATTATAATTTAGTTTCATTTTCCATGGATATTTTGAAGTCCCCTTTTATGTTATCTTAGTGACTCATTGCTGTTGTTAAATGTTGTTGAGTCATAGTGACCCCTTTATAAGGTATTTTAGGAGCGGCTGTTGGGTTTGAACAACTAACCTTGAGGTTAGCCGTCCAGGGCTGATCCTCATTGTTGTTGTTGTTAAGTGCCATTGAGTCGGTTCCGACCCATAGGTAGGTGAAATTTGCAAAATGACATTGCCACCTTAGGCCTCAATTGTTGTTGTTGTTGTTGTTAAGAGCCGTTGATTCAGTTCCGACCCATAGCGACCCAATATAGGGTTTCCAAGGAGCAACTGGTGAGCTTGAACCGCCAACCTTGCAATTCAAACGGCTTTGCAGTCTGGCGCGTTAACTCACAGTGCCACAATTACACACTATAAAATAAAAAGTGTCCTACCCACCCTGTTCATCACTTGTCTGTTAGTTTGGCATACTGTGGTGACCTGTTTATTGCTGTAATGCTGGATGCTACACCACTGGTAATTTAAATACCATCATGGTGGATAGGTTTCAGCAGAACTTCAAGACTAAGACAGACTAGAAAAAAGAAGATGCTGTCCACTTCTGAGTGGTTTGCCACTGAAAACCCTATGAAGAGCATAGCACTGTCAGGCATTGTGCTGGGAGATGAGTCCCTCAGATTGTAAGGCACTCAAAATATGACTGGGAAAGGGATGCCTCCTCAAAGTAGAGTTGACTTTAATAATGTGAAAGGAGCAAAATTTTCTAGACCTTCATTTGCTGATGGAGCATAATTCAAAATGGGTAGAAACAGCTGTAGATATCCATTAATAATCAGAATGTAGAATGTATGAAGTATACATCTAGGAAAATTCAAAGTCATCAAAAAATGAAATGGAATGCATAAAGATTGACCTCTTAGGCATTAGTGAGCTGAAATGAACTTGTATTGACTATTTTGAGTCAGACAATCATATGGTCACTATGCCGTGAGTGTCAAATGAAAAGGAAATGGCATCACGTTCATTGTCATAAAGAGCATTTCAAAATCTATCTTGCAGTACAGTGCTGTCTTTGATATGATAATATCCATAGAATGACTAAAAAGATTAGTTTGGCACTGTGGGATAAACACTGGACTGCTAACTACAAGGTCGGCAACTCAACCCATCAGCTGCACATAGAAAATGACTCCACAGCACTTAACAACAACACTAAGGAAGACTATTATCCAAATTTATATCAAATACTAAAGTCAGTAATGACAAAATTGAAGAATTCTACCAACTTCTTCAGTCTGAAATGTACCACACATGCAATCAAGACACATGGATAATTACTGGATATTGGGATGTGAAAATTGGAAACAAAGAGGAAGGATCAGTAGTATGGCCTTGGTGATAGAAATTATGCTTGAGATTACATGATAGAATTTTGAAAGGCCAATGACTTATATATTAAAAATATCTTTTTCAGCAACATAAGTGGTGACAATACACATGGAACTAACAAGTTAGAATACACAGGAATCAAATTGGCATCTGTGGAAAGAAATGATGGAGAAGCTCAATATCATCAGCAAAAACAAAACTAGGGGTCAACTGGGGAGAAAACCATCAATTGTTCATATTCAAGATCAGGCTGAAAGCTGAAGAAAATTAAAACAAGCTCATGAGACCCAAAATATGATCTTGAATATATTCCTCCTGAATTTAGAGACCGTCTCAAGAACAGATTTGATGCATTAGATCAAATCTGTTCCTGATATGGTCTCTAAATGACCAAAGACCAGAAGAGGTGTGGTTTGACATTAAGGATATCATACATAAAGAAAGCAAAAGGTCATTTAAAAGAGGAAATATAGAACACCAAAATGGATGTCAGAAGGACTCTGAAACTTGCACTGAGTGAGTTCTGGTTGAAAGAACCTGGAATAAATGAAGAATTAAAAGAGCTGAACAGAATATTTCCAAATGCAGCTTGAAAAGACAGTCAAGTCTTAAAATGAAGTGTGCAAAGATCTGGGGTTAGAAAACTAAAAGTGAAGAATAAGGTCAACATTTCTCAAGCTGAAAGAACTGAAGAAAAATTCAAGCCTCAGGTTCTAATATTGAAAGATTTTCTGGGCAAAATATTGAACAATGCAAGAAGCTTCAAAAGAAGGTGGAAGGAATGCACAGAGTCACTGTACCAAACAGAATTGGTTGATGCTGGACCATTTCAAAAGGTAGTATATGATCAAGAACCATTGGTACAAATAAAAGAAGTCCAAGCTGCACTGAAGGCATTGACAAAAAATAAGCCTCCACGAATTGATGGAATACAAATTGAAAGCTTTCAACAAACATATGCAGTGCTGGAGACTCTTACTCTCCTATTCCAAGATTTTTGGAAGACAGCAACCTGGCCAACCTACCTGAAGAGATGCATATTTGTGTCCATTCTAAAGAAAGGTGTCCCATTGAAATGCAGAAACCATTGAATGTCACATGCAAATAAAATTTTGCTGACAGTAATTCAAAATCAGTTGCAGCAGCAGGTTGACAGGATTCAGAAGAGGATATGGAATGAGACAAGTTATTGCTGACAACAGATGGACCTTGGTTGATTTTCAAAGGCTTGCAACTGTGTGAATAATTACAAACAATGGACGTTTTCTCCTCTTGTACAAAAGGTCTCTATGAAATTGGAACCAACTCTGAAACACCTAACAACAACTCACCTACTCAAGTGGGATAAAAGAGAATTATATCCATACCACTTAATGCAAAACAGATACTTGGAGGTTAGCTTCTACACACATGGTCTCATTTTCCTTTTTATCATCAGGTTAGACTTTAAGGATCTCCTTATGACCATTCAGAATTTAACTTGAATAATGAATGACCAAGTACTCACAGGAGTTTTGAGGGAGACTGTGAGTTAGGTCAGTCTGTCTGAACACTGAGGTGTCACATGATGGTTCTCTGTAGAGGGATTTTCTAAGCACAGTCAGAAGATTGCTAATTTACTTCTATTCTGGAGTTCTTATTCAAGAAACTGAAAGCTGTTTTAACACCCACTCTGCAGCAACATATATATAGTTCTAAGTCTCTGGTATATTACCTTGATTGAATTCTGTTGAATTTCCTATTTGGTTCTGCAGAAACAGAATCTTTATTTTTCAAATAACTATGGAAGTTATTTTCTTCTTATCATTTATTTATTCATATTTGCATAAATTTGTGCCTGAAATGTCACTTGAAAAATATTTTGTATTTTTCATATTGACTTTTCTCTCATCTGGCATCATTTTTGATGTATATTAATCTTTCAAAATGATCACACAGTGTTTGAAGCAGTTAGTATCAACAATTCAACTGAGGGAAGACAGAGGGATTGGTGAATAAAAACTATTGTTTACTAAAAATAACAATTCTAAGTGTACATATAGTACATAACAGTTGGATAGCAACATAAACCAACTCTGTGAAATTAAGTAGAAAGGGGATTTATTAGAAGGATATGAAGGCATGTTACAAAACTGAGAAACCAGGCTTAAATGGAAGAATCTGATTATATAGAAAAGCTTTCTGCAACAGAAATCACTAAGTAGTCTCACCCAGGCACCACTGAGGTCATGAGTAACTAAATGAACAGGTTTTGTTTTTCCTCCTCAATATGTGTGTGGCATTTTATTCAGATTTCAAAGTACTAAGGGAAAATCTGATTATGAACTTATGTGAGCCAGGCATTCTTTGCCTATAATAATAAAAAAGGATCATCAAAGAAGGGGTTCTTGGTACTACTACAGTTTCTGAAGGGGAAGATAATGTTGCTGGAACCTGCTGCTAAATTAGCCCCTATTTATGGAGCACCATAGTCAACAGAATGCAATTTTACTTGGCCTGCACCATTCCAATGATTGCAGAACTGACCATTATAATTATTAGAGTTTGTGTTTGTTATTTTGGAAGTTGATTGCCATCAACTTTGTTAGTTCATCTCAGTCTGGAAGCTCCAGTAAATCTTGTTTAGCATCATAGTAACACACAAACCTCCACTGAGAGATGGGTGTGGACTGTGAAAGAGGCATGTTGACTAGAAATTGTATATGGGTCTCCAGCATGTTGTTGTTGTTGTTAACTGCCGTCAATCAGTTCCAACTAATAGTGATCCTGCGTAGGGTTACTGAGGAGCAGCTGGTAGGTTCAAAATGGCAGTCTAGTGTTGATCCTACAGGGTCATGGAACATGGAAGGCAAGAATTCTACCATTGAACTACCACTGCTTAAAACAGGAGGTTTGTTGTTGCTGTTGTTATTGTTAGGTGCCATCAGGTTGGTACCAACTCATAGTGACCCTATGTACAACATAACGAAACACTAACTGGTCGAGGGCCAACCTCACAATTGTTGCCACACTTGAGCCCATTGATGCTGCCACTTGCCAATCCATCTTGCAGAGGGTCTTCCTTTTTTTCTCTGACCCTCCACTTTACCAACATGATATCCTTCTCCAATGACTGGTCCCTCCTGACAATATATCTGAAGTATAAGAAATGAAGTTTGGCCATCTTGGCCTCCAAGGAGCACTCTGGCTGCACTTCTTCCAACACA
>NW_006408528.1:26620024-26620985 GCF_000296735.1 Chrysochloris asiatica
TGTAATCCATACCGAAGGCTGTGCTCTTTCATCTTCATCAGTATTTTAAGTCCTCTTCACTTTCAGCAAGCAAGGTTGTATCATCTGCATATCACAAGTTGTTAATGAGTCTTCCTCCAATCCTGATGCTACATTTTTCTTCATAGAATCCAGCTTCTCAGATTATTTGCTCAGCATACAGGTTGAATAAGTATGGTGAAAGAACACAACCTTGTCGCACACCTTTTTTAATTTTAAACCATTCAGTGTTACCATGTTCTGTTCAAACAACTGCCTGTTTGTCCATGTACAGATTCCTCATGAGCACAATTAAGTGTTCTGGAATATTCATACTTTGCAATGTTGTCCATATCTTGTCATGATCCACACAATCGAAAGCCTTTATGTAGTCAATAAAGCACAGGTAAACATCTTTCTGATAGTCTCTGCTTTCAATCAAGATCCATCGGATATCAGCAATGATATCCTTTGTTCCACGCCTCTTCTAAATCTGGCTTGAACCTCTGGAAGTTCTCTGTCAATGTATGTATTTGTTGTTAAGTGCTGTCAAGTAGGTTTCAACTCACAATGACACTGTATATGGTTTCTGAGGACCAGCTGGTGGTGGGTTTGAAACACCTACTTTGTGGATCACAATCCAATGCTGAGTATATAGGTGTGGTGTTGGACTTCAAATATATATATATATTGTTCAGTTCTGTCGAATTGTTACAACTCATAGCAACCCTGTATAGGGTTTGAACTAGCAATCTTGCCTATTGGTTCACAGTACAGTGCTGATCCTACAAAGTATTTATATGTATATATATATGTGTGTGTGTGTGTGTACATATATATGTGTATGTATATATGTGTGTGTGTGTGTATACATGTTGTTGTTGTTGTTAAGTGCCATAGAGTTGGTTCCAACCCACAGTGACCCTGAACAGGGTTTCTGAGGCTGTAAATCTTTATGGGAGCA
>NW_006408528.1:26623333-26627483 GCF_000296735.1 Chrysochloris asiatica
TCCCTCCTGACAATATATCTGAAGTATAAGAAATGAAGTTTGGCCATCTTGGCCTCCAAGGAGCACTCTGGCTGCACTTCTTCCAACACAGATCTGATGATTCTTTTGGCAGCCCATGGCACTTTCAATATTCTCCTCCAACACCATAACTCAAATGCATCAATTCTTCTACGGTCTTTCTCATTGACTGTTCAGCTTTTGCATGCCTATGAGGTTATTGAAAATACCATAAATGGGATCAGGCACACCTTAGTCCTCAAGCTGACACCTTTGCTCTTCAACACTTTAAAAAGGTCTTGTGCAGCAGATTTGCCTAATGCAATACGTCCTTTGATTTATTAACTGCTAATTCCATGAGTGTTGATGGTTGATCCAAGAAGAATGAAGTCTTTGATAACATCAATCTTTTTTCCGTAGATAAGAATGTTGTTTATTGGTCAGGTGATGAGGATATTTTTTTCTTTCTTTACATTCAGATGTAATCCATACCAAAGGCAATGCTCTTTGATCTTCATCAGTAAGAATTTTCAGTCCTCTTCACTTTCAACAAGCAAGGTTATATCATATTGCTGGTTGTTAATGAGTCTTCCTCCAATCCTGTTGCCACATTTTTCTTTATATTATCCAGTTTCTCTGATTATTTGCTCAGTATACAGGCTGAATAAGTATGGTGAAAGAATAAACCCTGTCACACACTTTTCTTAATTTTAAACCATTCAGTGTTTCCATGCTCTGTTTGAACAACTACCTCTTGTTCTATGTAAACATTCCTCATGAGCACAATTAAGTGTTCTGGAATACTCATACTTTTCAATATTGTCCATAGCTTGTAATAATCCACATAATCAAAGGCCTTTGTATAGTCAATAAAGCACAGGTACACATCTTTCTGATATTCTCTGCTTTCAGCCAAGATCCATTGGATGTCAACAATGATATCTCTCATTCCACATCCTCTTCTGAATCTGGCTTGAACCTCTGAAAGTTCTCTGTCAACGTATGCTTGCAGCCATTTCTGTATTACCTTTAGTAAAACTTTACTCATGGGGGATATCAAAGATATTGTCTGATAAGTATAGAACAGTGCAATATACTTGCCTTTTAAGACTGTTCATGCTGGGGAAGACACTGTCTCCCAGGAAAATATCCGAGTATTAATGGAAAGTAGAAATGGATTCTTCTAGAAGGCCAAAAAAAAAGGAAAATATTTATCACACGGTGTTTTTTAAATATTCATTTGACAGAACAAATACTCAGTAAAGCACACCTAAGATCCAGTCTGTGGCTCTCATCCTATGACCCTCGGATCACATGACAAGCAGTGTTTCTTGGCAGTTTGGAGCACAACACTAGAGTAACTAACTAGAGTTTTGTAGCACAGACACTAGACTAAAAGGATTCAAATGCTATGGCATAGTAACTGCAAACGTTTAGCAAAGTATTTAACCTTTCTATGCCTCAATTCCTTATCTTTACAAGGGAAACAATAAGAGTACCTACCTCAAAGGGAGATGGTAAGGATTATTAGTGCCATTATATGCAAAGGAACTCTGATAGCATAGTGGTTACAAGTCAGACTGCCAATCTCAAGGTCAGCAGTTCCAAACAACCAGTCATTCCACAGGACAAAGATGAGGCTTTCTGTTCCCATAAGATTTACAGCCTCAGAAGCCCTATGTAGGGTTGCTATGAGTTGGAACTGACTCTATAGCACACCACCATGGAAAGTACTAACAAACTTTCAATTATTGTAATTATGATAGTGATAGTGTAAATCTAAGACCATGCTCAAATTTAGGCTGTTTGGTGGTCATTAGCAAGATTGTTAATCAATGGGCAGTAACAAAACTCTGGCATCATAGTTAATGGATGGTCCAATTTTCAGAATGACAGCACATGAGTAGGAACATGAGAATCTGTATACATTAAGTGAAAATGAAGGCAAGACACTAGACTGGAAGACATTCCAAACAGAAACAACGTGGTTCCTGAAGCACATGGGATGGCAAAACAGAGAAAATAGACACATGGATTTACCATCATGAAAAATATCATCCTGAGAATTGTTTTTGTTAGGCTAAGCACTGAACTGCTAACCACAAGGTTGGTGGTTCTAATCCACAAGTCACTCCTTGAAAAGAAACCCGAGGCAGAGTCCCTATGAGTTGGAACCAACTGAATGACTCACTTGAACTAAACAACAAAACAATGCTCTTGTATCCAGCAGATGTTTCTCAAAATTTCACTATTAAAGCTAGCTAAATTCAGTTTGTGCTTAAAATATGGTGGAAACCATAGAGTTCTGATAGTATAGTGGATTATGAGCTGGGCTGCTAACCACAAGTCAACAGTTCAAATCTACCAGTCACATTTTGCAAGAAAGATGAGTCTTTCTGCTTCCAGAAAGATTTATTGTTGCTGTTGATAAGTGCAGTTGAGCCGGTACCAACTCATTGACCCTGTACAGGGTTTCCTAGGAAGAGCTGGTGGGTTTGAACCATCAACCTTGTGGTTAGCAGACCAGTGCTTAGCCTACAGTGCCACACCTTGAAAACACTATACAAGGTTGCTATGAGTCAGAACAAACTCAACAGCACATAACCATCACCTAGAACCAAATCATCTAGAACAGGAATAATTAAGGATTAGATTATGAGCAGCAAATGACACATTAGCATTATAGTATCCATGTGTATCAATTTCAAAATCATATTAATTATAACACTATAATCCACTACATTAGTTCTCACAAGAAATATTTACAAAAATTGTTATTGTTTTTGTTGTGTGCTGTCGAGTCAGTTCTGACTCATAGCGATCCTGTATAGGATTTCAGAGGAAGAGCTGGTGGATTTAAACCACTGACTTTATGATTAGCTGTCCAGTGCTTATCCTACAGTGCCACACCAATACTCCAATTACTAGAACACAAGAACACCAGTGGCAAAATTTGTCTATCTTGTTTACCACATTATTCATAACACTCAGAATTGGATCTGATTCAGAAAAGGCAATTCCCAAGTGTTGAATGTTCCCAAATGGAAAAATGAGAAATTGATATTTCACATACTTGCTTAGGTAAACTAATGGTTAATTGTAACATTGGGATTCAAAGTCAGGAAGCTTAAATCCAGAGCCCACAATTAAAGTCTAACCAATACTACATTGTCTCCAAAGCATCACCCACTGCCAGATGCTTTATTACTGGTTCACTTATTTGCGATCTTCCTATGTCACCAGAGTGAAATAATTAATTGTAAAAAGTAAAAAAATGATGACATTGTTATAAAATAAAATAATAAACATTATTATTCTGTGTCTTAAATAAAGATATTTGGTCTTGTGCAAACAAGGGTACTTTGAACCAATTATGTTCAAGGCATTGCACTAATTGAATAGAAGGAAAATAAGAGAAACACATGCTCACTAAATTAAAATGACTCACATTCGAATGGGAGAAGCAGGGGAGTAAACAAATATGGAATAATCTAGTAAGTGTTGAATTAGTGGTGTTGTTTTCTTAAAACCCAGTTACAGTAAAACTTTCACTGTGTCTGTGGTACCCAGGGAGGTAGGGCATGTACAAGAGTAATATAAGTGAGAGAAGAAAAGCAATTGATAAAATGTAAGAAGGATTGTAAACATGCTGTTACAGGGGTTATTTTTCATTTGGTCAAAAATGGAGTGACATTAGGATCGATTTTTCAAGTAAGAAAACTGTTGGTTTGACTGAAGAGCGGTAAGATTAGCAATAGAAGGGCCATGCATTCACTGAGGTTGTCACAGTGGGACCCAGGCAGAATCAACAAAATTTAGTGACTGAGTGATTGGATTTCAGAATGATAGGTAGCTAGAAGTCAAATATGACTCCCAGATTTCCCATTAAATAGACTTTGTAGACGGTAACACTATTAATACCAAGAACAGAAATAAATATGAAAAACAGATATCACCAATAAAGGGAAATAAAGCCTGATGTATATAAATTCATTCAATATATAAATAATGCTTCAAAAATGTGAAGAGGGAATTGAGGCACGTATGATGGTGATGGTGGTGGTGGTGGTATGCCATGACAGGGATTCTGAATCATAGCGACGCTGCATAGGGTTTCTGAGGCTGTGAATCTACAGGAGCAGAAAGCCTCATC
>NW_006408528.1:26631578-26639728 GCF_000296735.1 Chrysochloris asiatica
GAACATTGTTTCGTTCTGCTGTGCATGGAGTCGCTATGAGTCGGTTCCGACTCGATGGCACCTGACAACAACAACATATATGTATGTATATCTATGGAGCTCTGGTAGCATAGTGGTTATGAACCTCAAGGTCAGCAGTTCAAAACTACCAGCTGTTCTGCAAAAGAAAGATGAAACTTTCTGCTGCCATAAAGATTTACAGCCTCGGAAATCCTGTACAGGTCACTATGAGTTCGAACTGACTCCACGCACACCACCACTATATAGATATATAGGAGCTCTGGTAGCGTCGTGGTTGGCAGTTCAAAACTACCAGCTGTTCCGCTGGAGAAAGATGAGGCTTTCTGCTCCCGTAAAAATTTGCTGCCTCGGAAACCCTGTGCAGTATCACTATGAATTGGAACCGACTCCACAGTACTCAAAAACAGCAACATATATATAAAAAAAACTGTATATATATTTGTTGTTTTTAATGTTGATAGGTGCCATCTAGTCAATTCTGATCCACAGTGGGGCTATGAAAGCAGATTATGGCAGGACAACATGTGTTTACCTCTTTCTCTAGATGTCTAGGCAGCACATAACAATAAACCTTCATTTTAGGCCTTATATCACATTACATGTGTTTTGTAGTTTTACCTATAACATTTGGCAGGAGCACTAAAAATGTAATTTTTTGGTGAAGGACTGTAAAATTTCCATTGTGCTCTGTACTACAGAATATCTATGATATTCTTCATTCCAGCAGCCACAAAGTAGAGGCACTCACTACTGATAGGCACTCCAAAAATAACAGGATTTTAAAGCAACTGAAAAACAAATGGAACCTAATGTCTCCAAGTCTTTCCATCTTGTGGCATCATCTTTTGATACAACAATAAAGTGACTCATACTTCAATTTAAGACAGTGAAGAAATTCACCAAACTTCTGAGACTTCTGAGTTTTCTTATGGGACTTTGTATTTCTCTGGTTAGCTCTCACTGAAAATGTCTCATTTTTCCTGAATTATAAATTCTCATTTTTTATTTTATATCGTGAAGCTCTTAGGCCATTTCCACAATGCTTTTCACCATTTCTGATTACCACCCCTGTGTCCACAGGTAAGACAAATTCTCATCCCCACCTCTGGGAACCTTGTTCACCACCTGCTCTTTGAAAGAAAGATGTGGCAGTCTGAACTTACCCTTCAGGATGATAATAATTAAGGAAAATGCATTAGAATCGCAAAATATAGGGCTGACTTCATACACCAGGATTAGGCAGCTCTCCTCAACTCATTTCTTTTTTTCTTTGTGTTATTTGCATCATCTTTTTCTTTGTTAGATTTGCCCATGGTTTATCAATTTTATTAACCCTTTCAAAGAACCAACTTCTAGTCTCATTGATTCTATTATTTTTCTGTTTTCTCTTTCATTTATTTCTCCTCTAATTTTCATTATTTTTTCTCCTCTAAAGACAATAGACTCTTTTTTTACCCATTGTTGGAGATGTTGCTTTAAGGTGATGATTTTAGTTCTGTCTTCTTTTTGATGTGTGTATTTTTTTGCTATAAAATGCCGTATGAGTCTTTGCTATTTCCCAGAGATTTCAGTCTGTTGAGTTTTCATTCTTATTTGATTCAGATCATTTCTTATTTCTTCTATTTACCCAGAAGTTTTTAAGTATGTTGTTATTCAGTTACCAGGCATTTGATTCTTTCCCCGTGATATTCTTGTTGTTGATTTCAAGTTTTATGGCAAACAACCTGAAAAGATGCTTTATAGTATTTCAGTGTTTTTAAATTAATTGAGGCTTTTTTTGTGACTTAACATATGGTATATTTTGAATAATATGTACTGGAAAAGAATGTATATTGTGTTGCTGTTGAGGGGAGCATTTTGTATATGTCTATGAGGTCAAATGTGTTGATTTTTTAGTACTCCTGTGTCTTAGTTGAGTTTCTTTCTAGATATTCTGTTCTTCATGTAAGTCTTCAAATGTGGTATATTAAAGTCTTCTACTTGAATTAATGAGCTGGACCGTAAGGCTGAACTAACTAACAAGGTAGTTAGTTCAAGCTCACCAGCCATTGCTCAGAAACCCGATACAGGGTGGCTATAAGACAGAAACAACTATAGGGCACTTAAAAACAACAACTATGATAAACATTGGACTACTAATTGTAAGGTCGGCAGTTCAAACTCACCAATTGCTCCTTGAGGACCCTATATAGGGTTGCTATAAGTTGAATCGACTTGACAGCACTTAACAACAACAACACTATTATTATGATGTTGTTGTTGTTAAGTGCCATTGAGGAGCAGCTGGTGAGCTTGAACTGCTGACCTTGAGGTTCAAACTGACTTTGCAGTCTAGCACATTAGCCCACAACTACTTCTCTTTTCAAATTTGTTAAAGTTTGATTTATCTACTTTGAGGCTCTCTCATTAGGTACATATTTACTATAGTTATATCCTCCTGAACTCCTGGGGTGGTGTTGTAAGATAAGCACTGGACTGCTAACCAAAAGTTTGGCCATTTAAACCCACCAGCCATTCCTCAGAAACCCTATACAGTGTTAGTCAGAACAGACTCTATGACAAACAACTACAGCAACATACCCTCTTGTTCAATTGACCATTTGATCAATATATAATTTCTTTCTTTTTTTCATATTCTAGTTTTTGCCTTAAAGTCTATTTTATAAGAAATTAACATTGCCACTCCTGCTCTTTTTTGCTGGACATATTTTTTCAATCCATTTTTCATCTATCTTTTTCTTTGTGTCTAAGGTTTGTCTCTTGTAAACATCATATTGATGGATCATTTAAAAAATCAATTCTGCTACTTTATGTCTCTTGACTGGAACATTTAATCCATTTATATTGTTGTTGTTTAGTGCCGTCGAGTCCATTCTGACTCATAGTAACCCAATACAGGGTTTTAGAGGAGTTGCTGATAGCTTTGAACTGCCGACCTTGTGGTTAGTTTATCCTGCATCGCCACACCAGGAACTCCATTTATAGTCAGTAAAATGACCAATAAACTCACTGGGATAGAGTTGATTCTGGCTTGTAGTGACCTTATAGGACAGAGGCAGAGTAGAATTGCTCCCAAGGGTTTCTGAGGCTGCAAATCTTTATGGAAGCAGATAGCCTCATCTATCTCCTGCATAGCAGCTGGTGCATTTAAACTGCTGACCTTGTGGTTAGCAGTCCAACACATAACTCACTATGCCACCTAAGCTTCATAATGATCAATAGGTATGAATGTGCGGCTGTCATTTTGTTCTCTTTGTGTGTTTATGTGTGTGTATGTGTGTGTGGTGTTGCCAGTTTCTTTGCTCTATATATTTCCTGTGCCGAGTTCATTTTGTTTAACTTTTGTTACTGTATATTTCAATATACTAAATCTTTGTGATTTTACATTTAAAAAATTTTGATGAGTAGAGTTATTAATTTTATTTGAGATTATCCTGAAATTTGTTATCTTCTTACCAGGTTTAAAACAGTCTGTTCTATCTTGAAATCATCTTGACTTCCTCTCCATTTAGAAGTTTTGTAACTACACTATTTATTCTTTTTGTTTTGTAGTTGTCCTCACTTAAACATCTCTGGTTCCCTATTTGCAGACATTTAGATTTATTTTACTTTGGATACTTCTATATCTGGGCATTAGATTGCAGATAACAATGTCGGCAGTTCAAACCCACTAGCTGCCCTTGGAAATCCTATCCAAGGTAGCTATGGGTCAGAACAATTTAACAGCACTCAGCAACAACCTATTTGGGTAGGTTTCCGAGTGATATGGTAATGTGCGTTGATCTCCTGTTGTTGGTTATCTGTCAAAAGAACTCCCTTTGAATTTCTTGTAAGGTAGTTCTGTTTTTCAAAAATTTCCTTAAGTTTTGTATCTGGAAATATCCTAATTTCATTGTGATATATGAGGGATAATTTTGCTGGGTATATAATTCTTGGTTGATGATTTTTTTTCTTCTTCTTCTTCTTAACTGCACGGTTTCTGCCTTAGTCTTCTTATTAGTTCTATTTTGTAGGTCAGTTTTCAATTTTTCTTGCAATGCTTTCAGGATTCTTTCTTTGTCTTTTGCTTCAGAAAGTTTAAAATGTTTTGGTGATTTTCTTTTGACGTCTATCCTATCTGGGGTTTGCTGAACTTCTTAAATACATATCTTTTATTCTGCTTTTGATATTAGAGACATTTTCTTCCCGCAAATCTTTGACAATTTCATCTGTGCTTTTATTTGTTTCTTCTTGTGCAGGAATTGTGATCACACATAAATGATTCCTCTTAATGGTGGCCCACATATTTGTCGGGTTTCTTTGTATTGGTGGTGTTCTATTTTCAGATTGTTCCTCTGACTGATTAACACTGAGATATTTGTCTTCAAGGTTATTAATTTTGTAATTCATTGATTCAATTCTACTTCTTTACCCTTTCAATGAGTTATCTATTTCTTAAATCTTAGTATTAATCTTCTGGATTTCTATCTGTTGATTTTGCTTGATTTGTATTTTTCATTTATTTTATAAGTTTGTTCTTGTATTGTTTTCCTGAATTATATTGCTTTGTCTGTGTTTTCCTTGATTTTCTCTGCTTTCCTCTCTCTTTCTCTCAATCTTGTTGTTGTTGTTGTTAAGTGCCATCAAGTCAGTTCTGACCCATAGGAGGGCAACCCTGTAGAGGGTTTCTGAGGAGCAGTTGGTGAGTTTGAACTGCCAACCTTGCAGTTCAAACAGCTTTGCAGTCTGGCGCATTAACACACAGTGCCACACCAGGTCTCTCAATCTTAAAAATACCTAAATATCATTCTTTTTAGTTCCACACCAGGTAGTTCCATTGTATTTGTTCTTCTGAAAGGTTTTCTAGATCTGTGTTTTCATCACTATTTTGAGTCTATCTGTTGTTTCTTCATGTAAACTGAGATTGTCTGTTGTCACTGAGATGTTGGCTTCACAGGGTTTTCAATGGAGTATATTTTTATTTACTTGAAATAAATAAATAGATCACCAAGTCTTTCCTCCAAGGTGTGTTTTGGTAGACTTGAATCGCCAAACTTTCAGTTAACAGCTGAGTTTATTAACTGTTTACATTACCCAGGGATACCTAAACTGCTATGACCAGTGAAATATCTGATTGTAAATTTCATCTAGAAAAAATAGTTTTTTTTTTTAAATGAGGGGAACTAACTAGTTTATATAATGAAACATTGGAAATACAGTAATAAATTTATTTGAAACAGAGAGTAATAAAGGAGACAGTAAAGAAACAGGAATGTTTCTATATACACAAGTAAGTAAAAAAATACTGCTACAAAATCATATAATCCTTTCTTAAAGAAAAATATTGAAATGTGAAGCTATTGTTTCTCAACATATTATCCATATACTTTTATACACTTCTGGAGGCAGCGTTTCCATCTCTCTCTGGTAGCGTAGTGGTTACAAATCAGCCTGCTGACCTCAGGGTCAGCAGTTCGAAACTACCAGCTGTTCCATTGGAGAAAGATGAGGCTTTCAGCTCCCGTAAAGATTTACAGCCTCGGAAACCCTGTACAGGGTCGCTGTGAGTCTAAACCGATTCCCCGGCACATAACAACAACAACAACCCTTTGCTGTAGAATTCTGCACTATTCAATTTATGATACATCTTTGAGGGATTCAAATCATATATCTTCTAAATGTTCTTTGAGTTTGTGGAACAAAAAGAAGTCAGAAGAAGCAAGGAGTAAGGTGAATGGAGTTAGGTTTCCCTGCGTAATTCTTATAGGACAAACTTGCTACCCTCTAAAAATGAGCAGGTACATTGTCATGATGAGAAAAAAAAAAATTCTCTGCAATTTTCCTGACCTTTTTCTCACTAATACAGTCTCTAATTTTCTTACAATTTGTTCATACTGTGCCTAACCCCATAATCATTCTGTGCCCTTCAAGAAAATTTATCAACATGACATATTAGGAGTCTCCAAAAAACTGTGAGCTGAGCTCTCAGCTTTGACATTAATTCATCTAGCAGATTCCCTCAGACGCTATTGTTATGATTGGATCTTGTCTCAGTATCCTATTGGTAATTCTAAGACTTGTCTCATTTTGCAATTTATTCTATAAAATAATCCTCAATAGTTTTAGTCTTGCTGTAAACACTGGTGGAAAGATCAGTTCTTTGAGCTAGCTGGTTTTCACATATTGCTTTTGGCACCCACTGAGCTGAAAGCTAGTTGAAGCTGAGATGCTCACTTAAAAAATGGCATCACCATGTTAACATCCTGACTTCAGTAGCTATTACATTATTTTCTGAAATTCACATTCACTAGGTTGATAGCCTTCCCTCTCATATATCATCTTTAAAGTCCTCCCGACATTTTTAAGACACTTAATCCATCCCCAAACTGTTTGTGTGAGACAGCATTCCCGTAAATTTCTACAAAGCTTCAATGATTTGGGAAGAGGTCCTCTTGAGTTTTGTTAATATTTTTGTTAGCCATGACCTCATAATCTTTTTTTCCATGGAAAATTCTGTAAGATACCTCAGTGAAAATAAGGTAAGTGTGGAAGTGACTAAACTGGTCTGCAGCTATCCAATAATTGCAGTGGTATGTTTAAAAACCTGTATTTTGTGACTTTCCCCTGGGGACATGGCTATGTTTGCAAATTAAAATCACTGATTAATTAATTGAGACTAGGAGCTGGTACTGACCAATTCCTACACCATCTCCATTGTCCTAGGTTTTGGGTTCCCCACAGAAAATACTTGTTATGTTCCGCTTCTCTATGAGAACCGCAGGAATAGGTTCAAAACTTCCAAAGAGAGTTCTGTGGTTAATTCTGAAAGAGGGTGGAGTGACAGTCTCTATTATGTAAGTTGTTTGGGGCTATTTTACACTTTACTGTGAAATCACTATGCAAACTGCTACTAAGTCAGTAGGCTTGATTGCAACTTGTTAGAAATAAAAATTTTAGCATTTCACATAAGATGGCTATCATGGTTCATTCTGCTTAATTTTTGATGTTTTTAAAATTTTAATTAAATGTAATTTTAAATAATCCAGGTCAAATTAACTTTCAGAATTTAAATCTAATTTGAATCCCTGACTTAGATGCTTTTCAGTTTCAATCTAGAATTCCAATTTATCTGAAATATAAGCTATCTTAAATACATATTAAAATTCATATTTCTTTCAGATTCAATTTGGATTGCCCTACTTTCATTCACGGAGTACTGGGGTGGCACTGTAGGATAAGAATTGAACTACTAAATGTGAGGTGGTAGTTCAAACCCACCAGCTGCTTATATAGGGTTGTTATGAGTCAGAACCAACTTGTTGGCATTTATCAATTAACCAACTTGTTGGCAGTTATCAACAACAACAACTTTGGTTTATAGTCATAGAACCTGATGAATCACCTAAGAAGAGTGTGCAAAAGGAGAAAATAATTTCAGGACAGCAAATTAAGACTAGTCAACATTCACAGGTCTAGTAGCAAAGCTGGAAACCTGAAATGGGAGAGAGGATCATTTTAACAGATGGTGGTGGTGGTGGTGGTGGCAGCTGTAAAGTTGGTTCAGACTCATAGTAATCTGTATAGGATTTCCTAGGCTGTAAATCTTTAGGAAAGCAGGAAGTCTCATCTTTCCCTTTTAGGGTATCTGGGCTGCATTTAGCAGCCCAGCTCATAATCCACAATGCTACCAGGGCTCCTTTTTAAACCCAATACAGGACCACTATGAGTTAGAACTGAGTGGATAGCACTTAACAACAACAAAAGAATAGCTAAAAGAGGGCTGAGGGCCAGATGAAGGTCAAGGCCTCTCTCAGGGATACATCTGTTAGGTTCTAGCAAATCTGTGGGGCCTTTGAGTAGGTACCTCAGGGTAACTGCATTCCTTAGGCACAGAAGTAGCCCAGAGCTCCAGCGTTTTAAGCTAGCCGAGAGCACCAGTGTTTTAAGGTATCCCAGAGCACCATTGTTTCTGTTGATGTTCAGCCATTTCAAGAGGTACCATATGATCAAGAGCCAATGATACTGAAGGAGGAAGTCCAAGGTGCATTGAAGGAATTGGCAAAGAATAAGGCACCAGGAATTGATGGAATAAAAATGGAAATATTTCAAGAAAGTTAGGCAGCACATCACTCATCTATGCCAAGAAATTT
>NW_006408528.1:26639828-26641079 GCF_000296735.1 Chrysochloris asiatica
ATATATATATATACTTTTTTCTCTAAGACTTTAAGTCCAGTGTTAAAAGTAGACTAATTGTAGTTTACAGTGAGATACTTTTAAAGAAAATCTTCTTTGGTTGCTGTTTGTATCTTCTGGAACTCACTGTAGTCTTGTTCATTACATTTGAAGGTTGTGGAACTCACACTACTAAACACTGATGTTAGTGGTCAGATCTTACTTCTCTTTAGGAAGATAATTTTCTTATTTGGAGCTTTCCTTGCTCAATCTTTGCTAAAGTCTTTTTAACTTGAAAGAGAATAGCCCTAAAACAGAGGACAATTTAAATTCAGGATTAATCTGGAAAAGAGCAAGAAGTTTTAACTTTCTGAGAACTTAAGACTCTGTCAGAGAGTTGGATCTATTATTTGGGTCTATTATATGAAAGAGGGGAGCATTTACACCTACTGATAACTGATCCTTCACACCTTATAGCGACTAAGCCCATTGGGGTATTTAAATTGTAAGAAGCCATTTCCTTGACTTTATTCTGCTCTGCTTACAAGAGATTCTTTGAATCTCTTTATTATCTCTAGGATCAGAATTATGAACTTTAAATTCTATAAAAGTATAGTATTTGACAATATTTTCTTAAAAAAAAAAAACAACTCAAAAGAAACATAAAAAAAAAAACAGAAAGAGAACTCTTTATAAAGGAATTAACTGAATAGGTTGGTCATCTTTTTTTTTTTGTTTGGTCATCATGTCTCAAATGAGAAATGGATAAAGACTTTTATGTTGAATAGTACATGTGTATATATATATATATATGCATACATACACGACAACATTATATATGTATGTATACATTAATGCCAGCAACAACTATATATATGCATACATATATATGTGTGTGTATATATATATAGATATATAATTGTCATTGTCATTAAATGCTGTCAAGTGGGTTCCAACCCATAGTGACCCTGTATAGAGTTTCATATGAACAGCTGGTGAGTTTGAATCACTGACCTTGCGATTCAAACAGACTTTGCAATCCAACGCATTAATCCACAGCACCACACCAGGACTCTCTCTCTATCTATACATATACACACACATACACACACACACACACACACACACACATATATATATATGTTGTTGTTGTTGTTATGTGCCGTGGAGTCGGAACCGACTCATAGCGACCCTGTACAGGGTTTCCGAGGGTGTAAATCTTTACGGGAGTAGAAAGCCTCATCTTCCTCCCGCGGAGCAGCTGGTAGTTTC
>NW_006408528.1:26645832-26647946 GCF_000296735.1 Chrysochloris asiatica
AACAACCTGCAATATTCAGATAACACAATGCTAGGTGAAAATGAAGAGAACTTGAAGCACTTGCTGATGAAGATCAAAGAATAAAGCCTTCAGTATATAACTAAATGCAAACAAAACAAAAATCCTCACAACTGGACCAATAAACAACAGCATGTAAATGGAGAAATGATCAAAGTTGTCAAAGATTCCATTTTCCTTGCATCCACAATCAATACTCATGGAAAAAGCAGTCAAGAAATCAAGTGACATACTGCATTAGGCAAATATGTGCAAAAGATCTATAAAGTTTTAAAGAGAAAAAAAATGTCACTTTAAAAACTAAGTTGCACCTAACCAAAGCCAAGGTATTTTCTATAACCTCATACGCATGTGATGGGAGCCGGTGACTTCTTGCGATAAACGCTGAACTGAGAACCACAAGGCCAACAATTCAAGTCTGCCTGTTGCTCTGCAGGAAAAAGACGAGGCGTTCTGCTCCCATGAGATTTAAAGCCTCGGAATCCCTATGTAGGGTTGCTATGAATCAGAATTGATTAGACAGCATTTAGCAACAACAATATATGCATGTGAAAGCTGGACAGTGAATTAAGGAAGATCTGAGAAGAATTTAGGATGTAGAACATTATCTTTGTAGACTATGTTATGCCAATTGACCATGGTGTCCCCTGAGACTATGGTCCTGAGCACTTAGGCCCAACAACTCTTTACCTTAAAATGTTTGATAGTATCTAAGAACCTTTAACCATTTTGAGTGGTACTTTTTCAGTGTCATATTGTACTATACTGTGAAATGCAGCTCTAATGAATGTTAATACCTCCATTAGAAAAGTATTCAGAGGTAATATGACTTGTAGCTTCATTATGAACACTGCTCATATTATTAACCTTGTTGTTGTTTTTAAGTGCCTAGTCGATTCCAACCCATAGCGACTCTGTATATGGTTTCCAAGGAGCAGCTGGTAAGCCTGAACCACCGACCTTGCAGTTTAAATGAGTTTGCAGTCTGATGCATCAGCCCACAGCGCCACACCAGAACTCCATTATTACCCTGTTGTTGTTAAGTGCTGTTGAGTAGATTCCGACCCATAGTGACCGTGTATAGGGTTTCCAAGGAGCAGCTGGTGTGCTTGAATCACCAATCTTGAGGTTCAATGACTTTGCAGTCTGATGCATTAGACCACAGCACCATACCAGGACACCCTATTGTGAAGTGTCATCCAGTCAATTCTGACCCTGTATAGGGTTTCTGAAGAGCAAGCAGCTGGTGAGCTTGAACTGCCAACCTTGCAGTTCAAACGGCTTTAAAATCTGGCACTTTAACCCATAGCACCACACCAGGACTCCCTAAGTATATGAAAAACAACTTACTTTAGCATTATTGAATCTTTAATCTGTTTCCTTGTCTCCAGCTGTTAAAATGACTTGTGCAATAGGAATGCATTTTTCATTGAGAAATGCTAATAAAATGGAAAATCAATCAATCAATCAATTCACTAGCAACAGGAATGCCAAGTACCTATTATTTTAAATGTTGGCATTAAAGCTGAGGCTGAAAGATTCTCATCATTGTTATTTAAGTCAGGAGCCACGTAAGCAACATTTCTGAGCCCCAGTGATTTATCATCAGTCTAAATTCTAGAACTTGAACCCAACAACACAAAGAAGGGGAGATGAGGTGAAGGGGTATTACCTAGCAGACTTATAAACTCATTTTTCTCCCAGTATACAATAGTAATATGAATCAATTTTACAAATATTATTGGACTACATTTTATATTTTAAAACAAGTGATTCTGGTTGACATCAAACACCTTAACGTTTCTGATTGTTGTTGGTGTTGTTGTTAAGTGCCAGGGACTAAGTTCAGCTTCATAGTGACCATGTACAGGGTTTCCAAGGAGCGGCTGATGAGCTTGAACTTCTCATCTTGTAGTTCCAACCGACCTTGCAGTCCGGTGCATTAACCTGTTTAGGAAGATTGAAATTCATAAAAGGTGACATAGCCTTAGGAGCATTGTGTCTTTCTTTAAGTGGGGATATTTGAAGCGTAAGGTCAAAAGAGGAATAGAATTCAGTTTGTTGTTGTTGTTGTTAGGTGCCATCAAGTCGGTACC
>NW_006408528.1:26648801-26665870 GCF_000296735.1 Chrysochloris asiatica
TCACACAACTTTTTAAATTTTAAACCATTCAGTGTTCCCATGTTCTGTCCAAACAACTGTGTCTTGGTCCATGTACAGATTTTTCATGAACACAATTAAGTGTTCCGGAATACTCATATTTCACAATGTTTTCCATAGCTTGTCATGATCCACACAATCAAAAGCCTTTGCGTAGTAAATAAAGCACAGGTAAACATCCTTCTGATATTCTCTGCTTTCAGCCAAGATCCACTGGACATCAGCAATGATATCTCTCGTTCCCCAGCCTCTTCTGAATCCGGCTTGAACCTCTGGAAGTTCTCTGTCAATGTATGATTGTAGCCATATCTGTATTACCTTTAGCAAAACGTTACTTGCATGGACTATCAAAGAGATTGTCCGATGATTTCTGCATTCCGTTGGATTCGATTTAGAGAATAATAAAACTGAAATGGGAAAAAGAATTCAAAATAAAAACGTAAGAAAAGGAATTATCACAAATATTTTAAATGTTAGGTATTAACATGAGGGTAAAATACAGGCACTAGTTTAAAGCCTGTTTATCTTTCTTTCTGATAAGTTCATTACTTTTCTATAATTACAAAGGGTATGATAGTGATGTGCTTACAAATGTAATTGATACTCATTAGTTAATTCAACACACATCATTAAAAGCTTAGAGTGTGCCAGAAAAGGAGTCTTGATGGGGTAAGCATTAGGCTGCTAACGTCAAGACCATTGATTCAAATGTACCAGCTGCTCAGCTGGTAGATGAGGCTGGCTGATCCTGTAAAGATTTACAGTCTCAGAAACCCTATGGTGCATTTCTGCTCTGTTCTATATAATCACTGTGACTTGTAATCAACTTGTTGGCAGTGTATTTTGGGTAGCGTGCCAGGAATTCTTCTAGTTGTGCAGGTAGAAGGTTGCCTTATAGAAGCATGTCATAGATAGATGTTCTCCTATCTTTTGACAAAGTCAAATTCAACAGATATCCTAGAGAGCTCTTTAATTATACTGTGGCCAACTATTTCACATTTCTGCTAAAATGTATCTCCCCAAAGAGGCCTTCCACCACTCATCCATCAGTTTATTGTACTGTGGTGACATTCATATTGTTGTGATGATAAAAGCTATGCCACTGGTATTTTAAATACTATCAAGGTCATCCAGTGTGGAGAGTTTTCAGCAGAGCTTCCAGACTAAGACAGAATAGGAAGAAGGAGAATGGTTAACCATTGAAAACTTCATGAATAGCAGTGGAACATTGTCAGATATAGTGCTATATGATAATTCATTCAGATTAAAAAGCATTCAAAAAACACTGGTAAAGAGCTGCCTTCTAAAATCAGAGTAGACCATTGTAACATCCATGTTTGTTGAAAGATTTCAATTTGTACTCCACCTATTCCTGGTGGCTTGTTCTTTGCCAATGACTTCAATGCACCTTAGACTTCTTCCTTCAGGATCATTGGCTCTTGATCAAATGCTACCTCTTGAAATGGTTGAACACTAGGAGTACACAAGACCTCTTTAAAGTGTTGAAGACCAAAGATGTCAGTTTGCGAACTAAGGTGTGCCTGACCCAAGCCATGGTGTTCATATGCATGCGAAAGCTGGACAGTGAATAAGGAAGACCATAGAAGAACTGATGCTTTTGAGTTATGGTGTTGGAGGAGTATACTGAAAGTACCATGGAATGTCAAAAGAACAAACAGATCTGTTTGAAGAAGTACAGCCAGAATGCTCCTTTGAAGTCAAGATGGCCAGACTTACTTCAGACACATTATTAGAAGGGACCAGTCACTAGAGAAGGTTATCATGTTCGGTAAAGTGGAGGGTCAGACAAAAAGAAGAAGACCCCCAACAAGATGGATTGGCACAGTGGTGGCAACAATAACCTCAGGTGTAGCAACGATGTAAGGTTGGCCCAGCACCAGGCAGTGTTTTATTCTGCTGTACATAGGGTCGCTATGAGTCGGTACCAATTCAATGGCACCTAACAGCAACACCAACTCCTGGTGTGGTGCTATATGGTAAACACTGGACTACAAATCACAAGATTGGCATCTCAGACCCACCAAATGAACCTCAGAAGCCCTACACAGGACAGCAATGAATCAGAATCAACTTAAAGGCAGTTAGCCACTCTAACTCCTGCAGTGAGCACTGTTCCTGCTCAGAGCTGTGCTTCATAAGCATTAGAAAAGTCAAGTCTGTTTTGTCTGAAACTATAATCTCAACAAAACTAATTAGATTTTTATTTTACTTTTATGGATAATATAAAAGTATAGAAGAAAGAAAGCATCTGTCACATATACTAGTTTTTCTTTTAATAAATAATAAAATAAATGAAACTTTATTCATTATGAAAGACAGAAACACTATAGGAAGTATGAAACTACAAAAAAATGTAAAGCTTTTATTTTGAAATAATCAAATTCACAGAAACATTTTTGTAGGATGTGTTAAAATATCATGTGCCTATTTCACTAATGCAATAATTGCTAATCACAAGAGAGTGTAGGAAATAGATACACACAAATATAAACACAGGTCTGGTGTGTTTGATATGAATCACAGTAGTAAAATAAATACCCCCAAACCCACATCCACTATAAAAAATAGTAAACCCCATTGCTACTTGAACTCCTTTTCAGTGTCTGTATGCTTTACCCATTCTTTTTAGGTATTTTCAGGAGATCTTGTCAACCACAGTGCTGAAAACAGCTGTCTTATTTTAAGAGTAAAACCTTAAATGAAGAGAGGTAGGAGGGCTGGGGATTTTGTTCTTATTTACTATGGCAGTTAATTCATTTCTCTTTTCATTTCTCTCAGTGCTCTTTTAAAATAATCCTCACTAGAAGCATCAGAACTTTCTTCCTTTGAGAATACTATGATTTAAGGTTCTTCTAAATAAAGGATCAATTAGTTCTAGACTGTAGTAGACTTTTACAAAACCAACAGAATTTAAAGGCTTACCTGTGAACATATCATATTGTTTCTAAGTGTAATGTAATTAATGGAAGTTGTCAGTGTTTTTCCTACATCATTATTGAGATGATGCATAGTTCCTCCGTTGGGAATATAGATTTTCTGGGTATGAAACAGTTTTATTCTGTGCCCTGAATCATAAAGCTATTTCCCCTAGTCACAATTGTGAATACGTGGTGTGTGTTTTATTCCAGGTACTTTAGTGCTATGAAATATTAAGGGATTGTATAATTAAAACCATAATTATTTGCCACTTTTAGAGGGATATAAAATTTAGATTTATACATTTCCATCTTTCTTATGAGGTGTTCTGGTGGCTCTGTAGGATAAGCACTGGAGGCTAATCAGAAGGTAGGCAGTCTACACTATTGTGGAAGAAAGATGAGGATTTCTGCTCCTGTAAAGAAAGATGTACCATCTCAGAAACCCTATACAGAGTCATTATGAATCACAATTAACTTGATGGCAGTGACATTTTTGTTGTTGTTGTTGTTTTCTTTTCTTTTAAATTTGTTGCTACTATTGGGCTGACTCCTACTCCCATATAAATGCCTTTCCTATGCTATTTACAGTATATTAATTTTTTAAAAGACTCAAATTACTCTTGACATAACTGGAAATACTACAGAATCAGATTTGGGAAGCTATTTATAGGTTCTATGATTCCTCTCTATTATCATCTGCTTGAGAAAATGCTTCAGTTGAGATCTATGTCAGAGTTAGGAGAAAGGCAATGATTTAAATGAAAAGGAAAGCTTTCCAACAGGGATATTTTAGTGAGACATAGGCATATTTAATAAATACTAGAGTTCAAGCAATTCTGCTTCTGACTGGTCCTTGGCCTGGTAATAACCTTAGCATGTAGTTTTTCCTAGAAAATGTGATACTGAAATAGTGATGCATTGATCTTCAGGGCAACAGAAGGCACACCACACACTAGAAAATGGCAAATAAAACAGTTCTGATGCTCCAGGTAACAATCAATCCTCAGTTATGATCCTAACCAGTATACCGAGATGCCCTAGATGTCCCATTTTGAAAATGTTAGAAAATTAGTCTTTAATAGTTAATTTTAATGAACAAATACAGCCACTTTAGCCTTTACCAATCTGATTGTTAAATATGATATTCCACCCCCAAAGAACCAACCCATTGTTTGTCTGACATGCTTAAAGGATTTCACACATATATTTAATCTGCCTCTCAACTGTGATCACTCAATGATATCCACCCTATTTTTTCTTTTCTATTTAGGCTCTTGTTTGCTTATTTCTGCTGCTGGAACAAACACTGGCTAATGGCCACTATTCCCACACTTATGACTGATTCCAGACACATATGTACATCTAGATCTCAAGGTACCAGAAGTTTTGCTCCCTTTCATAATGACACATTTACTCAGGACGCTAAAGTGATCCCTTTTGTTTCTAGAGTCTCATAAGAGTTTTTCACTAGCCTCTGACTTGCATTTGACTGATTCCTATTAAGAAAGACTTATGAAAAAATGAACAAATGAAAGCAAAATAAGGCCAGAATTTAACTCCAGTTCTATTTGTTTCTGGACTTACTAGCCACAAACTCAAGCTCAGGTCATGTGATAAAAGTGGGAATAAAAATCATAGCTATATACATTTCTCCATTTAGTTTTAAATTAGCCTCCTCTGTGTTATCCTAGTATCATATGCACACAGTGTACCCATTACTTTATATAGAGAGATATGAGTGGATAGAAGATATGTTTTACTTGCATATAAGCAAACATTAATGGTATTAAAGGAAAAAGTCCAAGCTATACTGAAGGCATTGGCAAAAAAAAAACACACACAAAAAAAACAGTAGTGGGAGCTCCAGGAATTGACAGAAGTATAATTGAAATATGTAAAAAAAACTGATGATGCAGTACTAGAGCACTCACTTGTCTATGCCAAGAGTTATCTTGCCAACCAGTTGGAAGCGATCCATACTTGTGCTGTTACAAAAAAAAGATGGCTCAATAGAATGTTGAAATAATCAAGCAATATCATTAATTTCACATGCAAGTAAAATTTTGCTGAAGATAACTCAAAATCGGCTGTAGTAGAAGTCAGGAAACTTCCAGAAATTCAAGCTGTATTCAAAAAGGATGAGAAATGAGGGATATAATAGCTGATATCAGATAAATCTTGACTGAAAGCAGAGAATTCTGGAAAGATGTTTACTTCAGATTTATTGACTATGCAAAGGCTTGTTATTGTGTGGCTCATAAAAAACTATGACTAACATTGCCAAGCATAGGAGAACACTTCATGAGGAATCTGTACATAGACACATAGAGCAAGAGGCAGTTATTAGAATGGAACAAGGGGCTACTGAATGGTTTAAAATCAGGAAAGGTATTCATCAGGATAGTGTCCTTTCACTATACTTATTCAGTCTGAAAACTGAGCAAATAACGTGAGAAGCTGGATTATATGAAGAATATGGTATCAGGACTGGAGGATGACTCATCAAAAACTTGTAATATATAGATGACGCAACCGTTCCTGCTGGAAATGAAGAGGACTTGAAATACATTTGAAGATCAAAGTCTACAGACTTCGGAATACATTGCACTTGAATACAAAGAAAACAAATACCTCACAACCAAATCAATAAATAATATCATGATAAAAGAGAAAAGATTGAAGTTGTCAAAGACTTAATTTTGCTCAAATCCACAATCTACACTTATGGAAGCAGTAGTCAAAAAACAGAGCAATATATTGTATCAAGCAAATCTGTGTCAAAAACCTCTTTAAAGTTTTAAAGGGCAAAGATGTCAGTTTGAGGACCAAGTTGAACCTGACCCAAGCCATGATATTTTCAATCGCCACATATGCTTGTGAAAGTTAGAAAATGAATAAGGGAAACCATAGAAGAATTGATTAATTTGAACTATAATGTTGATGAAGAATATTGAAAGCACTACGGACTATCAGAAGAATGAATAAGTCTGTCATGGAAGAAGCAGTCAGAATGCTCCTTAGAAACAAGAACGGTGAGGCTCCATCTCTCGTAATTTGGACATGTCAGGAGGGACCAAGCACTAGATAAAGATACCATGTTTGGTAAAGTGGAGGGTCATCAAATAAGAAGACCTACAGTAAGGTGGATTGACACAGTGGCAACAACAAAATCAAACATAATGATTAGGAGATGTCACAGCACTTGGCAGTAATTCATTCTACTGGTGTGGCATTGCAGGATAATTCACTGGACTGCAAAGTCAATTTGAACCTCAAGTTCGGCAGTTCAAACTCACCGGGTACTCCTCGGAAACCCTATACATCGGAACCAACTTGATGGCACTTAACAACAACACAACATCATTAGGGCTTCTATGTGTCAGAACTGACTCAACACCACCTAAAACAACTAACAACAAATGTTATAGGGACTTAGATCATTAAATCTACATTGAGGTGACTACTGTGTCCTTCACAGTATGTAAGTGATAGAGCTCCAAAAGCAAGAAAAGGAAGATCATTAACCTCAGGGAGCTTATCTTCTAGAACGGAAGATATAAACATAAACAAATACGCAAAATTGAGAGTTGAAAGCTGAATTAATGACTTATAGAACTGCTCCTTGGAAACCCTATACAGGGTCGTTATGGGTCGGAATCGACCCGATGGCACTTAACAACAACAAGAGAATGATAGCAAATAACTCGAATAGGGAACACAACCTGCTTATACAGTTTGGTCAAAGACAGATAATCTTTGGAAAAATATCTTAAACATGAGACATTGAAAACAGCTGTAGAAAAAACATTATAGGGAGAGAGTGAAGGTCCTAAGGGCGAAATGTCTTGTTGAACTCAAGAACAGAAGAAAGAAAACAGAAGTTTATGAAGTGTATTCTTCCTGGAAGAACAGTGAAAACTAGACAATGTCAGAGAATAAAGATAAATCCTGAGTTGTGCTATAAAAGGGAGACAAAAAGTGGGCAATTGCTAAATGTGGGTTCAATGAGGGAGCAGCAGTATTTTTTTTGTTACTGTGCATTATTTTAAAAATGGTAGTAGGTTAATGGGCTGCACCAGTCAAGAGAGAGTCTGATAATAGAGGACAGCTGAGATAGCAAAGGGAGCTGAGAAGATGAGTTGGAAGGGATCCAGAGACATCTGGAAAGAGTCTCATTTGATAGGGGTGGGGGCACTTTTCTGATTATCTGGTTGTAATAGAAGATGAACATTAGCTCTGGTTGATTTGGGGAGGGAAATGGAAGGGATTTTTAGCTCTGAGCTAGTTAAACTTCCTTTGTTTGTTGAGGAGACAAAAATATATACAGACAGGTATGATCATAGGTATGATAGTGATTTGCGATTGGGAGCGTTAAGACAAGTAATTCATGGCTTACTATTTCTCTACATATGTTTTTTTTAATGTATGAATTTATGACTTATGCTTGTTTTACAATTAAACTCCATTAGTATTGAACACTTTGCTCAAATTTAGCAAAATAATAAATTGATTTTAAAATGATACAGAAGATTCAGAAAGGAGCCACGGTGGCACAGTGGTTAAGTGGTTGACTGCTGACTGAAAAGTCCACAGTTTCAATCCACCAGTTGCTCCACGGGAGAAAAGACCTGGTGATCATCTCTGTGAGGGCTGTTGTTTTCCAGTGTTGTCCAGTCAGCTCCGACTCATAGAGACACTGTGTATACAGTTTCCAAAGTGCAGCTGGTGAGCAAGGCCAACCTTGCTGTTCAAATGACCTTGCTGTCCAGTGCATTAAACCACAGTGCCACAGCCTAGGAAATGCTATGGGGCAGGTTTATTCTGTCATTAAGGGTATTTATCAAATGGAATCCCTTGATGGTACACAAGAAGAAGATTCACAACAGTATACATAACTATTTGTTTAACAAAAACAAACTCTCTCTTTCTCTCTCTATTATTATTGTCATTAAATGCCGTTGAGTTCGTTCTGACTCATAACGACCCCTTATAGGGATTCCGAGGAGTGACGGGCGGGTTTGAACTGCCAACTTGGTGGCTCAAACTAACCTTGCAGTCCAGTTCATTATCCTGCAGTGCCATACCAGGACTCCTTCTATCTGTCTTATCTATCTATCTATCTATGTGCATGCATTTAAAAATATTGTATTAGTATATATTTCCTAAGGAAAATAAAGTAACATAAATACATGAAGTGTATATGCAAACTATGTTGCTGTTGTTAAGTGCTATTGAGTTGGATCCAACTCATAGCAACCCTGTATAGGATACCAAGGAGCTGCTGGTGGGCTTGCACTGCCTACCTGTGGTTCACAGTCCTCTGCTAATTTTACATTGCCACATCAGGAGTCCACTATGCAAAGTATGTTGTTAAGTGCTGTCGAGTCGATTCCGACCCATAGCGTCCCTGTATAGGGTTTCCAACCACCAACCTTACAGTTCAAATGACTTTGCAGTCTGACACATTAGTCCACGGCGCCACAACAGGACTCCAATGTATAAAATATATATAATTTCCTTCAAAGTTGAGGATTGAGTGAAACGATGAGACAGAGATTTTCACTCTTGCATTTTGTGCACTTCTTGATTATTGAGTCATTTGAAAATATGTATTTGAGTGAAAAATTTAGAAAAGAAAGAAGGAAAGGAGGGAGGGGTACAGGGAAGGACAGAAGGAGATAAGGAGGACAGAAAGGAGAAAAGGAAAAAGGAAGGAGAGAGACACAGGAAGAGAGACAGAGAAAAGAAAGAAAAATAAAGTTATAAACTGCCATCCAGTTGGAGCCCAACTCATATCAGTTACATGTGCTACATTGTAGATCTGCTAGACAGGCCACAATGTTTTCTTGACTGCAATCTTTTATGAAAACACTCTACCAGACCTTTCTTCCACAGATCCACTGTGTAGATTTGAACCACCAACCTTTGGGTTGCTGTTGTTAGGTACCATCAAATTAGTTTCAGCTCATAGCTATCCTGTGCACAACAGACGAAACACTGCCTTGTCCTGCATCATCCTCACTATAGTTATATTTGAGCCCATTGCCACTTCTAATGTCAATACCTCTCATTGGGGGTTTTCCTCTTTATAGTTGAGCCTCTACTTTACCAAGCATGATGTCTTTCTTCAGGGATTGTTCTCATGTCTTAAGTATGAAAAACATAATCTCTTCATTTTGGCTTCTAAGGAGCAGTCTGTCTATATTTCTTTGAAGACAGATTTGTTTGTTCTTGTGGAAGTCTATGATACTTCAATATTCTTTGCCAACACCATAACTGAAATGCATTAATTATTCTATGATCTTCCTTATTCATTGTCCAACTTCCACGTGTATATAAAGCCATTGAAAACACCATGGCTTAGGTTCAGTACACTTTAGTCTTCAAACTGATAACTTTGTTCTTGAACACTTTAAAGAGATCTTTTGCAGCAGATTTGCCTAATGCAATATATTGTTTGATTTCATGACTGCTGCTACAATGAGTATTGATTGTGAATCCAAGCAAAATTAAATCTTTGATAACTTTAATCTTTTCTCCATTTATCATGATGTAAGGATTGTTGTTCTCTTTACGTTGAGTTCTAATCTATACTGAAGGTTACAGTCTTTGATCTTTATCAGTGAGCATTTTAAGCCATCTTCACTCCCAGAAGAAAGGTTGTATTATCTGCACATCACAGGTTACTAATGAGTCTTCCTCCAATCCTGATGTTACATTCTTCTTCATACAATCCAGCTTCTCTGATCATTTGCTCAGCATGCAGATTGAATACATATAGTAAAAAGATACAACCCTGGCACACATCTTTCCTGATCTTAAACCATTCAGTATCTTCTTGTTCAATTTGAAGAACTGTTTCTTGGTCTATGTACAGGTTCCTAATGAGCACAATTCTGCAATACCCATTTTTTGCAATGTTATCACTAGTTTATTATGGTCCACACAGTTGAAAACCTTTGCATTGTCAGTAAAACACAAGTAAACCTTTGAGTTGTTGTTGATGCTAAGTGCCATAGAGTTGGCTCTGAGTCATAGGAATGACTGGTGGGTTTCAACTGCTAATCTTGCAACTAGCAGTTCAGAGCTTATACTATTGAACCACACCAGGCTATACAGATTAGCAGTCAATAATGTTAAATACTATCAAGTTGGATCCAACACATAGTGACTTTGTACAGAATTTCTGAGGGTTGGTTGGTGGGTGTGAACTGCCAACCTTGAGTTTCAAACTGACATTGCAATCCAGTGCTTTATCCTACAGCACAACACCAGGATTCCAGCAGCTGATGATATGTACTGGTAAGTAAATGTTTTTATTTATGTAGGTAGTTGTGTTTAGAATCTATGTTTTTCTTTTTTCTTTTATTTTAATGGTTATAAAAGTTTTCTGAGGAATAAATATTGTGAGCAATATAAACTAGACAGAAAACCACTTTATTTTTCCTGGTCTGCTTAGCGTTTAATTAAAATTTAACTTTTTAATAGAAAAATATGATCATGGTCTCTGAAGTCTGAGACATGTCAAATGTCACCTCCAAACCAAAAATCACACTTTTATTTCATATTTTCTTCAGTTGTTGTTGTTAAGTACTGTCAAGTCATTTCTGACTCATAGTGACCCTGCGTAGGGTTTCTGGGGAGTGGCTGGTGAGCCTGAACTGCCAACCTTGTGGTTCACACCTACCTTGCTGTCTAGCACATTACCCTGCAGCACCACACCAGACCTCTGGTGGCAAACTTTAATGGAGTAAATGCCTTAACCATCTTTCTGAAGACAGGTTAGGTTAAAATACTTGGATGGTAACAGATTAGGTAATCAGTTTATTTGAACTGGCTTGGCAAGTTAACAGTATTTTGAAGAGCTTGTTAAGTTAAACTTACATATTGATGTGAACATGACCATTTGTGAGAAATTACCCAAAATAATAAGAAAGTACCTTGATATTTGGATCTTAAGAAGAACACTGCACTCCTAAAAACACCCGTCTTTATCCTGTGTTGTCGTTAAGTACCATCAAGTCATTTCTGACTCATGGTGGCTGGTGCCGTGGAGTCGGTTCTGACTCATAGCGACGCTGTACAGGGTTTCTGAGGCTGTAAATCTTTACGGAAGCAGAACGCCTCATCTTTCTCCCGCGGAACAGCTGGTAGTTTCGAACTGCTGACCTTGTGGTTCGCAGCCCGATTTGTAACCACTACGCTACTCCCTATTCAGCTTCGTAGGCACACCTAGTGAGTTTAAACCACCAACCTTGTGGTTACAGTCCGATACTTATCCTAAAGTGGCACACCAGGATTGGATCTTTATCCTGGGCTGCTGTTATTGTTGTTACGTGCTGTAGCATCGGTTCCAACTCCTAATAACCTTGTATAGGGTTTCTAAAGAGCTCCTAGTGGATTTGAATCACCAGCCTTGTGGGTAGCAGTCCAGTGTTGATCCAACATCACCATACTAGGTCTTTATCCTTTAGCAATTGGTAATATTTCAATGCCTGTTTTATATTATATGTTTCATTCGAATTATTTCTTTAAGTAATTTTTGGGAATTATCAAAAACACTCCTGGTGTGGTGTTGTAGGATCAGTACTGACTGTGAACCACAAGATCAATAGTTCAAACCCACCAGCTTCTCCTTGGAAACCCATATAGGGTTGTTATGAGTAGGAACTGACTTGACAGCACTTACCAACAACAACATGATCAAAACAATTAGGGTTAATTTTACAAAGAGGGACATCTGGTGTCAGAAAACATAAGACTTCTCAGAACCACCATTGCTACTACATATAATTTTTATCCATAACCCAACCAGAATGCTATACTCTCTCCCCGTGAGGAAGAACAGGATATATGTGATTTCCATAACCACTTCCTTGGAATTCTGATTTTTGTTTTTCACATTGTAATGTTCATTCGTCTCCTATTCAACATTTCCTGAACACCCCTCCTTCCTGCTTCGTTGCAAATGGGAATGCACTAAGTCACCTTTGTTGTTGTTGTTGTCATCACCTCAAGGTCTATTATAAACTAGCTCTTCAGAAATTTTAGTAAACATAAAGTCATATGGAGGACTTGTCATTACTAAAGATTTTCATACCTACTCACAGAGTTTTAATTTAGTGGATTTAAGTGGAGGGGCAGCATTTTTAAAAAAGTTCTCAGGTAAACTTAAATACCCCAGGTGGTCTTAGAATCATACTGTTAGAAACTCAGGTATATGGTAACCTTAATTATAAAATACATGTGTACAGAAGAAGTAAATTAAAGTTCCATATTTTCAAATGTTTCAATTACTTGTCATTCCTTTCATGTTCATTCCCTGTGGTTACCCCCACGTTTAAGAGGAAGTTATTTATTTGAGATCTTTACTCAGTAAGTAAGTAACATTTTAGTCTCAAACTGACTATCTGGCATCAAGTGAAACTATTTTCTTCAAATTCAAGAAAATCCCATTTGAGTGGAATTCCCTGTATTAAGAGCTCTGCACGTTCTGGTGCTCTCCAGATGTCTCCCTGGGTTATCTTCCTGCGGTTGTTTATATCATTCCCCATCTGAAGTCACTCCCACCAGGATTATGAGAGGAAGCTTCAGCTTTGTATGCTGTGTACTCACCTACATTCACAACTGAGAAGAAACTGCTTATACCCCTGGCTTGGGGCCATTGTTTCTTCTTAGTTGCAAAGAACGTTATCCAATTCAAAAATACATATATACAAAAACAGCTGAAAGTGAATTTTTTTGAAGCAAAATAAAACTAAATGCTGTTCCTAATCAAATACTGTAGCTATATTGCATACTAGAATGCTCCCTCTACACACCCACACATTCACACCCACATTAAAGTGCACATTCATATTTTCAGCTAAGAAATCATGCAGTTTTCCAACTATTTAATTTTTCTTAGCTCAAGTTTATTTAACCTATTTGAGAATTTAATCTTTATTCCTTTCTATACGAGGGGGCTTCAAACGTTCATGGAAAAAGTCCATCAACTTTTAATTTCATTTTTCCATACACTTTCTGAAGTGCTCTCATATTATTCCATGAATCACCTACGAAACCCGTGGAAGGAGTGACATTCTCAAAACTGATTAATACTTCAATTTCTTTGTCATCAAATGGTAATATTAAATTTAGATATTAATATGTAGAAAATCCTATGACAAATTTAAGATTTAAAACTAAAGGTTTAGTTGAATTTGATTAGTTGGAAGTTATTATTAAGGTTAATTTAGGGAATCAGTTTGTGGACTATAAATCAAATTCCTTAACTCAGCAACATATAAAATTAATCACACCAAATTGAATGGTTTTTTCTTCCTACTATTGGGTTGGAGGCCTAGTGTAATGTTGTAGGATAAGCCCTGGACTAGATTCCATAACACTTAACAACAATAAAAACAAATATTGGATTGTTCTATGAAATAATTATCTACTTTGTATGATTCAGAATTGATTCAGAAATATTGGTGTCACTGATGTGTCACGAACTGCTCTTCAGAAACCCTATAAAGGGCTACTCTGAGTAGGAACCTGCTCAACAGCACTTAACAACAGCAACAATATTTATAATATTATGCCATCTAGTATATATCATATTTTTATGCAAATAGCATGCATGTTAATGAGTGTCTTGTCAACTGCTCAAACCCCCTTGCTTCTCATTATTTTTGTAACTGGTGATGTCGGTGATGTACCATTTAGTCAGTTCCGACTCATAAAGAACACTGCATAGAATTTCCAAGGCTGTAAATCTTTATGAGAGCACAAAGCCTCATCTTTCTCCTGCGGAATGGCTGGTAGTTTCGAACTGCTGACGATGAGTTTAGCAGCACGACTCATAACCACTTTGCTACCACATATGCTATGTTCATTTTTCTTTTACGTGTTGCTGATTTCAATTTCTATTTCTGATCATATTGAAAACTTACTTAATGTAGGTATTGATACTATATTACTTGAAATTAATAAATAAAAACAAAAACACAGTTACAATTATTTATTTTATGATTGCTAAGGAACTACCAAACTAGATCCATGGATTTTTTGTCATGGTTTATCACTTTACTATACAATTATAATCAAAAGTAACATTTTTATACTGTTTATACATGTAAGCACAGAGTTTTTGAAAATGAACAGAAAAAAATAAATAAAAACAGAATGCTCCATTTGCCTGTAATATGGGAGAATGGGTGAATGAGGACAAAACTCATTTCTGGGAAGGTCATTAGATATGCGCTGTATATGCATGGATGTGTTATGTCAGAACTATTTTACTTCATTTCATGTTATTTGTGAAAACGCACAGCAGTATCTTTGCATTGTTGAAGAAGTTGCTGACTTCATATTTGAGTAGCTGGCAAAGTGCTATGCATTAAGGTACAGAGGTTAAAGATAGAATTGCTACTGCCATGTTTAATAGTGACAAACAGAGGAGAGACAAAAAAAAAAAAGAATTTAGTGTTCTAACTGCAAGGTCGGCAATTCAAATCCTTCAGCCGCTCCTCAGAAACACTACACAGGGTCACTATGAGTCAGAATTGACTCCATGCCACTTAACAATCATAACAATGCTATGGGCAATGTCAGCACAGGGAGCTGAAAAATCACAGAACATTATAAGCCACATAAAACTCTTTAACATGGGTTTATATAACCACATCCAATCACTTCCCCCACCCATGATTTCTTTACGGTGGATGTCTCTGTGTGTGTAGAGGGGCACTAAAGTGTTTAGTTTTATTTACATTTACTTATTACCAGCTACATACTAGAATCCTTATGTACATACATACTAGAGATCCATATTTGTGCCCATTCCAAAAAGAGGTGACCCAACAGAATGCAGAAATCATGGGACAATCTCTTTGATATCCCATGTGAGTAAAGTTTTGCTAAAGGTAATACAGAAACAGGTACAAACATACATTGACAGAGAACTTCCAGAGATTCAAGCTGGATTCAGAAGAGACTGTGGAATGAGGGATATCATTGCTGATGTCCGATGGATCTTGGCTAAAAGCAGAGAATATTAGAAAAATGTTTACCTGTGCTTTATTGTCTACACAAAGGCTTTCAATTGTGTGGATCATGACAAGCTATGGACAATGTTGCAAAGTATGAGTATTCTGGAACACTTAACTGTGCTCATGAGAAATCTGTACCAGGACCAAGAATAAGTTGTTCGAACAGAACATGGGAACACTGAATGGTTTAAAATTAAGAAAGGTGTGCAACAAGGTTGTATTCTTTCATCATACTTATTCAACCTGTATGCTGAGCAAATAAAACGAGAAGCTGAGTTCTATGAAGAAAAACGTGGCATCAGGATTGGAGGAAGACTCATTAACAACCTGTGATATGCAGATGATACAACCTTGCTTGCTGAAAGTGAAGAGGACTTAAAACATTTACTGATGAAGATCAAAGAGCACAGCCTACGGTATGGATTACATCTCAATGTCTAGAAAACAAAAATCCTCACCATTGGACCAATAAATAGCACTCTTATCAATAGAAAAAGATTGAAGTTGTCAAGGACTTCATTCTTCTTGGATCAACTATCAACAGTCAAGAAATCAGATGACGTATTGCATTAGGCAAATCTGTTGCACAAGACCTTTTTAAAGTGTTGAAGAGCAAAGATGTCAGCTTGAAGACTAAGGTGCGCCTGACCCAAGCCATGGTATTTTCAATAACCTCATATGCATGTGAAAACTGGACAGTGAATAAGGAAGACCACAGAAGAATTGATGCCTTTGAGTTATGGTGTTAGAGGAGAATATTGAAAGTGCCATGGACTGCCAAAAGAACCAATAGATCTGTTTTGGAAGAAGTGCAGCCAGAGTGCTCCATGGAGGCCAAGATGGCCAAACTTCATCTCTCATACTTTGGACATACTGTCAGGAGGAACCAGTCGCTGGAGAAGGATATCATGTTAAGTAAGGTGGAGGGACAAAGAAAAAGAGGAAGACCCCCAGTGAGATGGATTGGCCAAGTGGCAGCATCAATGGGCTCAAGTGTGACAACAGTAGTGAGGTTGGCCCAGGATCAGGCAGTGTTTTATTTTGCTGTGCATAAGGTTGCTATGAGTCGGCACTGACTTGATGGCACCTAACAACCACATTAGTAGGAAATGTTCTGAAAGCATAGGCTAAGGTTCTTGTTATATATGACAATTCTTCAGCTTTGCTCTGGTACCTTTCAAGCAAGGACACTTAACATATACCCCCAAAGAAACACTAGGGCACAGAGGCAGAGTAATTCATCAGACTTTATTCATTATTTTAAATATGTCTCTTTTTTTTCATACATTAAAGATAATTGTTTACTCATTTTATACGATTTGGCTACTAAATGTATTCTGGAAAGAACTATTGCTGCTAATCCTACTAGTTGTCTGTTATTGAGTGCCGTAGAATCAGTTCTGACTCATAACAATCCTGCATAGAATTTCTGAGGAGCTGCTAGTGAGTTTGAACCACTGACCTTGCAGTTCGAACCCACCTCTACTCATCCTACAGCATCATGCCAGGACTCCACTAGTTGCCTACTGAAAATTATTTCCAATTATCTTAATTCCTTGTTGGCAAAGTTCACTTTCCTCTCTGAGAACTGAAAATGCCTGATTTGGATGAGGAATATTAGGAAGAATTATTCTGAGAGCTGCTTCTTCCTGCTACAAAGACATATGAGTACATAAGGAGAAAGACTTTTTATTCCTTTCAAAAATGTTTTTAAGTAGGTTATGTTGCTTAGTACTTTCATATTCATCTTGTTGTAATCAGGGGAATGAGAACCCATTCTTGACATCACGAAATCATGACTAGAACCACCTGAGTTTCTTGTTATGCGAGCTATTCAACTTCTATTGGTGTGACATCATAGGATAAGCACTGTACTGTCAACCAAAAAGTAAGTGGTTCAAACCTACCAGCTGCTCCTTGGAAATCCCATAAAGAGTTGTTCTGAGTCAGATCAGACTCTACGGCACTTAACAACATTTGATAGATATATACATAGAAAGACATTATATAGATATATAGATATGTAGATAGAGAGAGTGAGTTCTGGTTTGGCACTATAGGATAAGCACTATTAACTGTG
>NW_006408528.1:26666365-26677564 GCF_000296735.1 Chrysochloris asiatica
TATCTATCTATCTATCTATCTATCTATCTATCTATCTATCTATCTATCTGTCTGTCTGTCTGTCTGTCTGTATATGTGTATGAATCGGGCTGCGAACCGCAAGGTCAGCAGTTCAAAACTATGAGCTGTTCTGTGGGAGAAAAGCTTTCTGCTCCCGTAAAGATTTACAGCCTCAGAAACCCTACACAGGGTCGCTATGAGTCGGAACCGACTCCACGACACATAACCACCACCACCACCACCACATGTATATAAATTTGTTTGCCACTAAAAACATCTTAAATGATGCAACCTGCTTTTAATTTATCTCAGAACACCATGGAGAGAAATAAATAGCCTGATCAGCATTCTGAAACAACTATTTCTCTATTCTAGAGAATAACACTGCTTCAAATACAAACAAAAAAACACAATAAACCTGTACTTGACGGCATCAAGAAATTCATGGAAACATGGAATCAAAGATAATGGAATTATTCCATGAAAATTTTTAAACCCCCTCGTATAATCTTACTTCATTCCTATTTGACAACTAATCAACATGCCTTGATGAATACCATGACCACAGATGCATAAGACAATTGAAAATAGAATTTTTTTTAAACCTTCATGTAGCAGGAAATGCATAAATTTATCTTCATTGTAATAATAAAAATAATGTAGCAACTCAAGAAGGTTTTTCCTACCAGGCAGTAATTCAAACATAATTGTAACCACAATACAATAAATGATTCTCATTTTCTCATCCACCCTTTTAATCTTAACCTGTGCTGGGATATTAATACATGTCTTCTTTTAAGTGTAACTAACACACAAAATGTTAACATATAACAGATAAATTATAGAAGACTTTGTTCCTTTTTCTCTTTTTTAGTCATTTATTTTCACTTCACAGAATTAGAAACATTAATAAATTCTCTTACAATGAATTGATCATGCAGTTCACAATACTAGCTGCACATTAAAAGTCCCTGAGGAACTTGAAAAAAATATAAATTACCAACCACAGAGATTCTGATGTAATAGGTAGGGGTCAAAACTAAGGATAATTTATTAAAGGCCCCTTCAATTGGCTTTAGTGTGCAACCAGAGTTGACAAGTGTTCCACTGAATTCTCTTCAAGGAAGTCACTACTAGAATGGACTGTTGTTGTTGAGTGCCATCGAGTCATTTCTGACTCATAGAGACCTTGTATAGGATTTCCAAGGAGCAGCTGATGGGTTTGACTTTGTGGTTAGCAGGCCAGTGCTTATCTTACAGTACCACCCCAGGACTCCTAAATGGACAGGATTGTTGTTGATTAGTGCTGTCAAGTCAATTCCAAATCACAGCGATCCTCTGTAGGGTTTCTGAGGAGTAGCTGGTAGATTTAACCTGTCAACCTCTCAATTCAAGCTGAGCTTTTGGTCCAGTGCTTATACAGTGCCAGACCAGGACAAAATGTTGTTGTTGTTGTTGTTGTTGTTGTTGTTGTTGTTGTTGTTGTTAAGTGTTGTTGAGTCAGTTCTGACCCATAACGATCCTATATAGGATTTCTGAGGAGCATCTGGGGAGCTTGAACAGCTGACAGTGTGGCACATTAACCCATAGCACCACACCAGGACTCCATATATTACAGGAAAGTCTCAAAATACCCTACTTCACAAGTTAAAGTCTGCAGCCTGGTCTAGAGCCAGGTATGGAAATTTGATAAATAGACTGGAAACAACTTTTGAAAACTAGCTCTATTGCAGTAGAAAGCAATAAGTTTGGATAAGTTCCAGGTTTTCTTAGTTATTTATCTCAGAGAATTCTGGGAGCTGAGGGAGTGGAAACAGTGTAAGATGTCATCCTGCTTCATAAAACTCCATAGTCATCAAAATTTCTAAGCTTAGTAGATGTGGCTTAATATGGAAAAGGACAGGTGAGTTATAACTACATCAGCATCAGCAAGTAATCTAATATTGAAGTAATTAACAATATTGCACACCTTGGATACATGCAGGAAATATCAATTATTTTCTTAATTATAATCCAAAGAAATGTAACACAACCAAAACACAGCACAATTCAGAGTGATAATAAAAGCACATATAATCAGGTTTTTTGTTAGGGGGTTCATTGGCACATAACCAAGACTGTCCCATGTCATGGCCATGTTCCTACTGCAGTCTCCTTTGCCAAGAGCAATAAATCATCCTGGTGAAAATGATGACCCAGGTTGGAACAGGTTACCCCTTCAACATCAAGTGAAGTCAATTACAGGAGAACTTGACTCTTTATGATCCTCTTGTGAACAAAAATGTCCTTTTTGTAGAACAGAAAAAACAAACAAACAAAAACCACTCCTGCTAAATAATGGATTGAAAATTAATTTAATTTTAAAATGAGAAGACTGGAAGGTGGGATACTGATTCAGAAATCTTGTAGTAAGTAATTAAAGAAGAGGAAATGGCCTAGAATCACTGCATGCTGTGTCTAAAGGCCAATGTGAAGGAAAACAATATAGTGAAAGAACATTCTTCATTTTAGGTCATAGAGCAGTGCATCACATGTACTAATCTTCCTAGCTACTTTATGGTGGTGGTGGTGGCGGTTGTGTGCCACCAAGCTGGTTCCCACTCATAGCGACCCTATATAGGGCTTCCAAGGCTGTAAATCTTTAAGGGAATAAAAAGCCCCATCTTTCTTTTGTGGAGCCACTGACCTGGTGGTTAGCAGCCCAGTTCATAATCCACTATGCTACCAGGAGTCCTTAGACACTTTATGTTGTTAGTTGTTGTTAAGTGCCATTGAGTCAGTTCCAACTCATAGCAACCCTGTATAGGGTTTCCAAGGAGCAGCCAATGACCTTGAACCTCTGAACTTGTGGTTCAAACCAACCTTGCAGTCCAGTGCTTTAGCCAACAGAACTACACCTGGACTCCTAGACACTTTATAGCCCTTAACAATAAAATAAAATAAAAAAATTGCTGTTACTAAGTGGAGTTGGTTTCAACTCATTGTGACCCTGTATAGGGTTTCCAAGGCTATAAATCTCTATGGGAGTAGAAAGCATCATCTGCTGACTTTGCAGTTAGCAGCCCAACTTATAACCCACTACGAAGGTGTAGGGTAAGAGAAAAAGAGGAAGACCCCCAGCGAGAAGGATTGGCCAAGTGGCAGGATCAATGGACTCAAGTGTGGCAACAGTAGTGAGGTTGGCCCAGGATTGGGCAGTGTTTCATTCTGCTGTGCATAAGGTCACTATGGGTCGGTACTGACTTGATGGCACCTAACAATAACAACAATAACACTACCAGGACTCCTTGTTCTGACTCGTAGATACCCTGTATAGGATTTCCAAGGATCAGCTGATGGGTTTGAACTGCCAACCTTTTGTCTAGCAGTCCAGTGCTTACCTTACAGTGCCACTCTGCATTCCAAATACGTATACTCTACTTTGTAAAGGAATGTATTTGTAAGTGGAAGGAAAGAGATGGAAACATAAGAATGGTGTCCAAATTGTATTATTTTTCTTTGGGGTTATGGTGTATTGAATTATCTAATGTCTCTTCTAGCCATAGACTGTAACTCCCACCAAACACTTTTCTGCCCTGCTGGGTTTGTGTAAGAGAAAGTGGGAGAAAATATTGATTCGATGATATGATTCAGCAATGGATGTTAGCAAAGTTGATTGTCACTTTAAAATCTTAAAGCTCTAGCATGATTTTAAAATGAGCCATCTCAGAAGCAGGGTCGGGGGAATCTCACTACCATCAAAGAAGAAGAGTCAGGAATGAAGTGCTGCCTTTGGACCCCAAGATCCCTGGGCATTGAACCTCCTCAACTCAGGGATGGAGCACTCTGACACCAGAGGGGTAGCAGAGGAACAGCAGCTGAAGAACCAAAAACAAGAGCACAAGACACAACAGCGGACTTTCCAGCCCACAAAGCAAGTGAAGCTGAGTAACTTTGGGCAGAAAGCTTGATTATAGAGTGGGGTGCATCCAAGACCCCACAGGGTCGCTATGAGTCAGAACTGACTCCACAACACATAACCACCACCACCACCACCATAGCTAGAGCTGAGTGCCTTCAGGCTAGGCTTATGGTGCAGTGGTGTATCCTATGGGTATTTATCAACAGCTAACTAGAACAACTCTGCCCTAAGCATTTCTGACCCCAAATTGTAACCTGAAAACTTCCCTAATAAACCCCATAACTGTGAATATGGTGTCTGAGCTCTCTATGGCCATTGCTGTGGATTTTCGAACCCAGTTGAGCAATATAAAGAGTTGTGGGAGGAATGGTTGGTACAACATATTGTTGCAGGGGTGAATCAATGAAGACTTTTGTAGTGAATGTTGGTTGTGTTGAAGTCTTAACCACAGAAGAAATTGTCCAGCTGAAACAAGTGAGGGATTTTGAGAAATATTCCTAGGGAATGGTCTTGACTTTTAAATCCCACAATACTCTATTTTGAATTGATTAAATACTTGCTGTAATTAAGGATAAAATGTTAGGACTTTTTTTCAGTGACAAGAGCTAGACATTTTATAGATCAAAGGGTTGAAATTTAGTCAATAATGGATAAAATTCTGGCATAATCTCTGTTTCTGTCACCTCTTTCTCACATACGTCTTGGTCACCACAAATCTTTTCCTTGTTCCGTCCAAGTCCAAGGTTGCTGGGCCCCGCTTTCTAATGTTCCCAGATGGATGTATCTCAGTGTTCCCGATGAGAGAAGAAGATACTCTTGCTACAGGAGAATATCACATTATGAATACCACATAATGTGGTCACATTACAGATAAACTGAAGTTTGCCTTCCTCCTCCAGTCTCTTTAACTAATGACTTATGTATGGAAGTCATACATTGGCTTAAATGACCCATAACTTCTAGTCTGTTACTAATACCTATATTTTACCAAGACACTTTGTTTGCTTCAAATTAATGGATCTTTAAGGGTTGCTTTTTTGGGGAACTACATGCTTTGCTGTTTTGTAAAAATTACATATCATAGAAATGTTAGTAAAAGGCATCATCCTATTCCAAACTTCTGTAAGTTTTTTCTTGTTGTTCTGACTTTTCTGTTTCTTTGAATTAACTGGCAGCATTAGCAGGAGCTTTCAGTAGCTTGAATAAAAGCGTGACTGCCAACTTAATATTACTTATCACATGGAACTCTATATGCAGCAATTCTTGAAGTTAAACCCAGGTGTCATTCTTGCATGTCTAAGTTAGCTGATTCATTAAAATATTTTTTTTAATTGCATGATGAAACTGAGTCTGCATGCTTTACATTTAGAATTTTTATAGAAAATTTGAATGCAAGTAGAGTTAAAGTACAGATTAAACACAGCTGTCCAGATGCCTGAATTATCAAGACTTCATAAGTAAGCAGTTCTTTGGAAAAATGAGCTCTTTTGTTCAACTCTTATAGCTGAAACTACATTCATTTATACAGAAAAATTCCAAATAGAGTAAGAGTAGAATTGAAGAAACTTCTTAATGCATATGTTATTTGTTTCTTAATCTGGAAGAAGTCACCCGAGACTAGGGGATGTACGAGAATGCTTGAGACAGATCTACATTAATTTGCATCTTTTTTTTTCTTGCTGCTAAGAGCCTAAATCCCTTTTTTTTAAATCCCTGTAGTTTCTCAAGTTTTCTCTGATGTCTTGTTTAGTTTTTCAGACTACTAAATGTAGTCCTGGTGTGGCACTGTGAGTTAACATGCCAGGCTGAAAATCCGTTTGAACTGCAATGTTGGCAGTTCAAGCTCACCAGCCGCTCCTCAGAAACCCTACACAGGGTCGCTACGGGTTGGAATCGACTCAACGGAACTTCACAACAACAACAAAGCTTTCCTACGAAGCACGGTGGTCCATAGGATGAACACTGGACGACAAACCACAAAGGTTAGTGGTTCAAGTCCACCAGCCTCTCTGAATGAGAAAGAGGCTTTCTGCTCCCCAGAAGATTTATAACCTTAAAATTTCTATATAGGTTCACTATGAGTCAGCGCTGGCTCAATGGCACTTAACAACAACAGCAAAGCATTCTTTACTAAAATATAGCATCTAATCATTTATTAGAATGCCAGGAATTTTATTATTTTAATTGGAGGCTAAGTCTACTTGGTGAGAAAATGGGGAAAAGCTCTGATTGCTTCCTCTTGCTGTGGTCATATTATTGATAGGTTGAAGTTTACCTTCCTCCTCCAGTCTCTTCACTAATGACTTACTATGGTGAGGGCATTCACTTATCTCTTCCAGATCTTTCCAGGAAGCCCCAAAGGTCCTGTGTTTTTATATCAACATTTGAAAAACAAAAGGGCAAAATCCAGAAAACTATGTTTCACATAATGGATACACTTAATAATATTCTGCCAAAAACCGTTTTCACCATCTTAAAAGGAAAAAAAGAATTCCTTCTATAGAATTCAATATTTTTCTCAAAAACATTTTAATGTTTTTCAGACAAAAGTGGTAGGTGAAGCATCAGCCATAACAATTAAATTAGAACCTTGAGTTAAAAAGCAAACATTTACCAAATGTCTTTATTTCAAAAAATAGTTATACGCTCAGTTGTGTGTGCTAGCTATAAATTGTGAATAGACAAATCAAGACTAATTTATTCATTTGCAGGTAAAAGAGGACTTTTAGGGAAAATATTTCCAGCATAAAGTAATCATGTTTTAATGTCTAGAAAATTCAACCTAGGAAGATGCTCAATATTTAACCTCTGGCTTACCTTTTCATTGATCTAAGATATTTTTGAGAGAAAACAAACCACACATTCCAGGAGAAGAGTCTCAAAATGAAATAATCCAAGGACTATTGTTTTAATTCAGATTTTCACAGAACATGAATATGCAATCACCAGTAAACCAATGTCTTTCCTCATTGCCTGTTTACTAAATGAAACCTCTAAATTTTGCTGCAATTATGGAAAGCATCCAATTTAAAATGTAGAGAGTCCAGTCAGTAAAATTAATTACTCCTTTTGTCACTAGATGGCAATGCACACAGTTCTAAATGGGCTGTTCTTTAGGAAAGAAATTTTACAGCTCAGAAGGAAAATAAGCATTGTCCTTGAACACATACCATTTTGTTTCCAGCTATTTGGAAAATAATTTTAATAACTCTATCGAAGTAGTCCTTCTCTCATACTGTAAAACAAGCACTAAACTGCAAACCCACCAGTCAAAATTGTTAACGAGTTTGGAACCAACTTTACAGCAACTAACATAGAAAGAAAAAGCTTTCCCAATTCTAATTTTGGGTCTGAGACACACACACACACACACAAATATTTAAGAGTTAAAACTCATGCTTCAGAATAAATTTTAATGTGGTATAGGTAAGATATACAACATTAAAAGTCCTGGTGTGGTGCTGTGGGTTCATGAGCTGGACTGCAATGTCGGTTTGAACTGCAAGGTCGGTGGTTCAAGCTCAGCAACTGCTCACTGGAGACCCTTCACAGGGTCACTATGTGTCAGAACTGACCTGGCAGCACTTAACAACAACAGTATAGGTTAGTAAGATAAAGAATAAATGCATACTCTATCAAGAATGGGGGGCTATAAAGGCACTAAGTGGCTGGCTTACAAACTTTCATGAGAGTGTTTAGTTTAAGAATGAGGATGGTAAGGTAGAATTCCCACTGAATAATTTTCCACTTTTCCATATGGATCTGGTGAAAAGGGATAGGGGATGATGGTGAGAGGGTTTTATGATTCAATTTGAGTAACTGTTAGCAGGATTAATTGTGATTGTCACAACTGTAATTGTAGAAGATGTGTAACTAAAACAGGAGAGAAGTTAGTCTTTCATTGCAGGAACAGAGGGTCTCAGGAATATCAAGAAGGAAGAGCATGAGGTGCTAGCTGGAAAAGCGAGACAGGGCAAGGGTGACAGCATGGACAGATAAGAGTAGCTGGGGAACTCTAGGCCCATAGCCTGAGAAAGGCTGTGTGCCTGTAGGCAGGAAACTGGCAAGCAAAATGTGCCCTTTGGATATTTAAATGAATGTATATTTTTGTTTTATAAGGAGCTCTGGTAGCATGGTGATTACTAGTCAAGCTGCTAACCCAAGGTCAGCAGTTTTAAACTACCAGCTTTTCTGTGGGAGAAAGATGAGGCTTTCTGCTCTTGTAAAGATTTACAGCCTCAGAAATTACTGAATCAGAAATTACCCCACAGCACCTTGTGTTCATAAAAGCCCTGGTGTGGTGCTGTAGGATAATGCACTAGATTTCAAGGTCAGTTTGAACTGCAAGGATGGTGGTTCAAACCCACCGGCCACTCCTCGGAAACACTAAACAGGGTTGCTATGGATCAGAAATGACTCAACAGCACATAAGAACAAAAAAATGTGCACATAAATGATTTTTGCTTTGTTGATTTGGGAAAAATAACCAGCATAGTGGTTACGAATTGGGCTGTGAACCTCAAGGTCAGCAGTTCGAAACTACAAGCTGTTCCACAGGAGAAAGATGAGGCTTTCTGCTCCCATAAAGATTTATAGCTTTGGAAGAAACCCTGTACAGGGTCTCTATGAGTTGGAACCGACTCCACGGCACATAACCACCAACCACCATGGAGAGGAAGCAGGATAACTGTTGTTACAGGAAGGGAACTGTAATCATGTGGATGAAACAAAATGTATGATTGGATGAAAATAAAGCTGATGATCTTGTCTGTTAACCTTCATTCAATTCACAATAAAATTTTTTTTTAAATAACAAAAATAAAATAGGTACTTTATGGAGCCTTTTAAAAAGTAAACAAATAAATACAGATAATTATAGTAAAAGCTTCCTAAACTTCTATCCACCCCATATTTAGGCAGAACAGAAACAGTATGATAAAAATGACAGGAATATTTAAAAAAAAATAAAATTACTAAAGTGGTGATTTTGAATACCACGTACCTTGCAAGAATAATTTCTTTTAGAAGGATCATCATGAGCTGGTCCCTGTGAAGTGGAGATTAAAGATCAGACTTTTCCAAATGTTATCCCTGATATCAACAACCATTTCTGCTCTCCTTTAAGCCCAGGGTTCTGCAATTCACTGCACAGTCTCACAGAACTCACAAACTGAAAAGGAAATGCCTCACCCAATTCTGGAGGCTGACGAGTCCCAAATCCATAGTTCAGAAGTTCCTCTTGAGGTTTCTCCTTACCCATGTAGTTGCAGAAGCTGAGGATCTCAAATCTGCAAGTCAGGCAATATAGGCTGCCAACTCATTACACTTTTATAACTGGTGAATCTGATTAGGTGATAGACCACATGTCCCAAGCAGAGGTCAGATGAGCAAGACACAAAATCCAGAGCAAAAGATCAAACTTTGCCAAAGCATTTATATATGTTTAATACAGACTGCAATCCAAGAAAACTAAGGGTAGAGCCTTGAGTTGTATCTCCTAATAAGGTGGGACATTCTTTTAAAAATTTTATTGTGAATTGAATAAAGGTTTACAGAGCAGATCATCAGTTCAACATTCAACAAATCAGACACTTCCCTTCATCTCAATGATTGCAACCCCTCAAAGTAATACCACACATCCCACAACCTCCCTGTGTTTCTTGTTTTCATTCCTGCTTCTTTCCCAGCTCTTCTGAACTTTGCCCTTTGGTAAATGCTGTCCTTTAAATTATGAATGGTTGAAAGTTCTATGGTGTGCATACCTAGTCTTGCTGTCCTCTTATGTATCTATCTACTGTTTGGCTGAAAATTGAGCCATGAGGGTGAGTTCAGTTCCAGACCTGAAGAATGACCAAGGGCTACATTTTTGGTGTTCCTCTAATCTCTTTCTAACCAATAAGCCTGGTCTTCTTTATGATTTGAAGTTTTGTTCTACATTTTCTCCCACTCTATCCAGGACCTTCTAATATAATTCCTTTTAAAGCAGGTGGTATTGGTAGCTGGGTACCATCTAGTTCTTCTGGTCTCAGGGTTGCTGAGATTGATGTTGACATTTTCCATTCCTCTATTTACCATTAGTCCATTGGGCTAATGGTTGCCAAGCATCTTCAATTTTCATCAATCTTCTTTCTTCCACATAGGGAGAAACCAAATTTGCACCTTAAATAGCCCTTCATGAGCTTTTAAGATTCCCAGTTACTACTTATCAAAGTAGGATATAGAACATTGCAAGTGTGGACTATGTTATGTCACTTGGCCATCATCCTTAATGCTTAATCCCACCTTAATTTTGCCTCATTAACATAACAGAAAATTCACTTCAAAATAAGAGCATAACCACAGGCATAGAGGCTAGGATGTATAGTAGATCACAAAATAGAGGAATATGGCTGGAAGGACCATATTAAATAATTAACTGAACTATGGTGTGGCGCTGTGGATTAATGTGCCAGACTTCAAAGCTATTTGAACTGCAAGGTTGGTTGTTCAAACTCACCAGCTTCTTCTCGGAAACCCTATACAGGGTCTCTATGGGTCGGAAATGACTTGACGACACTTAACTACAACAACAATGCCTGCTTTGGAAATGGAGTGATGGGAAACATTTCAACCACGGAAAGAGGAATCTTTTACTTCTGTTTTCTTTTCCACTGTATATAAATACAGTCAGATTTATGAACAGATTCAGGCATCATTACAATTTAGATAAGCAAAAGTAAGCAATGTGAGCACAAAAAACTCATCTCCTGCTTTTATCAAATTCTCCCTGAACTGTTGAATGACTATCATTAGTGGTCTTTCATTGCACTTAGAATAAAATCCAGAATCCTGGAGCTACTCAGTGTACCAGCATTAAGCACATTATTTAATTCAGCTGACCTTTCTCAGAAACACTTTCTCAATGAAGGTTGTAGTGAATTGATTAACTATAAGTGCAGCCACATCGTTTTAGTATGTTTCTTGTCTGTCTCTGATATCTTGCTTTTTCTGACCTTCACCATTCTCCATATGCTTACTTTACTGTGGGTTTTCAGCACCTAGAATGAATGAACCAACTTTTTTTTTTTTAACCATTAGAACATTTTCACATGCTGCTATGTTTCTGAAATACTTGTTACCATTACCTACCCAATTCCTTCTCATCTTTCTTATCTCAGAGAGATGTTCTCAGGCCATACAATCTAAAGTAGGTTATTGTATTCATAGTACCCCATTTTTCTTTGTTATGTTATCATAAATTGTAACTGTATATATATATATATATACAGTTACAATTATTCATATATAAAGGAGCTCTG
>NW_006408528.1:26677664-26706489 GCF_000296735.1 Chrysochloris asiatica
TAAAGGTCAGCGGTTCGAAACTACCAGCCGCTCCGCGGGAGAAAGATGAGGCTTTCTACTCCCGTAAGGATTTACACCCTCGGAAACCCTGTATAGGGTCGCTATGGGTCGGAACTGACTCGACGGCACTTAACAACAACAACAAATACATATATATATGAATAATTCCTTTATGTTTCAAACAGATATCAGAAAAGCACACAAAGGGCCACTTAAGAGTGTCACATTGCACATTAGCCTATGATAGGTTCTGACAAGTTTTACTCTATAGAGCTTTATTTAATTCAGAATTGTAAAAAAATATTCTTTAGTATTAACATTCTAGAAGTTATATGAAAGACCCTTTAGAAAACACTACTCATTTTATAAAAAAGGAAACAGGCTCATGTTCTTGATTGCTCATTCTATAAATTTAGTTGTTGTTAAGTACCATCCAGTCAGTTTTAACTCATAAAACCCCGTATAGGGCTTCAGAGGAGTAGCTGGTGAGCTTGAACCACTAACCTTGGGATTCAAATTACCTGCAGTCCAGTGATTATCGTACAGTGACACAGAAGAGCTCCATGAATTTAATTATTGTTGTTGTTGTTGTTAGATGCCATTGATTCACTACCGACCCATAGTGACCTTATGCACAGCAGAACGAAACACTGCCCGATGATGGGCCAACCTCACTACTGTTGCCATGCTTGAGTCCATTGTACTGCCACTTGGCCAATCCATCTCGTTGGGATCTTCCTCTTTTCTTCTGATCCTCAACCTTACCAAACATGATATCCTTCTCCAGCGATTGGTTCCTCCTGACAATATGTCCAAAGTGTGAGAGATGAAGTTTGGCCATCTTGGCCTCCAAGAAGCACTCTGGCTGTACTTCTTCCAAAACGGATCTATTGGTTCTTTTGGCAGCCCATGGCACTTTCAATATTCTCCTCCAACACCATAATTCAAAAGCATGAATTCTTCTACGGTCTTCCTTATTAACTGTTCAGCTTTCACATGCATAAGAGGTTATTGAAAATACCATGGCTTGGGTCAGGCGCACCTTAGTCCTCAAGCGGACATCTTTGCTCTTCAACACTTTAAGAAGGTCTTGTGCAGCAGATTTGCCTAATGCAATACGTCATCTGATTTCTTGACTGCTGCTTCTGTGAGTGTTGATAGTTGATCCAAGAAAAATGAAGTCCTTGACAACTTCTATCTTTTCTCCATTGATAAGAATGTTGTTTATTGGTTCAGTGGTGAGGATATTTGTTTTCTTTACATTGAGATGCAATCCGTACCGAAGGCTGTGCTCTTTGATCTTCATCAATAAATGTTTTAAGTCCTCTTCACTTTCAGCAAGCAAGGTTGTATTATCTGCATAGCACAGGTTGTTAATGAGTCTTCCTCCAATCCTGATGCCACGTTTTTCTTCATAGAACCCAGCTTCTCAGATTATTTACTCGGCATACAAATTGAATACGTATGGTGAAAGTATACAACCTTGTTGCACACTTTTCTTAATTTTAAACCATTCAGTGTTCCCATGTTCTGTTCGAACAACTGCTTCTTGGTCCTGGTACAGATTTCTCATGAGTACAATTAAGTGTTCCGGAATACTCATACTTTGCAATGTTGTCCATAACTTGCATGATCCAAACAATTGAAAGACTTTGCGTAGTCAATAAAGCACAGGTAAACGTCTTTATGATATTCTCTGCTTTAAGCCAAGATCCATCAGACATTAGCAATGATATCCCTCCTTCCATGGCCTCTTCTGAATCCAGCTTGAATCTCTGGAAATTCTTTGTCAATGTATGATTGTAGTTGTTACTGTATTACCTTTAGCAAAACTTTACTCACATGGGATATCAAAGAGATTGTCCGTTGATTTCTGCATTCTGTTGGGTCACAGCTCTTTGGAATGGGCACAAATATGGATCTCTTCCAATAAGTCAGCCAGATAGCTGTCTTCCAAATTTCTTGGCAGAGATGAGTGCCTCCTGTGCCATCTCACTTTCTTGAAAGATTTCAATTTTTATTCCTTCAATTCCTGGTGCCTTTTTCTTTTCCAATTCCTTCAATGCACCTTGGACTTCCTCCTTCAGTGTCATTGGCTCTTAATCATATGCTACCTCTTGAAATGGTTGAACATTAACCATTTCCTTTTGGTACAGTGACTCTGTGTATTCCTTCCATCTTCTCTTGATGCATTCTGCATGATTCAATAATTTGCCCAGAGAATCTTTCAATAACGAAAGTTGACGCTTGATTTTTTTCTTCAGTTCCCCAGCTTAAGAAATACTGGGTTTCTGATTCCAGATCTTTGCACATTTTGTTGTAATATTTGTCTTTATCTTCTCAAGCTGATATTTGAAAATTTCTGTTCAGTTCTTGGACCTCCTCATTCAAGTTTCAGTGTCTCTTCTGACATCCATTTTGACCTTTTCCTTCTTTCTTGTCTTCTTAATGACTTTTTGCTTTCTTCATGTATGATGTTCTTGATGTCATCCCACAATTCTTTTGGTCTTCAGTTTTTACTATTTAATGTATCACATCTGTTCTTCAGGTGATCTCTAAATTCAGGTGGGATATATATTCAAGGTCATAGTTTGGCTCTCGTGGGCTTGTTTTCATTTTCTTCAGCTTCTGTTTGAGTTTGCATATGAGTAATTGATGGTCTGTTCTACAGTCTGCCCCTGGCCTTGTTTTCACTGATGGTATGGAGCTTTTCCATCGTCTCTTTCTACAGATGTTGTCAATTTGAATTCTATGTATTCCATCTAGTGAGGTCCATGTGTATAGTTGTTTCTTATGCTGTCTAAAAAAGGTATTTGAAATCAACAAATCATTGGTTTTGCAGAATTCTATCATGCATTCTCCAGCATCATTTCTATCACCTTGGCCATAGTTTCCAACTACTGATCCTTCCTCTTTGTTTCCAACCTTTGCATTCCAATCACCAGTAATGATCAATACATCTTGATTGCATGTTTGATCAATTTCAGATTGAAGAAGTTGGTAGAATTCTTCTATTTCATCCTCACTGGCTTTAGTGGTTGGTGCGTAAATTTGAATAATAATGGTATTAACTGAGCTTCTCTGAAGGCATATGGCTATTATCCTATCACAGACAGCATTGTACTTTGTGACTTATCTGGATATTTTCTTTTTGACAATGAATGCAACACCATTCCTTTTCTATTTGTCATACCCAGCATAGTAAACCATGTGGTCATCAGATTCAAAATGGTCAATATCAGTCCATTTCAGCTCACTAATGCCTAAGATATCGATGTTTATGCGTTCCATTTCATTGTTGACAACGTCCAATTTTCTCAGGTTCATACTTCGTATATTCCATGTTCCAATTTTCAATGGATGTTTACAGCTGTTTCTCTTCATTTTGAGTTGTGCCCCATCAGCAAATGAAGGTCCCGTGGGCTTTTCTCCTATGGGCTTTACTCCATTCGCATCATCACAGTCAACTGTACTTTGAGGAGGAATTTTGAGTGCCTTCCAACCTGAGGGGCTCATTGTCTGTCCGTGTTTCTCTGTTATTCATAAGGTTTTCAGTGACTAAATATTCGGAAGTAGTTCGTCACTCCTTCTTCCTAGTCTGTCTTCTTCTGGAAGCTCACCTGAAACCATGGGTGACCCTGCTGGTATTTAAAATACTGGTGGCATAGCTTTCAGAATCACAGTAATTCACAAGCCACCATAGTACAACAAACTGTCAGAATTTAATTGTTGCTTGTTGTGAAGTGCCGTCGAGTCAGTTCTAACCCACAGCGACCCTGTATAGTGTTTCCTAGGAGCAGCTGGTGAACTTGAACTGCTGACCTTACAGTTCAAACGGCTTTGCAGTCTGGCACATTAACCCACAGTGCCACACCAGGACCATTTGATGGACACTATAATATTGGCAGTGGGTTTATTTCTGCAGTGTGATTGAGCCCACTCTTACCATGACTTTTTATTACTTCTTTATCTCATATTAGGCCTGTTTTCACCAATCTTTGTTTCACTAGCTCTCTTTGAAATTGTCACAGGCTAAACTTTATTGAACTATAGAAAAATTTTATTTGTAGACAGGTTTCTTATTTATCTCTCTTTCCTTCACTCAAAAGGAAAAAAAAATTTTTTAATGGTTATTCATTATTCTATAGCATTTTGCTGGACCTCTATTATACTATAGACCATATAGAATAACAAAGATGTATTTTATTCTTTTTCTTTTTTAAATCGACTTCTTAAGGGAGGGCAGTTTTGTTTTCATTATAATATCCTTCAGGGACCCATACAAAATAAAGGAAAGAATTTATTAATATGAAGACTATTCCTCAGAAGGGAATCACAATGTGAACGTTAAACTGACAAAAATATAGCCAGTTATATGTCAGATGATGACACGGTCTATGATAGAGCCAGGAAATAAAAAAGGTTGATTATGAAGGTGGGCTGTGGGGTTGCTTTCTAATGTGGAAATATGAACATTAGATGGACAAACAAGTAAGATTTCACCATATGGAAGAGAACGGGAAAGATCTAACACCTGGATTTTTCTGAGTCTAATGGACTGCTTCACAATAAATCCAATGGGCCCACAGAATATACTATATAGAGAGTGTCTTAGTTCTCTAGAGCTGCTGTTAACAGAAATACCGCAAATGTGAGTATTCTCTCACAGTTTACGAGGCTAGAAGGTCATCCTCAGGGCAGCAGCTCTAAGGCTCAGTATTCCTTGGGGATCTTCATGTGCAGGGAGCCTGGGGTCAAAGGACATCCTTGCTCCAATTTGTCTATCTTAGTGGTACTGAGGTCCCTTCTTCTTTGCTAACTTCTCTCTCCTTTTACCTCTTATAAGACACAAAGTGATACAGATCCCAGCTAAACTCCCCTTACCTGGGATCAGGGCTGTGACCTGAGTAAGGATGTTGCATCTCATGTTAATCCCCTTATAACAATTCAATCTATGACAGATATGTTATGTATTTATGTATATAAAAATTCTCATAATGTAAAGCAAGTACATTATGCTAATTTTCATAGCATAGGTTGTTAATGAGTCTTCCTCCACTCCCGTTGCCACATTTTTCTTCATGTAATCACAACCTGCAATATGCAGATGATACAACCTTGCTTGCTGAAAGTGAAGAGGACTTAAAACATTTACTGATGAAGATCAAAGAGCACAGCCTTCGGTATGGATTACATCTCAATGTAAAGAAAACAAAAATCCTCACCATTGGACCAGTAAACAACATTCTTATCAATGCAGTTAGCAGGCCAGTGCTTATCCTACAGCTCCACACCAGGCCTCCATATTTACAACTATTAAGTGGAGTCCTGGTGTGGCACTGTAGGATAAGCAGTGGGCCACAAGGTCAGTATGAACCACAAAGTCGGTCATTCAAACTCACCAACCACTTCTAGGAAATGCTATAAGTCAGTTGGAACTGACTTGACAGCACTTGACAACAACTACTTTAGGTCTTGGAGTTTTGTTGTTTAGTTATTAGCCACATGTGATCATTTACATTGAAATGAATTAAAGTATAATAAAATTAAAATCTCATTTCCTCATTCACACTCCAGACATTTCATATGCTCATAGAATGTTTTTGTTTTTCCATCACTTCAAAAAGTTCTGTTGGACAATTCTATAGCTTGTTGTTGTTGTGAAGTGTCATCAAGTCGGTTCTGACACATAGTGACCTTGTATAGGGTTTCTAAGGAGTAGCATAGTGGATAGTAACTAGAAAACAAAACAAGACACCACTGGCCACCATAAAACCTTGACCTTGGTATATTCTATTTTTGTAGTACTTTTTATATTTCGAAATCATTTTGCTATACTTATTTGATTCTGAGAAAAAGCTGTTGAGTGTAGATTTTAGTAGGATTGTCATAATTGCCATTGTTAAAGTGAGAGATTTGAGAGAAAATGACTCAGCTGAGTCACCAACTTAACACTGGTGGCAATGACAAGGCTTACATAGAGACATTTTTGTTCACCTAAAGTCATGTTGATTGGACATGTTCTCAAGAACATGTCCAATGTTCTTCAGTCCCTGGAGAAGAACACCATGCTTGGTTAAGTGAAGGTTAGCAAAAAATGAGGAATACCTGCAACAAGACAGATTGACACAGTGGCTTCAACAATGAGCTCAAGTATAGCAACAACTGTGAGGGTGGTGTCGGACTGGACAAGGCTTTGTTCTATTGGACATGGAGTTGCTATGAGTCAAAACCTATTTGATGGCACCTAACAACAACAACAGACAACTAAAAATGCTTCTTGGCCATAGATTCCATGAAAAACTCATTTTAAAAGAAAGTCTAATGAAATGAGGAAAATACAGGATAAATTTCCACCTTTGCTGAAATCATCATTACTGTGGTTCTATAGAGCCACATGACAAGATAAGATGTTAACAGAAATTGTTCATCTCAACCAAACTGAAGGAAATGGAGCTAAGAAAATGGTCATCAGCAAATAATGTTGACTAAAGAACTCAAAATCCCCTAGTCATCTACTCTAAGGCTGTTTGATCTTATTGGCTCTAATGCGTGGTTAATTTATATTGAAAGAAGAGCAATAGCAGCTTCCTAGCAACTCCTTCACAGCCTAGCATTTCACAGCCACTCAGGTATCCAAGCAGCACTGCCATTTCATAGTTCCCTATGCCCCCTTTGTTTACACATATGAGTAAATGAGGGAAAATAAAATGGTAAGGATATAGTAGCAGTTCTACTTACTAGGGTACACTCCGTTATGTAGATTAACAGGATAAATATGTTTAGCAAATAAAACAGATTGTAAAACCTTCAGCTTAAAATATAAAGCTGTAAATCACATAAAATTCATGGCCTGGAGTACAATATGTTACTCATAAATTTCAATTTGTTTATGTTGTTCCTGGCTACACACATAAAGATATAAACCCACATTATGGTTTTCATAGGAAACATTTTCATAAAATCCATCTACATTCTTCATGTGACTTGGCGAAGTTTAATAAAACCAAACACAAAACCCACTGCTGTTGGGTCGATTTCTATTCATAGTGACCCTATAAACTTAATAAAGCATTAAAAACTCGTAGGTGCACTTTATAGGTGAGGGAGTCCCTGGGTGGTACAAATGGTTACTAAACTTGGCTCTTAGCTGAAAGGTTAGAAGTGCCATCCACCCAGAGATAACTCAGAAAAAACATTTGATTATTTATTTCTGAAAAATCAGCCACTGAAAACCCTATGGCACATAATTCTACTCTAAAATGTATGGGTCAAAAAGTACTCAACAGCAATTGGTTTGTAAGTGAGCATAAATATTTGTTGAAAAAATCGTGCTTTCTGGAATGTAGTCTCAATTTTGGGTTATCTTTTGGCTGTTCATTATTGTATTATCCATCGCAATTGAAAATTTACTTAGTAAGGTTAAAAAAAAAAAGTCATTAGATTATGTGCTAATACTTAGCTTTCCTTCCATTTCTCCTGTCTTCTCTTTCTCCTGCCTTCCTTTCTCTAATCCTGATTTTGGAAATCACTCTAGTTGTACTAGTGGCACATTAAATAGCTACTTAACTATTTTAACTTACAAAATTTTTTGTTTACCATGTATTAGTATAGAAAATAATAAAAATGAAGAAATATTTTTGTGGAGAGGAGATTAGAGGCATGAGGTCTTTCAATTGTCAAAATCTCCTTAATTCTATAATCTATAGGTGATTTAATATGAAGGGAGAAAAACTAGTTTTCTTACACAACTTAACAGACTTTTTGTTATTATTACATGCTGTTTCTTTTCATGTCTATTCCAACCCATAGCAACCCTGTATAGAGTTTCCAAGGAGCAACTGGTGAGCTTGAACCACTGACCTTGCAGTTTAACTGATTCTGCAGTCTGATGAATTAGCCCACCATGCCACACCAGGACTAGAGTTGTTGTTGTTGTTAAGTGCCGTCGAGTCGGTTCCGACCCATAGCGACCCTGTACAGGGTTTCCGAGGGTGTAAATCCTTATGACAAATTCATTCAATTACAGAATGAATACATAAAGAAATGGATACAGAGGATCAAGTTTAACTTTGAGCTTCCTCTCCTCACAAATCTCCCTCTTTTTTTTTAGTAACAGTGAGGATATTTTCAGCTGGAAAAAAAATATATATATATATACAAATATATAGTTAGTTTTGTTTTAAAAAAAAAAGGCTAGAGCAAGCAACAATCCTAACATATTTCCTAAAAGAACATTGAAATATTCTTATTAAGAATATTTATGAAGTATATTTTGTTATGTCAGATTAACATATGATGGATGCAAATGTAAAAGAGAATATTATTTATAATTTGAAAAATACCAGTAACAGACTAATAGTGTTACTGGAATGCTGTCACTAATTGGATATTAAATACCAGGGATAAATATTTTATTGTTGTATGCGATCAAGTCAATTCCAACTCATAGTGAATCTATAGGACAGAGTAAAATTGCCCTATAGAATTTCCTAGGCTGCAATATTTATGGAAGAAGAGTGTCATGTCTTTTTCCCTTGAAGCAACTGATGATTGAACCATGAACCTTTCAGATAGCAGCCTACTTCTTAATCATTGTACCCCTAGTGCTCCTTAGAGTAAAAATAATAAATAGTAAGTGGAATCTTTTGCATCTATAGAAATTGAAGGAGCTTCTTAAATATATTGATATGGAATAGTATGCATAATATTTTAATTGTAAAAATAAAATATTGGATATGTTATTTATCACATAAAAATAGTATTGGCGCCCATTCCAAAGAGAGGTGACCCAACAGAATGCGGAAATCATTGGACAATCTCTTTGATATCCCCTGCGAGTAAAGTTTTGCTAAAGTAATACAGAAATGGCTGCAAGCATACATTGACAGTGACCTTCAGAGGTTCAAGCCAGATTCAGAAGAGATTGTGGAATGAGGGATATCATTGCTGATGTCTGATGGATCTTGGCTGAAAGCAGAGAATGTCATAAAGATGTTTACCTGTGCTTTATTGACTATGCAAAGTCTTTCGATTTTGTATGCCGTCCAAAATCGTGTGGATTGTGTGGATCATGACAAGCTATGGACAACATTGCGAAGTATAAGTATTCCAGAACACTTAATTGTGCTCATGAGAAATCTGTACATAGATCAAGGGGAAGTTGTTCCCACAGAACATGGGCACACTGAATGGCTTAAAATTAAGAAAGGTGTGCAACAGGGTTGTATTCTTTCACCATACTTAATTCAACCTGTATGCTGAGCAAATAATCTGAGAAGTTGGGATCTATGAAGAAAAACATGGCATCAGGATTGGAGGAAGACTCCTTAACAACCTGCGATATGCAAATGATACAACCTTGCTTCCTGAAAGTGAAGAGGACTTAAAATATTTATTGATGAAGATCAAAGAGCACAGTCTTCGGTATGGATTACATCTCAATGTAAAGAAAACAAAAATCCTCACCACTGGAATAATAACCAACATTCTTATCAACGGAGAAAAGATTGAAGTTGTCAAGGACTTCATTCTTCTTGGATCAACTATCAACACTCATGGAAGCAGCAGTCAAAACATCAAACGACATATTGCATTAGGCAAATCAGCTGCACAAGAGCTATTTAAAGTGTTGAAGAGCAAAGATGTCTGCTTGAGGGCTAAGGTGCACCTGACCTAAGCCATGGTATTTTCAATAACCTCATATGCATGTGAAAGCTGGACAGTGCATATGGAAGACAATAAAAGAATTGATATTTTTGAGTTATGGTGTTGGAGGAGAATATTGAAAGTGCCATGGGCTGCCAAAAGAACCAATAGATTCCTTTTAGAAGAAGTGCAGGCAGGTTGCTCCTTGGAGGTCAAGATGGCCAGACTTCATCTCTCATACTTTGGACATATTGTCAGGAGGGACCAGTCACTGGAGAAGGATATCATGTTTGGTAAGGTGGAGGGTCAGAGAAAAAGAGGAAGACCCCCAACTAGACAGATTGGCCAGGTGGCAGCATCGATGGACTCAAGCATGGCAACAGTAGTGAGATTGGCCCAGGATCGGGCAGTGTTCCGGTCTGCTGTGCATAGGGCCACTTTGAGTTGGTGCTGACTCAGTGGCACCTAACAAAAACAACAATCACTGTTAAAATGGTTGAGCATGTGTAATGATCTCTAGAAGGATACAATGAGAAACTAAAGAAAGTGGTTTTCCATGTTGAGTGGTGGCAGACTGGGCATTAAAGGGATAGTTTATTAAATACAATTTTTAATACATTTTTATATTTAAAATAGTTCAAAGAAAGAACAATTTTGGGCTACATGCAGTGGCAATGTAAAAATCTACTGACTTTGAGAAAGAAATGCTTCAGAATAGCAGTCTGATTTTTGCCAAGTATAGAATACTTAATATATCTTGATTTTTGGATGTTTCAGAGTCTTGAATTGCTTTGTGGTATTTAGAAGATCAAAATTTATCATAGAAAAATCAAGATATTTGGTGGAATTTTTATTTTTTGCACAGTCACGCCATTGAAGATTTCTTGTATTCAGGCTTCTCTTTTCCATGGTATCCTATTATCCTGTCTATCTTATTGAATAGAAATCCCATGAGTTAGGAATTTTTCTTCATACCATTCAATGCTGAACCCTAGCACATAAAGCAGTGCTGGGTACACAGTAATCATTCCATAAAAATTTATATACTCAGAATATTTTTAAATCAAATACTGACTTCACGAAGATAATCAGTCACTCATAATTTCAGAAAATGTATTTTGTATCATTTTTAAATGTTTTTTGTATTCTTTTTATATTTAATATTAAACTGCTTAGTGTACTATATTTGTGAAAAATTATTTTTTCTTATAGTGGATTCCTGGTGACATGCTATAGGATAAGTGCTCAACTTCAAGGCTGGTTTGGACCTCAAGGCTGGCAGTTCAGAGTCATCAGTCATTCCTCAGAAACCCTATACAGAGTTGCTCTGGGTCAGAACCAACGCAACAGTGTTTAACAACATATTGAGGAAACAGTAAAGAAATCTAAGAAAGACAACTGAGAAGAGAAATCTTCACAAATAAAGGTGATTTTCAATGAAATTGTTTCTTCTAAAATTAGCTCTCAAGCTTAAGATTCTTAGTAAATCGATATGGTGGATTACAGAATTGTATATGTAGACCCTTAGGTGGAACAAACTGTTTGTGTTCGACTGTTAACTCAAAGACTGATGATTCGAATCCATGGAGCAGTGCCACAGGAGAAAAGGTCTAGCAGTCTGCTTCCATTAAGATTACAGTGAAAATCAAAACTGGTGGAGCAACTAGTGCAAAAACCAACAATACCTATGGAGGAGTTTGATTCTGTAACAAGTGGGATCACTATGAATGTGATGTCTCTGTGTGTTTATTATTCAAAGAGATGAAAATTTTTTTAATAGTCTCAAAAGACTATAAAAATATCATCTCTTTGAAACTTGAGTTTTTCCAATATTTTGAGCTTTGGTAGCATAGTGGTTACGAATCAGGCTGCGAACCACAAGGTCAGCAGTTCGAAACAACCAGCTGTTCTGCAGGAGAAAGATGAGGCTTTCTGCTCCCGTAAATATTTACAGCCTCGGAAAACCTGTACAGGGTCACTATGAATCGGAACCGACTCCACGGCACATAACAACAACAATTATTGAAGATAGAGAGTATCTGCTGAGATGACATGTTTTAGATTCTTTAAAATGCACTGTGCTACCTAATGGACATAGTAGACTTCTAGCAGTGGATATCCATTTCTTTCCATTTATATTGTACTGGTTGTATTGTAGAATCTATAGCGAGTCTAGTACATTAGCATATCTTCAATCATCACCATATGAAGAGAATTCTATTGGTTTTGACCAAGAAAATTTTACAAACCATGAATTTCTATAATTGTCAATAGTAGCATCTGCTAAATTTCAAGCCACAAGGATTGATGCTGACAAAATACATATTTGTTATGATGCTATTCTGCATTTAGTGGCAAATGTTAATTTTACTTATGGAAAATATTCTTGACAGCCCATTTCAAAGTTATCAGCTTTCGCCCTATACCCTTGGAGTCTCAAGACTTCCTCTGCATCTATAAATAATGCAGGAGAGGAGTCATTTGATCTCACCTAAGTTGTTACCACATTAACTTTAGTACTTACTTAGGGAGACAAATAATCTAAGCACTGCCACTTTTTTATGAGACCTTTTTTTTTTTTTTTTTTTCTGAGAGCCTAAGCATGTCGTAACCAGTTAGTTGCAGTCAGTCTTAAAGTTGGAATATAAAAGCTGAAATATTGAACCATGGATTTTCAGAAAACCAATTGGAAAATAATTGGCTTGAATATACAGTTGACAAAAATATATGTATAAGCAGTTTTTATACATATGAAAAGCTATCCACCATCACTCATAGGGAAAGGTGAATCATCTATAAGTTATTTTTTGAGCAATAAATTGCCAAAATGTATTTAATAAAACAAAATGATAAAGATATTTGGGGAAAGAATATTTATACATTGCACTAAAAAATTCTAAAGGGAAAAAAAAATCTCTTTTTGCAGCTTTGAGTGAAATATGAATCAACTGATAACAATTCAAATATCCAGGAGTTGTGGAGGATATTGGAACATTTTATAGCTATTAATAAGAGTAAGATATATTTACATAAGCTGATATGAATGCAACAGCAACATTTATTATAAAATGAAATGTACACAATGGTTAGTATCATACACTCCCATTTATGTACAAACAACAAAAATATCTTCACTCTTGAAAGGATTTGGATTACTTCTAAAATGATACATAAGAATGAGACAATAGTGGTATTCTTCAGAGAGATGCAGTAAAACACTGGAGTAGAAAATAGACTATTTTTCACTTTACGTCTTTTTGTGCTTTTGGAATGTTTTAAACCACGTACACAAATTGGTTTATCTCTTAAGATGGAGTGTTATCTTTTAAAGTCATGAAGCCAATGCATCAAACCATTTTCTGTATGTTTCAGAGCTCACATAAACCTAGAGTTTTATTTTTTAATGATAGCTTTTTATCTCATGGACAAATAATCAATATAAAAATCTAAAGTTGTTATCTTATTTACAATGATGTTCTCTGAGTGATGGGAGAGTGAGTAAAGACAGTGGGGCAGGATTGCTGTTAAGTTAATGGAAACATTTACAGAGCAAAGCTTACCAGGGCATCAGAACCCAGGGTCATGAGATTCTGGTATATTAAAAAGTTGTATTCTGTTGATGGTAATGTTTACCTTGGCTAAAATTAAAAGCATAAAGCTAAATAGCTTTCTTTACAAACATTATTACATTTACATTTAAACCCTTTATAAAACATCAGTAGAAATGGTTTTATTTGTTTATTATTTTTATTGTTTTACACATTCTTAGATTTAAAACTACACCTCTTTAGTTCTTCTCAAGCTTCACGTAATTTCATTTACAGAGAAACAATACCTAGGATTCAAGATCTCAGTTATTAACCAACTAATACTCCATTGGGTCCAAAACTTGATTATTTTTTGTCTGAGCCCTTATCTTTAGCATCAGATTGACTTTAACTTGTAATATGATGTCAGTCGATGCTGTCTTTTTTTAATAGATTAATTTTCTAAGATTGGTATTTTCCAAAAAAACAAGTCATATACATTGATTTTTCATCACTTATGATAATTAGACCATTGTCCAATCATTATTATATCTTGGCCTGCTCTGTAGTTAATCTTGGAAACATGTCTTCTTCACTTATCAGAATATCAGTTTAATTATTAGAAACATCTAGAGCAGTGAAGTTTTAAGTGGGGATATTGTCCCACAGGAACATTTGGGAATCTCTGGAGACATTTTTGGTTACCACACTGGCTACTGCAATTTAGTGGGTACAGGCCAGAATACTGCTAAATATTCTACAGTGCGCAAGACAGCTTTCCTCAACAAATAATTATGTTTTAGATAAGCACTGAACCAAAAGGTCATTTGAATTGCATGGTTGGCTGTTCAATTCACCAACCACTCCTTGGAAACCCTACGTAGTCTCCATGAGTCAGAACAAGGAGCTCTGGTAGTGTAGTGCTTACAAATTGGGCTGCTAACCTCAAGGCCAGCAGTTCAAAATTACCAGCTGCTCTACAGGAGAAAGATGTGGCTTTTGGGTCCCATAAAGATTTTTAGCCTCAGAAACCTCATGCAGGGTTGCTATGGTTCGGAACTGATTCCACAGCATACCACCACCGCCACTATGAGTCAGAACCGACTCAACTGCACTTAACGGCACAACCACAACATGTCAATAGTGCCAAGGTTGAGAAAGCCTGATACTGAGATCAATGAATCTACATTTTAAAGTGCTTCTCAAACCTTATGATGCAGATCACCATTTGGGGATTCCATTTGAAAGCAGATTCTGTCCAGTAAATCAAGGATAAATATGTGGGAAAGCTAAAATTCTTCAGATCGAAAACACTACAAGTTGAAATTACACTTCTGGTCTGAGGACCATACTAACAAATTGAACTATTTCACTCGCGAAAAGATGAAGAAGTGATTCTCTGTTGTTAGCCTTCTTCTTTGGGATGTTTGATTATTTTCTCACATTACTGATTCTCAACCCTCTTTTTAATTGGTTATTATATTGTGAGAAACAGTGCTAATCAACTAATAAGCCTCTTTCTTTCTGGTTACCATATACAAAGGGTGCTGATATTTTCTGTTGCTGTTAAGTGCTGTGGAGTTGGTTCTGACTCACAGTAACCCAGTATAGGGTTTCCAAGGAGCTGGTGGTGGGTTTGAATTGCCAACCTTGTAGTTAACAGACCATTGCTGATCCTACAGGGTCACACCAGGAGTCCAATCTTTACATAGCTTCTTTGTTTTCTGGACCTTGTTGACTTACTCAATGATGTTTGGTTTTGCTTTTTCCTGTTTACATTGTGTGTAAACTATGGGGATGGTTGTTAACTGTGGCTGTTTTCCAGGAGCACAAGTCTCAGGTAATATTCAACATTGTCACCTGCCAAAAGCAAATTCCAATGTCTACTTTGCATGAGATATTTCCCCAATAGAATAAATGAAATATCCATATGTTGGAATGCTCCTTTGCATAATTGCTAATGTTGGGTAAGTGCCTTCAAGTCAGTTCCCCCCCAAAGGTCAAACTGTTTTTTTACCTTGTGGTTTGCAGTCTAGTGCTTAAAGAACAAAACCTTCATGGTCTCTCCTCTACATAATGTTGGTTTTTTTAAGTGCTGTCGAGTTGGTTTTTGACACTGAGAACCTGTATAGGGTTTCTGATGGAGTTGTTGGTAAGTTTGAACTGTCGACACTATGGTTTAAACTAACCTTGCAGTCCAATACTTTATCCCACAGTGCCTCACCAGAAATTCCCCCTACATAATAGAATCATTAAAATTTAATTGCATTGTACTTTATTTACCATTGGTAATCCTGATGTGGCTCTGTAGAATAAGCACTGGAACTCTAACCACAAAGTTGGCTGCACAGACCCAACAAGCCGCTCTACAGAAACCCTATACAGAGTCACTATGAGTCAGAACTCATTCAGCATCACTTAGCAACAACAACATATTTACCCTTAAGGAGTACTGGTGGCACTGTAGGCTAAGTGTTGGAATGCTAACCACAAGATTGGACTTCTGATGTGGTGCTGTGGATAGGAGCAGCACTGGACTATGAGATACAAGGTTGGCAGTTTAAACCCACCAGCTGCTCCACAGAAACCCTACACAGGGTCACTATGTGTTGGAACCAACTCAACGGCATTTAACAACAACCACAAGGTTGGGGTTCAAACTCAACAACCACTCCTTAGGAGAAAGATGAGACTGTCCTATCCCACAAAGGTATATAATCTCAGAAGCCCTAAGGGGCAATTCTACTTTGTCCTAGAGGGCCACTATAAGTCAGAATCGACTTGATGGCAGTTTGGGATTTTTGGTCATATTTGTTCTTATTTTTGTTCACAATTCCCTTTTGAAAGCTATTGTATTCATTTTTCTGTTGCCTTTCACATACTCAATTTATATGAATTAAGCATTTTTAAGAGGGAATATCTTATTCTCCACTTTTCATATTTTCTTAGATGAGAAAGTAACTCTCCTTCCTAAGCAGGAAAGCAAGTGTTTGCCTTTCACATTTGACAAGTGACCAAACCCATTATCACTGATGTAATTCCAAATAATAGTGATCCTGTAGGATGGAGTCCCCACATGTCTGTCGGTTTGTCATACTATGGAGGCTTGTGTGTGCTGTGATGTGGGAAGCGATGTCACTTTTGTTTCAAATACCAGCAGGGTTACTGATCATGGGCAGGTTTCAGGTAGCTTCCAGACTAAGAACAGACTAGGAATAAAGAATAGGCACTTAGAATAGAGACTACTTCTAAGGAATTAGTCTCTGAAAACATTATGAATACCAGTGAAATATTGTCTGGTGCAGTGCCAAAGGATGAGCCCCAGGTTGGAAGGCACTCAAAATATGATTGAGGAAGAGCTGCCTCCACAAAGCCAAGTAGAATTTGATGATGTGAATGGGGTAAAGTGTTGAGGAGCTTCATTTCTTGATGTGGCATGACTCAAAAGAAAAGAAACACTGCAAACATCACTGATAATCAGAACGTGAAATATACAAAGTATGCACATAGGAAAATTAGAAGTCATCAAAAATGAAATGTAATGTGTAAAGAGTGATACTCCCAGCATGTTTCCTGTTGTTATTCTTAAGTCCAATGAGTCAGTTCCAACTCAAAGAGACCCTGAAGAAGGTTTCCGAGGAGCAGTTGGTGTGTTTGAACTGCCGACCTTGTGATTCACAGTTCAGTGCTGATCCTATAGCTCCCCATTAGTGAGCTGAAATGGAAATGTATTAACCATTTTGAGTTGGAGAATCTTATGGTTTGCTACGACAGGAATAACAAATTGAAAAAGAATGGCCTTGCATCTATCATCAAAAAGAACATTTCAAATTCTATCTTGAAATACAATATGTCTGTGATGGGATAAGATGTGTCTTGACATACAATGTAGTCTAGGATAGAACAAAATCAATAAACTTACAAGGAAGACCAGTTAACACAATTATTATTCAAATTTACGCACCAACCACCAAAGTCAGTGATTACAAAACTAAAGAATTCTACCAACTTCTTCAGTTTGCAATTAATCAAACATGCAATTAAGATGCATGGATGATTACTGTTGAGTGGAATATGAAAGTTGGAAACAGAAAGGAGGGATTAGTAGTTGGAAAATACTGCCTTGTTGATAGATAACAATGGAAATTGTATGATAGAATTTTTCATGACCAATGACTTATTCACTACAAATACCGTTTTTTCAACAACATAAACAACAACTACAAATGTGGCTCTCACCATATAGAATACACAAATGACTACCCCTGTGGAAAGAAATGATTGAGAATATATCATCAACCAAACTAAGGCCAGGAGCCAACTGTTAAATAAACCATCGATGCTCATAGGCAAGTTCAGGTTAACACTAAAGGAAATGAAAACAAGTCCATGAGAGCCAAAATATGGCCTCAATTATATTCCACCTGAATTTGAAGATCATCTCAGGAACAGATTTGACATAATGAACACTAATGACCAACAACCAGAGGAGTTGAGGGATGACATCAAGACATCATACATGATGAAATGACAGGAAAGGAAGAAATGACCAAGTTTTTGTCAGAAGATACCCTGAAACTTGCTAAGAACATAGGATCATAGTTGTTGTTAAGTGCTCTTGAGTCAGTTCTGCCTCGTAGAGACCCTGTATAGGGTTTCTGAGGAGCAACTGGTGAGCTTGTACCACAGACCTTGTGGTTCCAACCAACTTTGCAGTCTAGCACATTAGCCTGCAGTGCCACACCGGGACTCCATAGGCATAAGGTAGCTAAAGCCAATGGAAGAAATGAAGTAAAGGAGCTGAACAGAAAATTTCCACAGGCAGCTCAAGAAGACTAAGTATTATAATGGAATATGCAAAGACCTGGAGTTAGAAAACCAAACGGGAAGAAGACACTCAGCATTTCACAAGCGGAAAGAACTGAAGAAACCATTTAAGCTTTGACTTATAATATTGAAGGAGTTTATGTGCAAAATATTGAACAATACAGGTAAAATCAAAAGAAGAAAGGATTACAGAGTCACTGTATCAAAAAGAACTGATTGACTTCCAACCATGTCAGAAGGTAGCATATGATCAAGAACCAATTATATTGAAGGAAGAAGTCCAAGCTGCACTAAAGGCATGAGCAAAAACCAAGGGTCCAGGAACTGAGGGAATGCAAATTGAAATGTTTCAACAAGCTGATGCAGTGCTGGAAACATTCACTAGTTAATGACAAGAAATTTGAAAGATGTCTTCCTGGCCAACTTCCTGGACAGGTTCATGTTTATGCCCATTCTGGCAAAAAAGAATGCAGAAATTACCAAACAATATCATTACTATCACACATAAATAAATTATTGGTGAAGGTAATTCAAAAACAGTTGGAACTGTACATCAACAGTTTCAACAGTACATGGAGCTGATAGAAATTCAAGTCAAATTCACAAAAGGATGTGGCATGAGGGATATCACATCTGGTGTCAGATGGATCTTGACTGGAAGTAAAGAATTCCAGAAAGATGTTTACTTGTGCTTTATTGCATATGCAAAGGCTATCAACTGTGTAGATCATACCAAACTATTCCTAACTTTATAAAGAATGGGTATTCCAGAATACTTAATTGTGCCAATGAGAACCTGTGTATAGGCCAAGAGGCAGCTGTTAGGACAGAACAAGGGGATACCAAATTGTTTAAAATGAGGAAAGATGTGCACTAGGGTTGTATCCTTTCACCATACTTACTCAATCTGTAAACTGAGCAAATAATCTGAAAACTGGATTATATGAAGAAGAACATAACATTAGGATTTGAGAAAAGATCATTAACAACCAGCAATATGCAGATGACACAACCTTAGTGACCTAAAGTGAAGAAGACTTGAAGTATTTGCTGATGAAGATCAAAGACTATAGCCTTCAGTATGGAATATAACTCAATGTAAAGAAAACAACAAATCCTCACAGTTGGCCCAATAAATAACATCATGATAAATGGAGAAAAGGTTGTAGTTGTTAAGGATTTCATTTTACTTGAACCCATAATGAATGCTATGGAAGCAGCAGTCAATAAATTAAACAACATATTGCATTTGGCAAATATGCTGCAAAAAGACCTCCTTAAAATGTTCAAGAGGAAAGATTCCACTTTGAGGACTAAGATGTACCTGACTCATGCTATTCCCAATCATCTCATATGCTTATGAAATGAATAAAGAATACTGGAGAAGAATTGATACATTCAAATTGTGGTGTTGACAAAGAATATCAAAAGTAACATGGACTTCCAAAAGAATGAATAAACCTGTCTTGAAATAAGTACAACCAGAATGTTCCTTAGAAGCCAGAATAACAAGATTGCATCTCTCATGCTTTAGACAGTCCATGGAGAAAGACATCAAGCTTGGTAAAGGAGAGGATCAGTGAGAAAAAGGATAACTCCCAATGAAATGGACTGACACAGTGGCTGCAACAATGAATTCAAACATAACAGGGATTGTTCTCTTGTGCATAGTTTAACTATGAACCAACTCAATGGTACCTAACAACAACAACAGGATAGAAATGCCCCATGGCGTTTCCAAAGCTGTAAGATTTAAAAGAAGCCGACTGCCACTTCTTTCTTGCACAGATTGGCTGGAAGATTTGAACCACTGATTTCTTTATTAGCAGCAAGCTCTTAGCCACAGTAATACCAAGGCTCCATTTAACATGGGAACTGTTTCATTATTATAACACCGACTATCATTACAGGATAAAAGGAAACTAGTCCCAAAGGTTACACTATGGCTTACACATAGCTGGGAAAGAATACTTGAATAAATATAAGAATCACTTATAGCATTTTTTTAGTTAAACAGAATTCTTTTAATGAATTGTCACAAAATTTTGGATTCAGGTATATTGAATAAGAGGATGTAGACAATAGGGAAATTTTCTAAGGCTTTTGATTCAAAGTGTCAAGTTGAGTCAGAGATAATAGAAAATAATTGCTCCCTGGAGAATTTTCTCATTTCTATGGCAAGTTAGCTGCAGATGCATTCTTTCCTTGGCATATGCTCTATAGACAACCCATGACAATTTCTGAGTCTCCTTTTTGACCAAGATTGGAGTTTTGAAAGGCTGCTAATAGTGTACTTTTACACCTATAACATCAGTTTGTTTTGATTAATTAAAAGTTTCCTACATTCTTTTATAGAAATCGTTTATAAGCTTTAAAAAATAAAGGCTGTTAAAACTATACTTTTGTGTGTGAAGATTAACAAAGAATGATTAACTAATAAGAGTATAGATTAAGATTGTTGCTAGATTTCCTTGGGGGCAAAAACAAATGTACAAAGAAACCCCAAAATAACAAAACAACACAAACAATAACAAACTCCAAAATATTAGCAAAACAGAATTTGAATTTTAGTTGATTTTCTCATTTGACACTTACTGAGTGTGGTATTGTGATAAAACAAACAAAAGCAGATTCAAACTGTGCTACAATTTAAAAATCTATTTTCAAAATGAAACAAAATAAAAGGAACCGTGGTAGAGTAGTGGATTACAAATTGGACTAGCAAGGTCATCACTTCAAAACTACAAGCTGCTCTGCAGATGAAAGATGAGGCTTTCTGCTCCTGTAAATATTTACAGCCTCAGAAACCATATTCAGGGTCATAATGAGTCAGAATTGACTCAGTGGCATATGGTGGTGGTAGTGGTGATGTGCCATGGAGTCAGAACCAACTCATAGCAACCCTGTGCAGGGTTTCCGAGGTGGTAACTCTTTACAGGAGCAGAAAGCCTCATCTTTCTCCCATGAAACAGCTGGTAGTTTTGAACTGCTGACCTTAAGGTTCACAGCCTAATTCGTAACCACTATGATACCAGAGCTCCTTCAGTGGCACATAACACTTATAAAAAAAAAGATCGAAGGACAACAGATTTACATAAGTTTATCTCACTGATACCCTTCATTCCATGTCCTCATCTGGATCAGGCTTAAACCTCTGGTAGTTGCCTGTCAATGTATTGTTGCAGCCATTTTTGAATTATTGTTAGCAAAATTTTACTTGCATATGATATTAATGATGATTTCTGCATTCCATTGGGTCACGTCTGTTTGGAATTCAGACTGATAGTGATCTCTTCCAATCAGCTGGCCAGGTTGCTGTCTTACAAATTTCTTGACACAGATGAGTGTGTGCCTCCAGTGCTGTATCAATTTGTTGAAAGATTGCAGTCATTATTCCATCAATACTCGGAGCCTTGTTCTTTACCAATGCTTTCAGTGCACTTTGCACCTTTTCCTTTGATACCATTAGCTATTGATCATATGCTACCTCTTGAAATGTTTGAACCTCAATAACCTTAGTTAGTTAGTTAGTTAGTTAGTTAGTTAGTTAGTTAGTTAGTTAGTACAGTGACTCTGAGTATTCTTTCCATCTTCTTTTGATGTTTTCTATATCATTCAATATTTTGCTCATAGAATCCTTCAGTTTTTCAAGTTGAGGCTTGAATCTTCTCTTCAGTTCTTTCCAGTTGAGAAATGCCGAGTGTGTTCTTCTCTAATTAGTTTCTAAGTTTTACTAGAGAAGCTATTATAACGCTAACTTTGGTGGTGGTTGTGTGTCACCAAGTTGGTTCTGACTCATAGTGATCCCGTATAGGGTTTTTGAGGCTGTGATTCTTTAAGGGAGCAGAAAACCTCATCTTTCTCCCCCAGAGTGACTGATAGATTTTAACCACTGACCTTGTGGTCAGCAGCCCCACTCATAATCCACTATGGTACCAGGGATCTTTGTATATCTCACTAGTATAAAACAATCAAACAAACACACACAAAAAACCGGTACTATATGTAATCAATTTTTCCTTAGTTTTCTCTATATTTTCTAAAGAATTCTGTAATGCTTTGTATTAGTGAAAAACAGAAAGGCATGGGTCATAAATATTCTAACATCTACATACTTTTAATTATATATTTACTTATATGTTTTTCGCTGCCAGTATATGTATATGTATAATATATATATATATACACTTGAGGGTGAGAAAATAAGAATTGTTACTACTTGTTGTTGTTATTATGTGCCGTAGAGTTGGTTCCAACTCATAACAACCCTGTACAGGGTTTCTGAGGCTGTGAATCTTTACGGGAGCAGAAAGCCTTATCTTTCTCCCACGGAATAGCTGGTAGTTTTGTACTGCTGACCTTGCTGTTTGCAGCCTGATTCGTAACCACATGGGTCGATTTCAAACAAGAAGTATTTAAAATGTCTCTGCAGACAAATTCTCTCAGTAGCACACTTGTATTAGTCTCATTAAGATGTCTTTTAGAAAAACGCCCAATCAAAAGAGTGCCTTTAGAGGGGATTTTCTGAGCCGTTTAAAGTCAAACAAAAAAAGGTCAGAGCAGAAGTTTATAGAGATTGTTTTCAAAAGAATAATTTTGAGAGATTTTCTTGAAGGACACAGGACAATCATGGGTGCTTATTAGGAAGAAGCTTTAAGAAAACTAAAAATTGTATTGGTAGGAAAAAGGTCTGAAATTTGCACCAAGGAATTTTTTCTCATCGTGAATTTTTTTCTCTCAAATGCACCTGTTAATTTTTTGCAAATAGTGAGGGATGCCCTATGAGAAATTTGTTGGAAGACTTTATCCCATTCACACTACAGCCCTGATCTTGCTCCTTCAGACTGCTTTTTATTCCCCAAACTCAATGTACATTGAAAAGCAACACAGTTTGAAGCCCTTGAGGATGGATGCGAAAACTAACATTTTGGTAGTTTTAGTGCAGAATTCCTTGGAGAAAGGATAAAGGGATGAAAATACCATCTTCAGAAGTGTACTAAGGATATGCTAAGAAATTCATATATTTGTTATATTTTTAACAACGGTTTCTATACTGTTGAAGCAACACTTTCTAACTTTCCCGTGTGTGTGTGTGTATATATATATATTTCTTTTAATCAAAAACATCAAATGTGAATATAAACATGGACATCACCAGATGGAATCCACAATGATCAAATTGACTACATGTATGGAAAGAGACAGTAGAGAAGTTCAATATCAACAACTAAGACAAGACCAGGGGCAGATTATGGTACAGGCCAACAATTGTTTGTATGCAAATTCAGAACAAAAATGGAAAAAAATTAAAGCAAGTCCATAAGAGTCAAAATATGACCTTGAATATGATTCACATGAAATTAGAGACCATCTCAAGAACACACTTGATGCATTAAACACTGTAATGGTTATGCTTTGTTGTCAACTCAACTAGGCCAGTATGACTAGGCCAGTTTTAGCAGTTGAGATGTATTTATTTTCATGGTAATAGAGACTAATACAGGCATAGATAACACTGGTGAGTGCTTATGAGCAGCCAATCCAAGGGATGTTTTCTTGGGGGTGTGACCTACTCCCAATATAATACACATGTGGGACAGACTTTCTCTCTCTGTTCTGTTGGGGACCTGGGACTCTGCAATTGTAAGATAATAAACTTCTCTCTCTCTCTCTCTACATATATATATGGTTCAAGCTGGATTCAGAAGAGGACATGGAATGAGGGATATCATTGCTGCTGTCTGATAAATCTTGGTTGAAAGCAGAAAATACCAGAAAGATGTTTATCTGTGCTTTAGTGACTATGCAAAGGCTTTCAATTATGTGAACAATGACAAGTTATGGACAATATTGCAAAGTATGAGTATTCCTGAACACTTAATTGTGCTCATGGACCAAGAAGCAATTGTTTGAACAGAACATGGGAACACTGAATGGTTTAAAATTAAGAAAGGTGTGTGACAGGGTTGTATTTTTCACCATACTTAATTCAATCTGTATGCTGAGCAAATTATTTGAGAAGCTGGGTTCTATGAAGAAAAACATGGCATCAGGATTGGAGGAAGACTCATAAACAACCTGCGATATGCAGATGATACAACCTTGCTTGCTGAAAGTGAAGAGGACTTAAAACATTTACTGATGAAGATCAAAGAGCACAGCCTCTGGTATGGATTGCATCTCAATGTAAAGAAAACAAAAATCCTCACCATTGGACCAATAAACAACGTCTTATCAATGGAGAAAAGACAGAAGTTGTCAAGGACTTCATTTTTCTTGCATCAACTTTCAATACTCATGGAAGCAGTAGTCAAGAAAAACAATGTATTACATTAGGGAAATCTTCTGCACAAGACCTTTTTAAAGTGTTGAAAAGCAAAGATGTCAACTTGAGGACTAAGGTGTGCCTAACACAAGCTATGGTATTTTCAATAACCTCATATGAATGTGAAAGCTGGACAGTGAATAAGGAAGACCATAGAAGAATTGACGCTTTTGAGTTATGGTGTTGGAGGAAAATATTGAAAGTGTCATGGGCTGCCAACAGAACCAACAGATCTGTGTTGGAAGAAGTGCAGCCAGAGTGCTCCTTGGAGGCCAGGATGCCCAAACTTCATCTCTCATTCTTCGGACATATTGTCAGGAGGGACCAGTTGCTGGGTCAGAAAAAAAGAGGAATACCCCCAGCGAGATGGCTTGGCAAAGTCGCAGCATCATTGGCAATGGGCTCAAGTGTGGCAACAATTATGAGATTGGCCCAGGACTGAGCAGTGTTTTGTTCTGCTGTGCAAAATGTCGCTATGAGTTGGTACCAACCCGATGGCACCTAACAACAAGAGAGAGTGAGTGTCCTGTGTGGCGCTGTGAGTTAGTGCGCCTAACTGCAAAGCCATTTGAACTGCAAGGCTGGTGGTTCAAGTTCACCAGCAGTTCCTCAGAAACCCTATGCAGGGTCAGAACTGACTCAACGGTACACAACAACAAAAATATATGTATATATTTGTTGTTAATAACAAATACACACACACACACACACACACACACACACACACACATATATATATAATAAGTTTCACTGGTATTGATTCTCTGTATCATACAAGAAGAAACCAAAAGATCATTAAAAAGGCAGAAATGAAAGAAAAGACAAAAATGAATGTCAGAACAGATTCTGAAACTTGCTCTTGAGAACCTAAAGTTAATGGAAGACATGAGGAAGTGAGAAAGTTGAACAGAAAAATTTAAAAAGCAGCTTGAGAAAAAAAGTCAAGAATTATAATGAACCCACCCCCTCCATACACAGACTAAACAGGGATGGGCAACTTGGACATTGGCTACCCAAAATAAGAGGGCTATAAAGCAGCTCTGGTAGTGTAGTGGTTACAAACTGGGCTACGAACCACAAGGTCAGCAGTTCGAAACTACCAGCTGCTCCGCTGGAGAAAGATGAGGCTTTCTGCTCCCATAAGGATTCACAGCCTCGGAAACCCTGTTCAGGGTCGCTATGGGTCGGCACCAACTCGACGGCACTCAACAACAACAAGAACAAAGGCAATACGTGACTGATTTACAAGCTTTCAAGAGGGAGCCTAGATTCAGAGGGCACGGAGGAAGGTAGAATCTCCACTGAGTAGTATCCAATCTGTCTGGGCAGGGATGATGAAAGAAGATGAGGATAGGTCTCTTGTGGTACAATGGTGAATTATTGTAATCAGGACTAACTGTGAGGGTTGGGGATGTAAAGCTAGATGTTTTGTAGCAAAAGGAGGGCAGTGATTCACTTTGAAGTCCAGGAGCGGAGAGCCCTGGGACCATCAAGGGAGAAGAGTAGAGAGTGGGACCCTACCCAGAGAAACAGTGACACCAGAGATGGAGGCAGAGACAATGATGTGAAGAGATGGAGTGGCTGAGAACTCTAGACGCAGAGAAGAAGAGGGACTGTGTGCTGACGACTGGGGGCAGGCTTGCGGGGTGTACCCTTTTGTTGGTTGATGATGCACGAAGGGTATTGTAACCATGGCAATGAAACAATATACAATAGGATAAATGTAAAACTCATGTTCTCCCATGTAAAGTATCACATACTTCACAATAAAACATAAAAAAAAAAAAAATTATAATGAAATGTGCAGAGAACCAGAGATAGAAGAACATGTTTAGGAGTTCTTAAGATGAAAGAATTGAATAAAAAATTCAAGCCTTTGGTTATAATATTGAAGGATTCTATGTATAAAATATTAAATGATGCAGAAAGCATTAACAATAGTCTCTTTGATACACAGAGACACTGTATCAAAGAGAAATGTTTGACGTTCAACTATTTCAAGAGGTAGTACATGATCCAGAATCAATGGTACTGAAGGAAGAGGTCCAAGCTGCATTGAAGTCATTAGCAAAAAACAAGGCTCCAAGAACAAAGCCACCACTCATCTGTCGGTTTGTCTTACAGTGGTCGCAAACTGATGTAGTACTAGAGGTGCTTACTGAAATTTGTATGCCAAGAAATTTGACACACAACTACCTGGCAAAATGATTGGAAGAAATCATTATTTGTGCCCATTCCAAAGAGAGGTGAAAAAACGGAATGTGGAAATCATTGAACATTATCATTAATATCACATACAAGTAAAATTCTAGTAAACATAATTTTAAAATGGGTTGTAACAACACATTGATAGGTAAAAAGCAGAAATCCATGCCAGATTCAGAAAAAAAATGTGCAACAAGGAATATCATTGCTTTTGTCAGATAAATCTTAGCTGAAAGCAGAGAATACCAGAAAGAAGTTTACCCGTGCTTTGTTAATTATGCAGAGTCTTTCACTGTGTTGATCATGACAAACTATAGATAATATTGCAAAGGATGGGTATTCTAGAACACTTAATTATGCTCATGAGGAACCTGTACATAGACCAAGAGGCAGGTATTAGAACAGAACAAGGGTATACGGAATGGTTTAGAATCAGCGCTATATCCCTTCATCATACTTGTTCAATCTGTATATTGAGAATATAATCCAAGACATGGGATTATATGAAGAAGAATGTGACGTTAGCACTGGAAGGAGACTTGTTGACAATCTGCAATATGCAGATGATACAACTTTGCTTTCTGGAAGTGAAGAGTACTTGAAACACTTACTGATGAAGATCAAAGACTACAGTTTTCAGTATGGGTTGAACCTCAATGCAAAGAAAACAAAAATCCTCACAACTGGACTAATAAATAGCATCATTATACATGGAGAAAAGACTGAAGTGGTCAAAGACTTTATTTTGCTTGGATCCATAATCAACACTCATGGAAGAAATAGTAAAAAAATAAAAGGACATATTATATTGGGCAAATCTGCTGCACTAGACCACTTCAAAGTGTTAAATAGCAAAGATATCAGTTTGAGGACTAAGATACACCTGATTCAAGTTATGGTATTTTCAATCAAATAGTATGCATGTGGAAGTTGGACAATTAATAAGGAAGACTGTAAAAGAATCAATGCATTTGGATTATGTTGTTGGAGAAGAATATTAAAAGTACCATATACTGCCAGAAGATCAATCAAGTCTGTATTAGAAGAAATATAGCCAGAATGCTCCTTAGAGGCCAGCATGTGGTGAATTCATCCCTTATATTTGGACATGTTGTTAGGAGGGACCATTCCCTGGAGAAGGACATCATGATTGGTAAAGAGGAGTCTCAGCAAAACAGAGGAAGAGCCCCACCCCCACCCCAAAGAGTTGGATTGGCACAGTGATGGCAGCAATTGCTCACAGGTAATAATTGTGAGGCTAGGGCTGGACTGGACAGTGTTTTCTTCAATTGTGCATAGTGTCTGTATAAGTTGGAACTGGCTCTACAGCATCTAACAACAAGAACAACATATACATTTGTACACAAGGTTGCTATTGGTGAGAATTGACTTAATAGCACCTAACAGCAAAAGATACATGGACACACACACAGGAGAGAGATTCAAAAAATTCTGTGGAATAATTCCATTATCTTTTAAATTTCATTTTTCATTTTTTCACAAACTTTTTGAAGACCCCTCATGTATATGTGTACATATAAGTATAAACAAACACATAAACGTATACACACACATACGTTTATCTACCACTCATCTGTCTGTTGTTCAGTGGGGCTTGCATGTCAGTGTGATACTGGAAGCCATGCCACTGGTATTTCAAATACCAGCAGGGTAATCCATAGGGGATTCATTTTTCTGGAACTTTCAAACTCACAGACTAGAAAGCAGGATCTGATAATCTACTTATGAAGAAAGTGGCCACTGAAATCCTAATGAGTAGCAGAGTAACATTGTCTGGTAGAGTGCTGAAAGATGAGTCCCTCAGGATGAAAGACAATCATAATAGAACTAGGGAGCATTGTCCTTTCAAAGTAGAGTTGACCTTAATGACATGAATCAAATAAATTTTGGGTTTTCACTTGCTGATGTGGCACAACTCAAACTAAAAATAAAAAGCTGTAAATATACATTAGTAATTATAACACTGGATATATGAAGTTGTAATCTAGGAAACTGTAAAACATTAAAAATAAAACTTAATGCATAAAGACCTAGATGCCACATAATCATGAGTTGAAATCGACTGTTCTTAGCCATTATAAATGAGACAATCATACATATGGTTTACAATGCTGATAATGACAAATTAAGGAAAAATGAAGTCACATTCATCACCAAAACAAACATTTCAAGATCTAGCCTAAAGTACAATGGTGTCAGTGATATGATCATATCCATATCCTTACATGGAGCCCTGGTGTGACACAGTAATATAAGCACTGGGCTGCTAACT
>NW_006408528.1:26707249-26708588 GCF_000296735.1 Chrysochloris asiatica
GAGAGTCAAATTATGACCGTTAGTATGCCCTAACTGAATTTAGAGACCATAGCAAAACTACAATGAATGTGCAAAGATCTTGAGTTAGAAAATTAAAAGGGAAGAACATGCATTTATCAAGCTGAAAAAAGTGAAGAAAAAATTCAAGTTGCAATATTGAAAGATTCTATGGGCAAACTATGGAATTACATGGATAGCATCAAAACAGTATGGAAGAACTGAGTAGTATCCAACCTGTCTAGGTGGGGCTGATGAAATGCAAATAGGTCTCTTGTGCACAATACTGAATAATTGTTATCAGGATTGATTGTGAGGGTTGTAAATGTAAAGGTACACGTTTTGTAGCAAGGAGAGGAATGATTAAATTTTCAGTCTAGGAGTGGAGGTCCCTGAGATCATCAAAGGAGAAAAGCGGAGAGTGGGACCCTACCAAGAGAAGTAGTGATGCCTGAGATGGAGGCAGAGACAATGACGTGGAGAGATGAAGCATCTGGGGACTTTAGACACAGAGAGGGAGAGGGGCTGTGTGATGACAACTGGGGGGGCAGGCTTGTAATGTATACACTTTGGTTGGTTGATGATGCATGGAGGGGATTGTACCCATGGCAATGAAACCACATACGATAGGACAAATATAAAACTAATGTTCTCCCATGTAAATTATCACATAATTCACAATAAAACATTAAAAAAAAAAAAAACAGTGTGGAAGAAATACACAGTCATGGCACCAAAAAGAACTGGTTAATATTCAACTATTTCAGGATATGATAAAGAATCAATGGTACTGAAGGAAGAAGTCCAAGATACACTGAAGGTACCAGTGAAAAACAAGACTTCAGGAATTGACAGAATACTAAATGAGATATTTCAACAAACAGATACAATGACGGAAGTGCTCACTCATGAATGCCATGAAATATGTAAGACCACTAGCTACCTGGCCAACTGACTAGAAGAGATCCACATTTGTGCCTGTTCCAAAGAAAGATAATCCAATAGAATGATGAAATGATCAGACAATCTCACTGATGCCACATGAAAGTAAAACTTTGCTGAAGATAATTCAAAAGTGGTTTCAACAGTACTTTGACAGCATGCTCTTATTACTTCAAGTCTTCAGAAAGGACACAGAATGAGAAATATCACTGCTGATGTCAGATGGATCTTGGCTGAAAGCAAAGTATAGCAGAAATATATTTACCTATATTTTATTGTGAAGAGCAAAGATGTCAGCTTGAGGACTAAAGTGCACCTGACCCAAGCCATGGTACTTTCAATAACCTCATATGGATGCGAAAGCTGGACAGTGAATAAGGAAGATCATAGAAGAGTTGAT
>NW_006408528.1:26708798-26711916 GCF_000296735.1 Chrysochloris asiatica
GGAAGACCCCTAACGAGATGGACTGGCCAAGTGGCAGCATTGATGGACTCAAGTGTGGCAGCGGTAGTGAGGTTGGCCCAGGATTGGACATTGTTTCGTTTTGCTGTGCATGGGGTCGCTATGAGTCAGTTTCAACTCGATGGCACCTAAACAACAATATTTTATTGACAATGCATAGGTGTGTGGATAACAATAATTTATGTGAGTAACAATAAATTATTGATTTTATTGTGAATAATGGGAATTCCAGAATACTTAATTGTATTCATGCAGAACCTGTAAATAGACCAAGAGACAATGATTCAAACATAACAAGGCTATGAATATTGCATGGTTTAAAAATCAAGGAAGGTGTGTGTCGGTAATGTATTCTTCCACCATTAAATATGTAAGTTGAGCAACTGGACTGAATAACCTGAGAAACAGAACTGAAGACTTACTAACAAACTGTGATATGCAGATGACATCATCTGAAAGTCAAGAGAACTTGAAACACTTATTGATGATCAAAAACTACAACCTTCAGTATGAAATTAACATAAAGAAAACAAAACTCCTCATAATTAAACCAATATGAAAAATCACAATTACCAGAAAAAATGAAGTTGTCAAGAATCTAATTTTACTGAGATCCCCAATTAACGTCCATGGAAGCAGCCTTCAAGAAATAAATTTTGCATGAGGCAAATCTGCTGCATGTAGTTGTTGTTAGTGCCTTCCAGTTTAAGAAAACTTGTTATTGTTAAGTGCTGTTAAGTGGATTCTGACTCAGAGCCACACTGTATAGGGTTTCAGAGAAGTGGTTAGTGGGTTTGAACCACCAGCCTTGTGGTTAGCAGTCCAGAAATTTTAAAATAAAAAGTTTTATTTTACTTTCAGTGAATGCTGTACATAACTCATATATTCATCATAACTCAGGACTTTTGATACACCTCACACCCTATCATGACTCATTTGTTTGTCACAGTCTGTACACTAGCCTCAAGATTATAGGACTATATTAAATAGATTTTTTTTTGGGGGGGGTAGGCTTCAATGGGTCTCATTTGCCTTTTGCTCTTTGTTTTATTGCTCCATAGCATAAGGGTAAAACATAATTACAGAATAAATCCTAATACTGATGACGTTTGAATATTGCCCTTTCTTATCTTCACCTCTTGTTTTGATTTCCTTTTCTAATTCAGATACTTCTGGGGAGATCACTCCTCAAGATAGTATAAAATGTCTTTTCTACCTCAGAGTTCTTTAAAGCTGTCCAAATCCTTAACTATAACAAAATGCAGGGGTGTCTTCGTTTCTTAGTTTTGCCATAATAGAGATACCACAAGAGGGTGGTTTTAAAAAAGAGTAAATTATTTTCTCAGTTTGTGGTTGTTATGTGTCGTCGAGTTGGTTCCAATTCATAGTGACCCTATATAGAGTTTCTGAGGAGCAGCTGCCAGAAATCCAAATTCAGGATTCTAGGGGAAGTTTCTCTATCTGTGTTCTCTCAGGGAAAATCACTGTCAGTTTCTGTGGATACATCATGTGACTATATCTTCCCCTCTGTTTATACTTGTTTCTCTATAACTAATCTGTTCTTTTCATATCTCAGGTTTAAGACACACCCTACATTGATATGATTCATTAACATAAGACAAAACATGTTCCCAAATTGAACTGAATCCACAAGTATACAGTTAGGATTCCAATACACATTTTGCAGAATCACAGTTCAATCCATAACAAGATACCTAGATTTTCTTGAACCTGAGATTCTAAACATATGGCAAATTTTGTTATTGTTGTTAAGTGCTATCATGTTGGGTCAGATTCACAGTGGCCCTCTATAGAGTTTACCAAGTTATAATCTTTATGGGAATGGGATCAGAAAGCCTCATCTATCTCCCCAGAGTGTCATGGGCTCTAACTGCTTACCTAGTGGCCCAAAGTATAGTGTTTATCCTACAGAGCCACAGAACTCCCATATGGCAGATATAGTCTATGGAACGTTACTAATTTAATCAATTAGTTTATTGAAAGTCAGTAAGAAATGTCACTTGATTCCGCTCAATATGATGCTAAATCACTTTACTCACACTTATTGCTACATTATTGTTCAACAACCCTTTCATTAATTTCATTCATCACTTACTATTCATTTTTCAACATTCTTATAAGTGTTACTTCAAAACTCTCTTCAAATTCCTAGCTTTACCCTAACTTCCTCTACTGACAGCAGAAATTGTCCATTTTTGTTATTCTAAAATCAAAGGCATTCAATAGGATTTCCATCAAGTGCTCATTTATACATCTCAAAATATGTCTATAATTTCCATCTCTATCATCAAGTCTTCTATCTAAAAAAAAATCTTCCTTCAACGTTTCTATTTATTCACACTGCCATACCATATTATGTTCATTTAGAAATATTTTAATGGATTACTAGCTAGACATGCTTTCAAAAAAGTGTTGTTAGTAAAATGAAAAGGACATGGTATACTGTGAATTAAGAAGATAGAGTATTACCCCAAGTGAGTGTGGAAGAAGATGAATAAAGAAAATGTGGACTAGGTACCCTTTCCTAGGCTGTTGCTGGATAGATAAGATTCAGGATATTGAGATTGGGGAAAGGGAAGTTAGAGAATTCCAGGCACATTGTTGTTAAAGTGCCATTGAGTATGTTCTGACTTGGAGCAATCCTGTGTAGAGTTTCTGAAATGTGGCTGGTGGATTTGAACTACCAACTTTGCTTATCTATAGTAGTAGCACACCAGCATTTCAGGTTGTTGTTGGTAGGTGCCATCGAGTCAGTACCAATTCATAGTGACCCTATGCACAACAGAACGAAACACTGCCTGGTCCTGGGCCAACCTCATAATTGTTGCCACGCTTGAGCCCATTGATGCTGCCATTTTTCCAATGCATCTCTTTTTCTCTTACCCTCCAGCTTACCAAACATGATATCCTTCTCCAGAAACTGGATCCTACTGATAATATGTCCGAAGTATGAGAGATGAAGTTTGGCCATCCTGGCCTTGAAAGAGCACTCTAGCTGCACTTCTTCCAACACAGACCTGTTGGGTCTTTTGGCAGCCCATGGCACTTTCAATATTCTCCTCCAACACCATAACTCAAA
>NW_006408528.1:26712678-26714433 GCF_000296735.1 Chrysochloris asiatica
TCATTTAGAAAAAATTAACATAATACAAAGTTTTAAATGCTTAAATTTATCTATTGCTATTTTTTCATTATCACTTTTTATTGTGTTTGTTTCCATCTCCTCAGCCTCCATTAGAGTATTTTGTGATAAATGAGTACATGATAAGAAATTTGAAGGCAAAGATACATAGAATGCATATTTACAGTGATAATTTGACTTTCAATAAGATTGTTGTTATTAAGTGCCGTTGAGTAGGTTCCAACCCACAGGAAGCCTATATAGGATTTCCGAGGAGCAAGCTGGTGAGCTTGAACCACCAACCTTGCAGTTCAAACAGCTTTGCTGTCTGATGCATTACCCACAATATCACACCAGGACTCCTCAATAAAATTAGAGAATGTATATTGAGCAAAGTATAACTCATTTAATCATTCATTAAAATGAAATATTAAATATTATGAAATTTTAAATAATATGATATGATATGATATAGAAGTAATTAAGAAAAAGGAGTGAAATATTCTGTTCTTTTGTTAGGGCTGAACTTTTTAGTGAGCTGAAATGACTGATAGTGACCATTTTGAATCTGACAATCCTATGCTTTACTGTGCCAGGAATGACAACTTGAAGAGGAATGGCACCACATTCATCATCAAAAAGAACATTTTCAGATCTATCTGATAACGATACTATTCATATGATTAGAAGGAAGACAAGTTAATACCACTATTATTCAAAATTATTCACCAACAACTAAAGTAAGTGATTATTAAATTGAAGAGTTCTAAAAAACTACTTCAATATGAAACTGATCAAACATGGAATCAAGATGCATTGATAATTACTGGTGATTTTGGTACAAAGGTTGAAAACAAAGAAGGATCGGTATTGGAAAATATGGCCTTCTTATAAAAATGAAACTCGATATCACATGATAGAATTTTTCAAGACCAATGACTTCTTAATTACAAGTACAAAATAAAACATAATTATACACATGGACCTCACTAGACAGAATATATAGAAATCAAATTGACTACATGTATGGGAAGATATGGTGGAAAAGCTCCATATCATCAGTCAAACAAGGTCAGTGGCAGACTGTGGAACAGAGTTTTATTTCTTATACACAAAACTGAAGCTGGAGAAAATTGAAACAAGTCCATGAGAGTCAAATATTACTTGAACATATCCCACATAAATTTAGAGATCATCTCAAGAACACATTTAATACATTAGACACTAATTACCAAAGACTGAAGAGTTGTGGCAAGACATCAAGAACATCATAGATTAAGAAAGCAAAAGATCACTAAGATTTCAAGAAAGAAGGAAAAGATGAAAATGGATGTAAGAAGAGACTTTGAAACTTGCTCTCATCAAATGGAAGAAATGAGGAGGCAAAAGAGCTGAACAAAAAATTATAGAGAGCAACTAAAGAAGAAAACCAAGCTATTATAATGAAATGTTCAAAGATCTGGAGTTAGAAAACCAAAAGGCAAGAACACAATCAGCATTTCTCAAGCTAAGAGAACAGAAGAAGCAATTCAAGCCTCAACTTGCAATATTGAATGATTCTATGGAATCATTTAATAATGTAGAAAGCATCAAAATAAGATGGGAGGAACATGCATAGTCAATGTACCAAAGAGAAATGGATGATGATCAACCATATCAAGAAGCAGCATATGATCAAGAGACAGTGGTACCAAAGGAAGAAGTCCAAGGTGAACTGAAAAAAGAATAAAGTTCCATGATTTGATGGAATACAAAGTG
>NW_006408528.1:26715198-26732515 GCF_000296735.1 Chrysochloris asiatica
TCATTTTGCTTGGGTCCACCATCAGCACTTATGGAAGCATCAGTCAAGAAATTAAAAGACGTATAGTATTGGACAAACCTGCTGCACAAGACCTCTCTAAAGTATTTAAGAGTAAATATTGAACAAATATTAGTCTGATAGTTAATGTGCCCCTAATCCAAACCATGATATTTCCAATAGCCTCATATGCATGTGAAAGTTGCATAATGAATAAGGAAGGTTATTAAATAACTGATACATTTGAGCTCATAGATAAATTTTGCAGAACATTGTACAAACACAATTGTCTCTTCAAGACTCTAAAGTGTTGCTAGATTCAAGAAACTTTTAGTCATGAGTGGGCAGACACGATTTGAAAATACTAATATGGAAGCAAATCAGAATTGTCAGTGCTATGATTTCCGAAGTCATTATTACTGAGGTAGTGTAGCAGATAAAAATATTAGTGGATCTACTATACACATTTTGATTGCATACAAAAATCAATATATTTTAAGTCATGCTTCAAATATATATCCTTTATTCATGCTTCCTCTTTTTGCTTTAAATCTTAGTGACTATATTCAAGTTTTCATCTTCTTAAACAATAAGAATCATTATAAAACATATACAATGGGTTCAAAATGTTTAAATTCAAGTCAGATCCTTCAGTGAGTCATGAGAAAAGTTGGTAAGAGAAAATGAAAATGTATGGATAGTTAAATAAGACATTCTGTTTTCTTCCTGGCACTAGGGTCTTTCTCTTATCTCCTTGCCCTAGACTTTTTCCATGAAACTTCTACTGGACTGCTAATTGCAAGGTCAGTGCTTCAAACCCACCAGCTGCTCCTTGGAAAACCTATGCAGGGTCACTCCAAGTCAGAAACGACTCAATGGCACTTAACAAGAAGAAGCAGAAAGAAGTTAGTCTAGGATTCACAGCATGGCCTGAGTCATTCTTTCAGTCAAATTTTTATTTTAGAATTGAAATAAGCTTAAAAGACCTAATTCCTTCAGAAATAAATTCAGAGGAAGATTAAGTAAAATCTAGAAAACTACAACTTCAGCCTAGTATTTAGAGGATTAAAAAAAGAATCCCTAAAATTTACCTATGTGAGCAACTTCCTATTGCGAATATGTCTCATTTCTTACTCCTACATCCTTTCTACTACAATTTCACTATATATAGGGAGCCATGGTAACTGCTTAGCATGGATCTCCTTTTACTTTTTTTTTTTTTTTTGGTAGAAGAAAGCATCTTTGGAAATTGTGGAAAGCCCTTAGTGTCAGTTCAAGTGTGGCAGACATAGGGTGGTCACACAACGGAACCCTGGCTGGCCTTGGTTGCCTGGCCTTGGTTGGCACTTTTATTACTTCAGGGATTAGTACATGACAGAGATAAGAAAGAAATGCAAAGAGAAGAAAATTGAAATTCACTATTAAAGTTTTAAAGGTTGGTCTATGTTGAGAGGAATTCTTGTTTATTTTTAAAATGTTTAAAATGAGTTTTTAAATGGTACAATAACACTATAGAGTGGGAAACATTGAAAAAAAAAATCATTGTAAATCATTCTAGTCTAGCCTGAATCACTGACCACATATGGCCCCTTAGCAAGACATTTAAACTCTCTGAACCTCAGTTTAACTAATTATAAACTGAATGTGTTGCACTACGTAATTTCTGATGAGAGAAAGAGTGGGCCTGTGCTTTATTATACCATGTAAACAAATCTCCAGTGAGAGGTAGATAATACACTGAAAGGAAGAAAAGGAGAGGAGAAGAAAAGATGTTCACTCTTACAATGTAAACAATTGACTCTGGAGTTAGGTGGGGTGTGCTGTACATTGTTAGAGCTCTCCTGAACAATTTGTCATACTTATGCATTCCTTAACTCAGGTTGTAAATACTCTACTCATAAAATCCAAACTGTGGAAATGTAAAAATATTTGTGGGGAATTGTTTCTTCAAAAGACTGATTGTAATAAAGAATAACATTAGGCATGTAACTAGGAAAGAGTCCTGGTGTGGCATTGTGGGTTAATGAGCTGGATTGCACAGGTGGTTTGAATCACAAGGTCAGCGGTTCAAACTCACCAGCCACTACTAGGAAATCCTACACAGGGTTGCTATGAGTCAGAACTGACTTGACAGTACTTAACAATAACAACAACAACATAGCTAGGAAGATGTATAACATTTTAGGTTCTAGGAAGTGATTCAGATTCAGATCATTTCCACAAACTGAAAAAAGTTGCAATAGAAATGAGAGTCATATTTTGTGTAAAACTTGACAGGAATTTGTGACTGAGTAAATATTAAGGAGAATGCAAATGATAGTTAAAATGCATGTCGATTCAAGGATGCGTACCTTAAAGAAAGCTGGCATTATATTTATATGGGAAAATTCAATAGAAATATTTTTTCTTTCAGTAGCAGGAAATAGGATTTGCTTTGAAGATACAGTATGTGAAATACTGGGATTACATCTGGCATAAAACCCATTGCCATGAAGTTGATTCTAACTCATAGCCCCTATAAGACAGAGGAGAACTGCTCCATAGGGTTTCTGAGGCAGTAAAATGTATGGAGGAGTCCTGGAGTGGCCCTGCCGAATAATGCTCTGGGCCACAAGGTCTGTTCAAACTGCAAGTTGGGCGGTTCAAATCCACCAGCCGATCCTTGGAAACCCTAAACAGGGTCGCTATGGGTTGGAACCAACTCAATGCCACATATCAACATCAACAATTTGTATAGAAACAGACTGTCAAGTCTTTCTCCCAAGAGCAACTCGTGTGTTCAAACCACCAGCCTTTTAGTTACCAGGTGAGTACTCAGTCCCTGTGCCACCAAGATGCCTTTACAATTGGCTTAGTAGAGCAAAGTTCGCCCTAATAGTACCTAAGTATTATTAAAATTAAGAAATTTATGAGGGAGACGTGTGTGGTGTTTGTAGGTGAAGAAATGAATCCAGAAAGAAACAAAGACTTCTTGATGAGCTAGAAGAAATATTCTGGTGCAGTGCTGTAGGATAAGCACGGGACTGATAACCGCAAGGTTGATGGTTCAAACTCACCAGCATCTCCTTGGAAGCCCTATACAGGGTCGCTATGAGTCAGAACTGACTCAACAGCACTTAGCAACAACAGAAGAAATGTCAAAATAGCGTTCATTTTTGTCAAGGTAGTATTGTTGATGTTTGTAAGTACCGTCAAGTCTGTTGTGACTCACAGAGACCCCCATATAGAGTTTCCAGGGCTTGTAACCTCTTTCTCTCACAGAGCGGCTGGGACATGCTTTCTAAAAGAGAGACTCTCTGCAGCAGCAGATTATATATAACCCAGAAGATGAGGGAAAAGGTTATAAGCAAAAGCAATTTTATTTAGCAATAAGAAGACCATCAGCAACTATGATACGATGATTTCATTAAAGTGGTTGAGACAGAAGAGAAGGCAGGTGGAAAAAAATGGAAATAAAAATACTCCATTGACACACAGGGGGCCCTTTTCACTTGTAAATTTAAAAAATCCTCAGTGCATGAAGGCTTTGCTTCCTAACCATCCCTTACTCTCTCAATGATATTACTCTTTTCCCTTCAAATACCCCATGATACAAATGCACTTAGAGAAGTAACTGTCCATATTGAAACAAAACACTAGTATTTATACAGATTTGCTGTGTTTGGAATAAGTATATCTGGTCTTGGAGGTTGTTTCTGATTCTGTTTGCTGTTGTGTGTTTTGTTTTGTTTTTCATTTAATTCATTCTATCAGCAAAATTGAATTAAAATAGGTTACACTTTAGAGCATGAAAATAGCTCCAAAAGACAAATATTTACATTTTTTAATGCTATGAGTCTGATATATGACCTTGCATTGTTGTTGTTAGGGGCCGATGGGATGGGTCATACCAACTCATCACAACCTTATGCACAAGAAAATGAAACACTGCCTGGTTCTGTGCCAACCTCACAATTGTTGGTACGCTTGAGCCCATTCCTGCTGCCACTTTGCCAACCCATCTCGCTTGGGGTCTTCTTTTTTTTTTCCTTTTTTCTGACCTTCCACTTTGCCTAACATGATGTCCTTCTCAAGGGACTGGCCCCTTTTACTAATATGTCCAATGTATGAGAAATGAAGTCTGGCCATCCTGGCTTCTAAGGAGCATTCTGGCTACATGTCTTCCAACACATATTGGTTTATTCTTTTGGCGGTCCATGGTACTTTTATAATTCACCTCTAACACCATAACTCAAATGCATCCATTTTTCTGTGGTTTTCTTTATTCATTATCTACCTTTCACGTGCATATGAGGTTATTGAAAATAACTTGGCTTAGGTCAGGTTCATCTTAGTCCTCAAACTAACATCTTTGCTCTTGAACCCTCCACAGAGGTTTTGTGTAGCAGATTTGTCTAATGCAATATGTCTACATCGTTTCATTTCTTGCCTGCTGCTTCCATGAGTGTTGATTTTAGCAAAATAAAGTCTTTTATAGCTTCAATCTTTTCTTCATTTATCATGATGTTATTTATTGGTCCAGTGGTAAGGATTTTTGTTTTGTTTACCTTGAGTTGTAACCCATACCGAAGGCTGTGGTTTTTATCTTCATCAGTGTTTTAAGTCCTCTTTACTTTCAGCAAGCAAGGTTGTAACAACTGCATATTGCAGGTTATTAATGAGTCTTCCTCCAATCCTGCCCCTCAATGTTACAAAGCTCTTTTAGGGCTGCTGATAAATGCCCACAGGACACACTGTTCCACCATAGCCTTAGCTTGAAGGTACTTGGCTCTAGCTCCATGGGTCAGCAAACCCACTTCCCCCCAACCAAGTGTCTATTCTACAAGCAAGACTTCTGCCCAAAGTCATTTACATTTAGGTGCTCTATCAAGTAAGAGCTCTGGTAGTATAGTGGTTATGAATAGAATTGGGCTGCTAACCTCAGGGTCAGCAGTTCGAAACTACCAGCTGTTCCATGGGAGACAGATGAGGGTTTCTGCTCCCTTAAAGATTTACAGCCTCGGAAACCCTGTACAGGGTTGTTATGAGTCGGCACCAACGCCACAGCACATAACCACCAACCATAAGCTAGGAAGCCTAGCACTCTGCCTTATGTCCTGGCGCTGCTGCGGTTCCTTCAGTATCACAGGTTTCTGTCCCTAGGCCAAGGAGTTTCAATGTTTCAGAAATCTCAGGGTCCACAGGATGTGCACCATGCCTGACTGCCTCTTCTTGATGATAGAGATTCCCCTTCCTGCTTATGAGGCAGCTCATAGTATACCCACATTAGAGTCTCAAGGTTTTACAATCACAATTAGCCTGCTTAACAATCACCACTGAATCATATAATCATATAACATGATATATTCTCCCACTTTACTGTACCCAGGACCAAAAAAAAAAAACCCAAATTGTTAGGTGGGAATTACAAAGACTATGAATAGAAGAGGCTCATGAAGTAATTCACTGAACTGCAGTAACCTTTAGATTTAAATAGAACTGCAATTTATATATGAATATAATTATAAAAGAGAATCACTATGTTGAGGCAGGGAATTAATAGCTTAGAACTGGAATGCTGAACAACTGAGAAATTGTCAGAGTTCCTAGCCAGCTAAAGCATGACAGCAGCCATCTGTCTGCCACTAGGGGAAAGAGAACCATTAAAGGCTATCTTGGCTCCATGCTTGATTCTGTTTTTCAATTTAACATATAAACTACTGTGATTTCAGAGACCTCTCGTGACAGAGAGTTTGGATGGCAATATAATGCCCATGACTAACTCTGGGTTCTATTCAGGCACAGAAGCTGTGTCATGTCTTTTACTACCCTGATACAGACTGCTAATAGTAATAGCTAGCACTGGCAGAAGGTTAGATCCCAGACTCTATCCTAAGGTTTTACATATCTTAATCTATTTATTATTCAGTGATTACATGAGGTGGATGCTATACTTATTCCCATCTTCACAGAGGAGAAACTGACTAATCAGTCTATGCATTACTTGGAAAAGCTTGGATATAATAATTAAAAGTTCATTGTGGAATTGGTTCCTGGATCATATACATCATAATTTTCTGGGTGCTTATTAAAAAAGAAATGTCATGGACTCCAGGCTTAGCTAACTGGAACTTCCCAGATTGTTAACTCTATTATCAGGGAATCTAACAGGTTCTACCTGGGTTCCCTCCCTCGGTTCCTTGGCCAGGGAAACTCTCTCAGGCATGAAACTGTGGCAATCTCAGGGTTCTCCAGTTTACCCCGAGTGTTCCATGGCTTGCCGCTGCAGCACAGTGTTGTCACCACAGGGTCCTCTCCCTGGCTGTCTCTGTGTCCCTTCTCTTCTACAGAGTTTTCACTCAACTGGGATCATGAGCTACCCTATCCTGGACCACAACAGAATCTTCAAAGACTCTATAACCAAGTAATGTCATGCTCATAGATACTAGGATTTAGAACGTCAACATAACTTTTTGGAGGGCTCAGTTCAACCAATAATACCTCTCATAAACCCTTTCCCAGAAGAACAACAGAGGATATTCACTGCCAAATGAAGGAGAAACCCAAGAAAAAAGATATGGAATCCAGTAAATTGAATGTCCAATGCATCTAAAAAGATGAACAGAATATTTCAGCTGATGCTGACAGTCAGGTTAAGTTGGAATTTATGATACAGAACTAGAAATCAACCAATCCTGATTAGAGCAGGCTACTTAACATCAAGAGAGTTATTTCCAAGTATATGATATTTGTGGACTGAACTTTCCATTTACATACATTGAGGAAATGAACTGTTCTCCTATATGTATTAATGACAAGAAAAAAAAAAACAACCCAAAACAACAATAAAAAACCCCGAAGCAAATGAAATCAAAACAGGAAGATATTTACTAACTCAATGGAAAAAAAACATTGTATACAAGAAAGCAAAAATGTCGTATATCACTTTGCTTAGCTGAGAAAAGCAATTATTATCTTCAGAACATAAATGTTAAATACTTACCTAGTTAGCTTATGCTATAACTCTATTGGGAAGATGTATTTACTAGATGAATATCTGTGGTGACTGTACCCAGTGAGGATACATATATACAAGTATTTTAATACGTCAATAGTGTCTCCATTTATCATGATGTTGTTTATTGGTCCCGTGGTGAGGGTTTTTGCTTTCTTTATATTAAGGCCGTTGTCTTTGACGTTCATCAATAAGTATTTTAAGTCCTCTTCATTTTCAGCAAGCAAGTTGTGTCATCTGAATATCGCAGGTTGTTAGTGAGTCTTCCTCCAATCCTGATGCCAACATGTTCTTCATATAATCCAGTTTGTCCGATTATTTGCTCAGCATACAGATTCAATAAGTATGTGGAAAGAATATGTCTCTGGTACACACATTTCCTGAATTTGAAACATTCACTCTTCCCTTGTTGCCTTTGAATGACTGCCTATAGGTCTATGTACAGGTTCCTCATGAGCACAATTAAGACTTCTTGTGGAAAGCCTCTGCCTAGTCAATAAAGTGCAAGTAAGTGTCTTTCTGGTATTCTCCGCTTTCAGCCTAGATCCATCTGACATCAGCAATAATATCTTTCATCCCACGTTCTCATCTGAATATGGCATTCCCTGTCAATATACGGTTGCAGCTGTTTTTAAATTATCCTTAAGAATTTTTTGCATTGATATTAATGACATTGTTCTATGGTTTCAGCCTTCCATTGGGTCATCTCTCTTTGGAATGAGAACAAATATGGATCTCTTCCAATCAGTTGGCCAGGTAGCTGTATTCCAAATTTCTTGGCATAGATGAATGAGTGCCTTAAGTGCTGCATCTGTTTGTTGAAAGATTTCAGTTCATATTCCATCAGTTTCTGGAGACTTGTTCTTTGCCAATGCCTTCAGTGCACATTGGATTTCTTCCTTCAATACCGTTGGTTTGATCATATGCTATTTCTTGAAATGGTTGAACATCGGCCATATCTTCTTGGTCCAGTGACTCTGCGTATTCCTTCCATCTTCTTTTGATGCTTTCTGTATCATTTAATATTTTACCCAAAGAATCATTCAGTATTACAAGTTGAGGCTTGAATTTTTTCCTCAGTTCTCTCAACTTCAGAAATGTTGAGCATGTTTTTCCCTTTTGTTTTTCTAACTCCAGATCTATGCACATTTAATTATAATATTTAGCTTTGTCTTCTTGAGCTTTCCTTTGAAATTTTCTGCTCAACTCTTATACCTCCTCATTTCTTCTATTTGCTTTAGCATCTCTATGCTGGAAAGCAAGCTTCACAGTCTCTTCTGACATTCATTTTGCTCTTTTCATTTCTTCCTTGTCTTCTTAATTGTCGTGTCTCCTTTTGCTTTTTTCCTGTATGATGTTCTTGATGTCACCCCACAACTCTTCTGGTCTTCAGTCATTAGTGTCTAATATAAATGTCTAATGCATCAAATCTGTTTTTTTCTTTTTAGAAAAGATTTTACTATGAATTGAGTGATAGTTTACATGGGAGAACATAGGTTTTGCATTCAATCAATCATGTTTTGTTTCATTGCAATGCCTAAAACCCTCTCCATGCACAATCAGTTAAGAGTATTTGCCTTTTTTCCCTCATTTTATTTTTATGTACACAAACACACATAGGAATATATAATTGTTTAAACAACCAAAGGGCACATTTTGCAAGCCAGTCTCCTGCCTGCCAGCACACAGCCTTTTTCCTTCCATGAGTCTAGAGTCCTTAGCTGTTCTATCTCTTCATGCTACCACCTCTGTCTCCATCTTTCCTGTTACTGCTTCTCTGGTTAGGATCCCATGTTCTGCTCACATCTTCTCTCTTGATAGTTCTAGGGTCCACAGTTCCTAGAATGTAAGATTAACTAGTCCCCCTTTTGATTATACAACATCTACCTTTACAGTTGTGACTATCACAATTAGTCATGATAACAATTACTCATTCTTGAATCAAAAGAATCCCATCCCCATCTCCTTGCAACAAACCCATCTAAACAAGATGAAAACTATTCAGTGGGGATTCTACCTTCTCCGGCTTGCTCTGAAACTAAATGCCTTCTTGAAAATTTGTAAGCCAGCCACTTCATGCTTTTATGTTGTTGTTGTTAAGTCCTTTCAAGCCAGTTCTGGTCCATAATGACCCTGTATAGGGTTTCCAAGGAGCAGTTGGTGAGCTTGAACCACTGACCTTGCAGTTCAAATGATTTTGAAGTCAGAGCATTAACCCATAGTGCCACACTGGGAGTCTATGCCTTTGTAGCCCACCTGTCCCCGCCCCCCATTTTTGGTAGAAAATGTCTAAGTTTCCCATCCCTGTCAACCCTGTGTACTGAGGGGATAGACTTGATCCTTGATGTGAAGACTCCTTCCCGCTTGTTTGAGCTACTACATTATAAGTAAAGCTCAAGTTCATCAAACTGCAGCAGTTTACACTTGCTTCCTATATTAAACTTCTTTATCTTCCTATAGACAAGATCTGATCATTAAGCCATGCAAGCTAGGTCACATGGGTACTATCTGCAACTTTGGGCATTCTTATGCGCTTCTCTCCACTTCATATCAATGGGATGCTATACTCTCAACTCTACCCCACTGGGGCTAAGTCAGTTTCCATGAATTTAGGAATCCCCAAGTCTCCCCAAACTTGGGACCAACTTGCCCTTCCTCTTGTCTCTCTCATCTCAAGGTTGATACGTGTATAGAACATGGGCGAATTCAGCCCATGTCTTCATTATTACCTTTCCCTCACTTCCACTCACAAGTAGACCAACATAGTCACCAGAGAGCTTACATGCCTGCTCGTGTGTTCCTGCTGAGTTTCAGTCTTGGAAAGGGGTTTATCCTGAAGGGACTCGATGACTCCCAGGTGAATAGCTTGCTTGTTTTTGCAATAGCCAAACAGTCTGCCATTTATTTTATTTTGTTATTTTTTTTCCTGCCAGTCTTTCTTTCAAGAAATATCTTCTGTTCCTCTAGCCACTCCAGGCTGGTCTGCTTGTTCTTTTAAGTGGGAATGTTCCACATCAGAAGGTTTGGGATGGGGCTCAGGATTCCACTTAAGGTACTATATACTACAAAGGCTCTGTAATAGAACCCCTTTTAGGTATTCCAATCAGTTACATGATGAAGATAGGCTTACAGGCTTTCTGTATTCATGTTTCCCAATTATCTAACCCACTTAAGTGTCTATTTTACAATAGCACGCAAGGGAAGCCAATATCCATAAGACAGTTAAGCATCTTAACATTATTTCCCCTCTTTTACCTATTCAGACTATGCCTCCATTCCTGTATCATAGAGCTCTGTTGTTCCAAGGTTGAGTATATATCACTATTTACCTCTGTCCCATTTACCATTTAGCGCATGCAAATCTACTTAAATGTTCCCCTATCTTCCTTGTACTTCCACCCCCTTTCTGTGTGTTGCCCTCCCCTTCCTTGTATCATCAAATCTGTTCTTGAGATGATCTCTAAATTTAGGTGTGATATGTTCAAGGTTATAGTTTGACTCTCATGTGCTAGTTTTAATTTTTTTTTTTCAACTTCAGCCTGAATTTGCATATGAGCAATTGATAGTCTGTTCCACAGTCTGCCCTTGGCCTTGTTTTGGCTTACGAGATGGAGCTTTTCCACACTCTTTCTACAGATGTAGTCAGTTTGGTTTCTGTGTATTCCATCTGATGACGTTCATGTGTATAATCATTTTTTACGCTGTTTAAAAGAGATATTTGCAATGAAGAAATCACTGGTCTTGTAAAATTCTATCATGTAATTGCCAGTATCCTTTCTATCACCCAGGCCATATTTTTCAATGACTGATTCTTCTTTTTTCCAGAGTTGCATTATAATCAACAGTAATTGTCAATACATCTTATTTGCATATTTGATCAATTTCAGAGTGAAGAAGTTGGTAAAATTCTTTAATTTAATCCTCATTGACTTTAGTGGTTGATGCATAAATTTGAATAACAGTGATATTAAGTGGTCTTCCTTGTAGGTGTATTGACATTATCTTTTCACAGACAGCGTTGTACTTCAAAATATACCTTGAAATGTTCTGATGATGAATACAAAGCCACTCCTCTTCAATTTGTCATTTCTGGCATAGTAAATCATTTGACTATCGAATTCAAAATGGTCAATACTAGTCCATCTCAGCTCACTAATGCTTAAGATATTGAATTTATGTGTTCCATTTCATGTTTGACAACTTCCAATTTTCCTAGAATCATACTTCATACATTCCATGATTTAATTATTAATGGATATTTGCAGTTATTTCTTCTGATTTTGAGTTTTGCCCCATCAGCAAATTAAAGTCCCAAATGTTTTACTCTATTCACTTCACCATGGTCAACTGTACTGTCACTTTGTTACACTGTAGTGGCTTTTGTGTTGCTGTGATGCTGGAAGATATGCCACCAGTATTTTTAATTCTGGTAGGGTCATCCATGGTGCACAGGTTTCAGCTGAGCTTCCAGACTAACACAGATGCAGAAGAGGGAGAAACATACTATTTCTGAATATTTAGCCACTGAAAACCTTAAGAATAGCAGTGAAACACTGTCAGATACACCAGAATATTGAATATTGTAACATGAAGAACACTAAAATACTGTCAGATACATTACCAGAAGACAAACCCCTCAGATGGAAGGCACTCAAAATAGAAATGGAGAAGGTCTACCACCACAAAGTAGAGTTGACTGTGATGATATGAATGGAGCAGTTTATTATAGATACAGCTAAAGGTGCCTTTCGGCACATCTCCTCGTCTCCATTCCCAAGAGTTTTCATTCTTATATGTATTTCTGTATTTTACTGCATGAGTGTAACATAAAATAGATATGTACTATGTATCTTTTACAACTGTCTAACCTTAACTTTACTGAACATTATGTGTACATGTCAATACATGTAGAACTAGTTAAATCATTCTACAGTTTTTCTATTCTCTGCCCAAATATGAGGAGTCCCTCACACTGAGTTGTTGAACACTCATCATAGACCCACGTGTGCAGATTAGAATTGTTCCTTAGACTTTTCTAGGATTTGACATTTCAGAAGCTGATCACGAGGCCTGTATTCTGGGGTGCCCTGGATGAGTTCGAACTCTCATCCTTTTTGTTAGTAGTTGTGTGCTTAACCATTTGTGTTACTCAGAAACTCCATTTGTAAAATTCCCTTTAGTAATCTCCATCTATTCCTATATGGCTGATCATTTTAAAATTATGTACAAATTGAGTATTTCTTACAATGATATCATACTATCTATTGAGAGAATTACATTTTGTCATGTATTAATGTGAAAATTGTGTGTACATGTGTGTAGTCTTTTCTTGTCTTAATTTAATACTTAAATTTTTCTTGATTTGTTTTTTGCATGTTTGTATGTTTTCAGGTACTGATAATTCTGAACACACAAACATTTGTATATAAATATACATATCTAATACATACACATGTATTGTTGGTGTTATGTGCCATCCAGTCAGTTCTGACGCATAGTGATCCTGCATAGGGTTTCTAAGGAGCAACTGATGAGCTTGAACTGCCAACCTTGCAGTTCAAACCAACCTTGCAGTCCAGTGCATTAATCCACATTAACCTGCAGTGCCACACCATATATACATGTGTATATAGATAGATAGATAGATAGATAGATAGATAGATAGATAGATAGATAGATAGATAGATAGATATGTAGAATCATCTATGAGTGAACTTCAAAAGTTAATGGAAAATGGAATTTAAAATAATGGAATATTTCTGTGAACTCTTTGAGGCTTCCTCATATATGTGCAACTTTGGAGTAACTTTGGGTGGATGATATTGAAATTGTTCCCGTTTATTAGTTTAAATTTTCTATATTTTTATGGATCTGCAACATCTGGTTATCCTATGAGTGAGGGAGAAATTAGTTAACTTAATTTGTTAATTTGCTTTTTATATTGCCATAGTGAAGGGTAGCTCCTTTAAATAAATTGTTCCACTTATAATATCTGTCCCCTTCTGATTTGTAAAAATTATTATTTTGTGTGAGAACTTCCTATTTAGCTCATTTATCTCATCATCAGTAAATTTTCAAGATATGTGCTTCCTTCCAAGATGCAACTTTCACTTTCCTAGCAATACTTTCCTGAGATTGCAACATCAAATCCTGTGTACTTTGAAAGACCCTTGCTTTCAGTTCTCCTCAGCATCCAGGGTTCTGATCCAGAATTTCATAAATGGTCTCAGTATTTCCCACTAACAGTCTGTCTCTTGCACCCTGAAACTGATGTCTAATTTATGTGATCTGTGTTCCAGTGTTGCTAGAACTTGCCACTCTTTCCACCCCCCGCCCCCCAATCTTCTCTACTCTCCACTCCTAGACTCTAGAATTATCTCTGCTAATCTCTTGTGTATATTTTCTAAATTATGGGTAAATTGGTGCTTGTAGAGTCTCATGGCTTCTAATTTTGCTGGAGGTATGAGCTCTGAAAGAGTATTTGCTATCTTAGCTGATCTATTGTTATCTATAGGGCACTTCTTGGAAAGAGTGGAAGGAAAACAGCTACCATTATCTTAAACGATTCTACTATATATCTTTCATTTTAAAACAATTTGCTCTAAAATAAATTGAAAAAAAAAAAAACAAAAAAAACGCATATCTGCATCTGTTCCACAAGGATAAGCATTGGTTTATCTGTTATTAATGACTAATATATAAATTTGAGCACTATGTCATTTTCATGAATTGTTTGATTCAAAAATGATGCCCACCATCCCTCTCGTGGCACACTTTACTCAAATGGATTCAGTAATTCATTGTAATGGCCACAGAGAACTCAAGGATCATACTCACAGTTATGGGATTTAATAGGGAAGTTATCAAGTTACAATTCAGTGTCAGAAATGTTCAGAGCACAGTTCTTCAAGTCAGGGTTGGTCCGTCTCTGTCATGCCCACAACAAGCAGACCTCTGTCTTGTCCTCTGCCTATATAATGGACTCTTCCCTTCTTGTTAAATGTTACAAAACATCTTTAGTGTTGTGAATAAATGTCCAAAAAGCATTTCTATTTCCATAGGTCAGCAAATCTAGTTCCTCCAACTAAATGCCTCGAGGCACCCTACTGTGCAAGCAAGCCTCCTGACCAAAGTCCCTAATCTTTACTTGCTCTGTGGGCTGGGAAATCCACCCAAGTCCACTGCTCTGGTTCTGTCTCTGACTCTTGGTTCTGTTGCAGTCAGTCTTCTGCTGTTCTTCCAGTGCCACAGCTTTCTGTCCCAGTGTTGAGAGGTTCAATGCAAAGGGATCTTGGGGTCCAAAGGATGTGCTCCATTACTGGGTCTACTTCATTGATGGCAGTGAAATCTCCCCTCCTGCTCCTAAGTTTGCTCATTTTATACACTCATTAGAGTCCCAAGTTTTCACAATTAACCCTTTCACTCACAATTTAATTATGTAATCCATTAGCATATTCTCTCATTGTCTATTACCCAGACCCATCAGGAAAAAATAGTTTGGTGAGTGTTCCAAAGACCATGGCTAGAAGAGACATGTGAAGTAGTTCACTGCATTGCAATCAAATTAAGACCTTAGAATACATGATGATAACCTCATGAGCTTTTAAAATTCCAAATTTGGTCCAAATTCCTGATCTAGGATGGGACCCATGGAACTGCAGCTTTTCAAAAAGGCCTTTCTTCTGAAGAAGATAGATGATATCATAGGATGAGATAATGTATGCCATTGTCATTATGTCCTCAGAACTATCTTTAGTTAGGTATATGAACCCAAGTCCTGATGAAAGTGAGTGAAATATAAGAATAATTACTTTGGCTCATAATTATCTGTCAAAAAATTCAAAATTTCTGCAGTTAAAGTGCTCTCTGATCTTATTCCCAGAAACACTCTGTGCTGTCATTCTATTTTCTAAGAACTCATTTTAAAAAGAAAAGGTGTGATTCAGCAGTTTACGTTCTATGATCTAAATTGTCTGATTTTTAAATATTTCCAGTGGTGGAATTATGTGGTATCTTATTTAATAAGCATTACATCCTTAGATAGTAGGTAGAAGTCCACCAAGAAGCTATGACTTATAAGAACCAACAAAGGACTTGTATTTAGGAATTTGAATGTCTTGGATTAAAGATGCAAGCTCTAGTATGATCATAAATCTTTTTAAAAAAATAAACGCTACCTGGGATATGTACATAAATAAAAGCTTTATGGATATAAAGAAACACACTTTATACATAGATTCAAATATAACAATGATTGAGAGGCTGGTGCAGAATTCAGCAGTGTCTTGTTCTGTTGTGTATAGGGTCATTATGAATTGGAGTCAACTGGAAGGCATCTAACAATAACAGCTATATATATATACACCCATCACTCATCTGTCAGTTTGTTGTACTGTGATGACTTGCATGATGAGTTGCTGTAATGTTGGAATTTTATTTTAAATACTAACAAGACCACCCATGCATGGTACACAGGTTTCAGCTGAACTTACAGATGAAGACAAACTAGGAAGAAGGAAAGGTGAGCTGCTTCTGAATGTTTAGCCACTGAAACCCTTATGAACAGCAACAGAACATTGCCCAATATAGTAGCCAAAGATAAAAACATGAATAGTGGAAAATACAAATACAGAAATGTCAAATACAGTGTCTTGAAATGAATCCCTCAGGTTGGAAGAAACTCAAAATACTACTGGGGAAGAAAGAGCTGCCTCCTCAAAGTAGACTTGACCATGACAATGCAAATGGAGTAAAGATTTCAGAATCTTCATTGATGATGAGACACAACTCAAAAGGAGGAGAAACAGCTGCAAACATCTATTAATAATCAGAGAACAGTATGTACAAAGTATGAATCTAAGAAAATTGGAAGTTGTCAAAAATGAAATGGAACACATAAATGGATATCCTAGTCATTAATCAGTTGAAATATACTGGTAGTAGTCATTTTGATTCAGATAGTCATATTGTTTACTAGGCCAGGAATGATAGATTGAAGAGTAATAGCATTAAATTCATCTTCAAAAATAATATTTCAAGATCTATCTTGAAGTACAATGTTATTTGTGATAGGATAAAACCAATATGCATACATCGAAGGTGAATTAATATCACTATTACTTAAATATATGTACCAACTACTAAAGTCATTGATGATGAAATTGAAGAATTCAACAAGCTGCTTCAGTCTGAAATTACTCAAATATGCAATCAAGGTGTATTGATAATTACTTGTGATTGGAATGCAAAAGCTGGCAACAGAAATGACAGATCAGTAGCTGGAGAATATGGCCGTGATGACAGAAATGATGTTGGAGACAGCATAATACAATTTTGCAAGTTCGAGTTTTTCATTGTATATACATTTTTAAAACCTTTTTATTGTGAATTAAGTGAAGGTTTACAGAGAAGACCATAAGTTTTACATTTAAAAAAATTCACTGCTGCATGTCAATGATTGCAATACACTCCATGCAACAGTAGTTATTCCTTTTCCTCCCTACGGTTCCTATTTCCATTTCACTCCCTTTCCCATCATATCTCCACTTTGTGCTTATGTTCTGCTTTGCATAGGGTCGCTATGAGTCGGTGCCAACTCGATGGCACCTAACAACAACAATAGTTTTTTAAAAATATAGTTTATGTTCAGTTTTTACATAATCTCAAATATGTTAATTTCATATTTTATAAATTAGAATACTCCCCAAATGATGTGATTTCTTATGGATCTAGATAAAATTCTGCTTTTCTAGTTCTGTCGAATGTTTGAGGAGGTTTAGGGCTGATTAAGGAATAACACATGATCATGAGATAGCAGCATTGCACAATAATTTATTTACTGGAGCTGAAGCTTTAGCAAGCACATGCAGATGGCAGTTCCCCACAGTAAAGTCTTCCAGAGGTGAATGCTGGCTCAGGGAGCTGTCATAAGGAGAACAAGGTGAGCAAGCTCCTGGGAAAGAGGAGAAAAGGGGGAAGAACTACATATCCTTAGGTGATAACTCTTCTGCTGCAATACGGAAGAGTTTCTGGATCAAAGAGCTCTGGAGGGAAAGCAGCACTTGGCTCCTTAAAACTAGAAGGTTTCACCTCATCTATGATTAGCTCTGGTAGCGTAGTGGTTACGAATCAGGCTGCGAACCGAAAGGTCAGTAGTTTGAAACTACCAGCTGCTCCGCGGGAGAAAGAGGAGGCTTTCTGCTCACATAAAGATTTACAGCCTCAGAAACCCTGTGCAGGGTCGCTATGGGTCGGAACCAACTCGACGGCACTTAACAACAACAACAACATGATTAGCAAAGGAGTTCTGGTAACATAGCGGTTAAA
>NW_006408528.1:26732615-26734086 GCF_000296735.1 Chrysochloris asiatica
CATTCTCAGTTGTTCCTAGGAAATTTGTGAATTCACGTTTTATTTCTTCTACTACCCAGTGGTTTTTCAGCAGAGTGTTATTCAGTTTACATGCTAAATAGTGTTTTGAGACTGTAAATATTTCTGGAAACAGACAGCCTCATCTTTCTACCATGGAGCAGCTGGTGAGTTTCAAATGGCAACCTGGTAGTCAGCAGTTGACCCAACCCACAACTAGCAGTCCACCTAACACACAGCACCACCAGGATGATTATACCTAGAGTGTGTGTAGTAATTCCAAAACAAGAGTTAAAACTAACATCTTACTTCTGTGATGACCAGAAGTTATCCAGTCAATTCCAATTCCAACATAGCAACCCTACATAAGTTTGTTGTTGAGTGCCATTGGGTCAGTTGGGACTCATGGCAAACCTGTACAGGGTTTTAGAGGCTTTAAATCTCAGAGCAGAAAGCCCCATCTTTCTCCTGCTAAGTAAGGTTACTGAGACTTTATATCTTAATGGGAACTGAAAGCCTCATCTTTCTCCTTCACAGTTGCTGGTAGGTTTGAACAACCCACCTTGTGGTTAGCAGTCCAGTGCCTAGACTACAGCACTAGCATGGCTCCTTTCAGATAGCACATTGTAAACAGTCTAGAGACAGGAAAGAAAGTGATACTGAGGAATTTACTCAAGTAGGTCCATTCACCATTCAATCACTGCTGGAGAATCATTGAAGATTAGGATAGAAATATCGATATGGATTATGTAACCTTGACATTACTAAAATTAAAGTAAATTATGTAAGTTTTTCAAATGTTTTTTCTTAATTAAAACAAAGCAAAGCAAAACCAAAATTAAACCAAAAAAATTCCAAACTTTTAACAATCACTTATTATTTTCTTTATTTATCTTCTACTTATTATTTCTGTGCCTTAACTAATTTTTATCTTGTTTTGTTTTGCCAGAAAATAACACAGTACTTTCTCTGAGCTGTACTCTCCTTCACCACTCCATATATTTTGATTTTACATGAAGTTCTTTATTTTGTCTTTTGGGGAGACTTGCTATAGTTTCAAAGCCATTCATAAATGTGAGATCGATAATGAGGATTTTTTTCACCTCTTCATAATATAATTTAATAGCATTTTGTGAGTATCTCAATAATTAATGTATGCTATGGCTGTGGGTTAATGAGCCAGACTGCAAAGTCAGTTTGAACTGCAAGATCGGCGGTTCAAGCTCACCAGCTGCTCCTTGGAAACCCTACATAGGGCCGCTATGGGTCAGAAACGACTTGATGGCACTTAACAACAACAAAAACAATTGCCTGACTCAAGCCATGGTATTATTGATAAGCTCATATGCATGTGAAAGCTGGAAGAGCTTTGATTGATAGAAGAATTGATGATTTTGAGTTATGGTGTTGGAGGAGAATATTGACAGTGACATGGGCTACCAAAAGAACCAATAGATCTGTTTTGGAAGAAGTG
>NW_006408528.1:26734186-26739101 GCF_000296735.1 Chrysochloris asiatica
CATGGTACACAGGTTTCAGCTGAACTTACAGATGAAGACAAACTAGGAAGAAGGAAAGGTGAGCTGCTTCTGAATGTTTAGCCACTGAAACCCTTATGAACAGCAACAGAACATTGCCCAATATAGTAGCCAAAGATAAAAACATGAATAGTGGAAAATACAAATACAGAAATGTCAAATACAGTGTCTTGAAATGAATCCCTCAGGTTGGAAGAAACTCAAAATACTACTGGGGAAGAAAGAGCTGCCTCCTCAAAGTAGACTTGACCATGACAATGCAAATGGAGTAAAGATTTCAGAATCTTCATTGATGATGAGACACAACTCAAAAGGAGGAGAAACAGCTGCAAACATCTATTAATAATCAGAGAACAGTATGTACAAAGTATGAATCTAAGAAAATTGGAAGTTGTCAAAAATGAAATGGAACACATAAATGGATATCCTAGTCATTAATCAGTTGAAATATACTGGTAGTAGTCATTTTGATTCAGATAGTCATATTGTTTACTAGGCCAGGAATGATAGATTGAAGAGTAATAGCATTAAATTCATCTTCAAAAATAATATTTCAAGATCTATCTTGAAGTACAATGTTATTTGTGATAGGATAAAACCAATATGCATACATCGAAGGTGAATTAATATCACTATTACTTAAATATATGTACCAACTACTAAAGTCATTGATGATGAAATTGAAGAATTCAACAAGCTGCTTCAGTCTGAAATTACTCAAATATGCAATCAAGGTGTATTGATAATTACTTGTGATTGGAATGCAAAAGCTGGCAACAGAAATGACAGATCAGTAGCTGGAGAATATGGCCGTGATGACAGAAATGATGTTGGAGACAGCATAATACAATTTTGCAAGTTCGAGTTTTTCATTGTATATACATTTTTAAAACCTTTTTATTGTGAATTAAGTGAAGGTTTACAGAGAAGACCATAAGTTTTACATTTAAAAAAATTCACTGCTGCATGTCAATGATTGCAATACACTCCATGCAACAGTAGTTATTCCTTTTCCTCCCTACGGTTCCTATTTCCATTTCACTCCCTTTCCCATCATATCTCCACTTTGTGCTTATGTTCTGCTTTGCATAGGGTCGCTATGAGTCGGTGCCAACTCGATGGCACCTAACAACAACAATAGTTTTTTAAAAATATAGTTTATGTTCAGTTTTTACATAATCTCAAATATGTTAATTTCATATTTTATAAATTAGAATACTCCCCAAATGATGTGATTTCTTATGGATCTAGATAAAATTCTGCTTTTCTAGTTCTGTCGAATGTTTGAGGAGGTTTAGGGCTGATTAAGGAATAACACATGATCATGAGATAGCAGCATTGCACAATAATTTATTTACTGGAGCTGAAGCTTTAGCAAGCACATGCAGATGGCAGTTCCCCACAGTAAAGTCTTCCAGAGGTGAATGCTGGCTCAGGGAGCTGTCATAAGGAGAACAAGGTGAGCAAGCTCCTGGGAAAGAGGAGAAAAGGGGGAAGAACTACATATCCTTAGGTGATAACTCTTCTGCTGCAATACGGAAGAGTTTCTGGATCAAAGAGCTCTGGAGGGAAAGCAGCACTTGGCTCCTTAAAACTAGAAGGTTTCACCTCATCTATGATTAGCTCTGGTAGCGTAGTGGTTACGAATCAGGCTGCGAACCGAAAGGTCAGTAGTTTGAAACTACCAGCTGCTCCGCGGGAGAAAGAGGAGGCTTTCTGCTCACATAAAGATTTACAGCCTCAGAAACCCTGTGCAGGGTCGCTATGGGTCGGAACCAACTCGACGGCACTTAACAACAACAACAACATGATTAGCAAAGGAGTTCTGGTAACATAGCGGTTAAAAGTCGGGTTGCTAACCTAAAGGTCAGCAGTTTGAGACTACCAGCCGTTCTGTGGGAGAAAGATGAGGCTTTCGGCTCCCATAAAGATTTACAGCCTCGGAAACCCTATACAGGGTCACTATGAGTCTGAACCGACTACACAGCACACCACCACCACCACCATGATTAGTAAATAGATGTTGGGTAATGTACTGTAAGGTAGCCCTGGTGCTGGAGTGGTTAAGTACTTAGCTGCTAATAGAAAGGTTAGTGATTCAAAACAAACAGCTGTTGTGGGGAAGAAAGTGTGGCAGTCTGCTTCCATAAATATTTACAGCCTTCAAAGCCCTACGGGGCACTTCAACTCTGTCCTATAGGGTCCTTGTCAGTCGAAAACAACTCACTAGGCAATGGGTTTTAATTGGTAGAACAGGCAGGCTTTTAAGTGGCTAAATAAATTATTGGGCTATTTTAAAAATGTATATAAATTTGAGCTTGGTGTTTTAATTAACGTCTGCTGTCCTAACATAAATGTCAAAAGTAGGTGGCTTTAAAGAACTGAGAGGTTAGAAGGTAAGGAGGCTAGAAGTTTGATGCAGGGGGTGACTTCAGGAATGAGGGACGCCTTTGTTTCAGCTGCTAGTTGTTAAGTGCTGTCAAGCAGGCGACCCTGTGTAGAGTTCACAAGGAGCAGCTGGTGAGCTTGTGCTGCTGATCTTGTTGTTCAAACTCATAGCAACCCTACGTACAACAGAAACGCTGCCTGGCCTTGGGCCATCCTCACCTTTCTTGTTCCATTTGAGCCCATTGCTATTGTCACTGTGTCGATCCATCTCATTGGAGTATTCCTCTGTTTAGCTGACCCTCCACAGTTCTAAGCATGATGTGCATCTCCAGGGACTTACACCTCCTGATAATATGTCCAAAGAGAGATGAATTTCCTAGACCTAACTTACGAGAACTGCTAAGCAATTTTCACTGCTGCTCCTCTAGATGTTGGCATGCAGTTCAGAAGAGGGCCTGCTGAATCAGCCTTTAGATGTATCTCAACTGGCTCTTAAGGGTTCATAAATCTTCTGTGACCTATACTTCTCTTTATGGAAACATCCTTTTAAGAGGAAGCCTATATTAAATGTCATTTTTCATCATTCATTTGTAATTATTGAATATTAGATGAAGATGTAAAAATTTTACCACAAATATTATAGTAATTGCTCTTTCACAATAGAAAATTATGACCTCCTTATGTTCATAATCAATTAATTGAAATTAAGTTTAATAAAGGTTTCACTACAAACAAGAGTATCTTTATAGTACTAAACCTAAATATTGAAATATGACTTTACTTTTTCATGTATATAGAATGATTTTGAAGTGTTCAGCATGTAAAATATACAGATTAGTTCTGATTCCTCTAACTACAGGTTAAAAGAATATTGTCGTTAAGTGCCATCAATTCCAACTCACAGCAAACCTGTATAGAGTTTCTGAGGAGCGACTGGTGAGCTTCAATGGCCGACCTCGTGGTTCAACCCAACCTTGCAGTGCAGTGCATTAACCCACAGCACCCCAATACGGTGCTAAAAGATTATTAGTACATTGAAATATTAATATTTTCAAAATATTAGTACATTAGAAATAAGTGTTGCAGTGACAGTATCAGAACCAAGAAGCACATCTGCCTCATAAAGCTTTCCATTTCTGTCATTTTCAGTGAATTATAACCTAGCAAGTCACTTCATACTGAGGATACAATAAAAGTGAACATAATTTATTTTATTCTGATTTACAGGCATGATGTTGTTCTCTAGGGTCTGGTCCAACAAATCAGAATTATTGTTTTTATTTACTGGTACAATTTTATAACTGTATACATTAATATAGAAAACAGAAACAGTTATCTTAAGGCACAAATTCAGCTTTTGGATGTATAGGTACAGTTATGGTTTCCGGATTTAGCCATACAAATATGCCTATCATAATACTTTTTTAAGTTCCTCACAGCTCTCAAAAGTACAATAATTATTTTTAGGATTATTTTTTGTTGAAAGTATATATTCAGTTAGGTTTTTAATCTATTTGGATCTATTAGTAGATTTACTTATTTAATATTCATATTCTTAAAGATAATGTTCTATTAAAATTCCTACTTCTCTGAGATGGAAGAACAGCGTACTATCATCAAGAAAATAAAATTTCACAAATTACTTTAAAATTAGAATCTTATTTTCTAGGTTTTAGGAGTTATAATTTTAAAAGAAGAAAATCTACCCCATGAGTTATATGGGAAATTGAATGAAGTTTTAAAATGTGTTTAAAATGTTATTTTTTAAACTTAGTTAATATTTTAATCTTAAAGGAATTTTTATAATACAGATAACATGATTTTGTTTATATAATCAATTTTCAAATGTAAACTTTTGTTAATAAAGAATAAAAAAACACCCCAGCTCATAATCCACTATGTTACTAATGAAGAAGTTGTTATTGTTGTTATGTGCTGTAGACTAGATTCCAACTCATAGTGACCCTATATAGGGTTTCCAGAGTGGCTGATGGGTTTGAACCACAAACTTTTTGGTTAGCAGCCCAGTGCTTATCCAACAGCGCCACGCCAGGACTCCAATGAAGGTACAGTTAGTTCATTAGTTCTATCCTAGAGTTAGTTCATTCGTTCTATCCTGGGAAATACCCAGGGGAAGTTTGTGAGTGCTTGTGTTGCAGAAAAATAATTTAGTTTGGGAATAATACTTTTGAGCTTTACCACTCAAGAGATTGCCTTTATGAGAGATTGACAGCAAAGCTGCAGAGGAAAACTTTGTGAGCTACCTAATAATATGTATAGAAAACCAAGTTTCAGCACAACTTAGGAAAATTAACAGCATGAAACAAAACAGAAGACCTAGCATGGGCAATCAGAGCAAATAACATGGAAGAGAACAGATAATTTAGGGAACAAAGGGAATTTTTTTTTTTTTTTTTTAGTGTCCTCAGAGAGATTATAGAGGATGCTGCCTCTGAAAACAACATCAGCTTCTATAAAAAGAAACAACTAGAGAACAACAAAATATTTA
>NW_006408528.1:26739246-26740374 GCF_000296735.1 Chrysochloris asiatica
AAAAAAAAAAAAAAAAAGTAGGAGAGAGGGGAAAATCAAGGTAAGAAAAAACAATTTCTTTTACTTGAAGAAAAGCACATTTCTTCAGATTGAAAAAGGCTCTGTGGATGGAGTGTGGTAATTTGCAAGACCTGCACTTGTAAGAGATCCTGGGAAAGTACTGCAATTCTAAGGACAAAAAAAAGCTCCTACAACTTATCTAAAAAGGGACAAAAAATGAGTGGGCTTCAGAGATCTCACTAATCATAATTGGTACAAAAAGAGAAGAAAGTACATTGAAACAATTCTAAAACAGGGAGAAGAAAACAACATAGAATTTGTATACAGACAAAATTATTATTTAGATGCAAGGGGATACATATCTAGTTTTAGATATCTAAGGATGAAAACATTTAACTTCATTTAGGTCTTCTCTGAAAGATTTACTCAAGTGGGTACTACCAACTGTTAGAAAGTGAGCTCAAGCACTGGGAACACATGTTAAAAACCAGTGGTTAGCAAAGAGAGTGATTAGGAAACAAAATATAAACCCACTGCAATCGAGAAATTCTGACTCATAGTGCCCCTAAATAGTGTTTTGTTTTTTTCTTAATGTTTTATTGTGAATTATGTGATAGTTTACATGGGAGAACATCTTTACATTCATTCTATCTTATACTGTTTTATTGCAATGATTACTACCCCCTCCATGCATCATCAAACAACCAAAGAGTACAAAGAGTATACCCTGCAAGCCTGCCCCCTGGTCATCAGCACACAGCCCCTCTCCCTCTCTGGATCTAGAGTCCCCAGCTACTCCATCTCACCACGTCATCATCTCTGCCAACATCTCTGGCATCACTGTTTCTCTGGGTAGTGTTCCATACTCCGCTCTTCTCCCTTGATGCAAAGTCAACCACTCCCCTCCTTTTGCTACAAATCATCTACCTTTACATTTCCAACCCACACAGTCAATCCTGATAGCAATTATTCACTATTGCACAACAAGAATCCTATCCCCATCTCCCTTCATCAGCCCCGCCCAAACAGATTGGACACAATTTAGTGGAGATTCTACTTTCCTCCACTCCCTCTAGAGCTAGGCTCCCTCTTGAAAGCTTGTAAGCCAGTCAGTTATTGCCTTTGTAG
>NW_006408528.1:26744489-26759663 GCF_000296735.1 Chrysochloris asiatica
TGTTTGTTAAGGTGAAGGGTCAGAAAAAAAGAGAAAGACCCCCAGCGAGATGGATTGGCAATATGACAGCATCTATGGGCTCAAACATGGCAACAATTGTGAGGTTGGTCCAGGACCGGGCAGTGTTTCTTTCTGTTGTGCATAGGGTTGCTATGAGTGGGTACCGACTTGATGACACCACCAACAACAACATCTCTGAATATTAGTTAAAAGGTTATGGAGCAAATGCACAAATTAGAAATGGATTTTAATAGTCCCCTTCAACTGGCATGTGGCATCCAAAATCTGGCCTAAATATATGAAGGACCATGTAGGTAGTACTAGTAAATAGAAAAATGTTACAATGTTACATTTATCTTACTAGTATCCCAATGGAAACCCATCAGTGGATTCTTCCTAAAGATGTCTTTTAACATTTGTGCACTATTAGTCATTACTCAGTAGCAAGGGGTTTCATTAAGTAACTTTGGTATCACAATCTTTAAAAAAATACTTACATCCAAAAACACCAAAATTACCACCATGAGGGGCATGACAAGACTATTGTCTAAAACAGTTTTAGTCTGACAATAGAGTGAACAAAATTTTACAATGAAATGTCTTACAAATTTCAGTTTTTGATTTTAAAAAAAGAAGGAAGAAAACAAAGAGAGGTGGGAAGGAAGGAGGAGTTAAAATGCATAAACACCAAAAAATATTATTTACATTTAATTTATTATTATAATAAAAAACATTTATTCAACTTACAGCTTTTCTTCATCTATAAGTGACTAAAAGCCAAAGTGATTAGGGTGGAAAATCATTTTTCTTACAAGTCTTTTTGGGGGACTGGTTATAGTCTGTAAGCCACTCATAAGAATGAGATGGATAGTGGATTTTTTCACTTTCATAATAAAATTCAAATATCGTGACAACATGTGGACAGCTCAAAAATTAATATATGCTATCTCTGAATATTACTTAAAATACCTTTCTTTTCATTAAGGTAGAGTTTAATAATATGGATCGATTCTTTGAATTTACTTTGTGTGTTAGCTTGGGTCCAATGAGAAGTAGACACTAAGACTGAAGATATACAAATGACTTATTGGTGGAGATGTATATAAAGGATAGAGATGGGAAGTTACAGGGAAAGGTGGCCATCACATTGGTGACCTGTGATCCCTGACATTCAGGAAAGGAAAAGAAGGAAGAAAAGGTAAAGCATCAGACTACAATGTAGCTCTGAGGTCATCTTGTTTAGGCCAATGGAGAGTCCTGAGTCATGGGTATAGACAGGAATGGGTTGACCTTTGTACTCCAGTTTTGCTCAGTTGGTGACCTAGAGCAGTCCATTAGAAGCGTGGCCTCTGCTTCCCAAGTACAAGGATAAGTCAAAAAGTATTGCTATAATATCATACAACTCTTTATTAAATTAGATTTCAAAATGTTTGGCTATTTTTCTCAATATATTTATCTTCTAGTTATTATTTCTGTGTCTTAATTAGGTCTGTACATTCATGAAGGCAGTGTTTCCATCTCTCTAACTCTTCTCCAAATAATTCAATACTCTTCCATTTACATCACATCAAAATGGCAATTTTGGCAACCCTGAGGGATTCAAATCATGTTCTTTTTCAATGTTCCTTGAGTTGGGAGAGCAAAAAGAAGTGTTAAGGGACAGGATCAGTTCTGTGGTGTGGATGCTGTTAAGTTTTGCAATGAAATTCTCCTCAGACAGCCCTTTCTACCTTCAAAGAAACAGCAAGTGGATTTTCTGTGATAGAAAAAAAAAAAAAATCCTTGGTGCAACATTCCTGGGCTTTTCTTTTTCACCAATGCAGTTTTCAATTTTCTTAAAACTTCTTCATAAAAAGCCCCCATGATCATCCTGTGTCCTTAATGAAAATTTATCAAGATTATTCCTTTGGAATTCCCAAAAGACATTAGACATAACCTTTTGAGTTGATCTCTCTGCTTGAATTTAAGTGGCACAGTTGTGACTACATTTTTTTCTGAAGGTACCCTAATGAGACTAAGACAAGTCTATTACTGGGATAACTTGCCTGCAGTCATCCATTGGTTGCAAAGACATGTTTAAACACACTTTGTTAGAAATAAAATCCATGCACATTTGAACTGGAAGCCTAGAAACAGTACTTTTTGATTTATCCTCCTACTGTTATGGAGACTGTCAACCAGCTTGGCTCCTTGTAGCAGGTTCTCTCAAAGGACAGTTTAAGCATTTCAATTCCAAGACAACATAGTTTTTTCTCCATATTTTATAAATTTGTCTTTTGATATATCGCTCTCATTTTGTGGCAGTATCAATATTGCTTTAAGAATATGTATTATGAATTGATTGAAAGTGTACAGCTGATCATCAGTTTTACACTCATCATATACTTCAATTCTTTTCAATGATAGTAATTCCCTCCCATATCAGTTATCCCACTTTCTTCCCGTGATTCTTGTTTCCATTCCACTTTCATTTCCAACCCTTCTAAGTTTTGTCCTTAGGTAAATATTGCCATTTTGAGCTTGAATGGTTGACCATTCCATGATGTGCTTACCTCATTCGTGTTGTTGTGCCCCCTACTACCTATCTACTGCTTAGCTTAAAATTGAGCCATGAGAGTGAGTTCAGTTCCAGACCTGAAGGGTGACCAAGGGTCATAGTATCAGGTTCCACCAGTCTCTTTCTGACTAATAAGCCATGTCTTTTTTTTTTTTTTCTTCTATTATCAATTTGAATGTTTTTCTATATTTTCTCCCACTCTATCCAGGACCTTCCTATGTGATCCTTTATAGAACAGTAGGTAGTGGTAGCTGACACCATCTAGTTCTTCTGATCTCAAGGTCATGGAGACTGATGTTCACACATTTTATTAGTCCATTAACTAACTGACTCCAAGTTTCTTCAGTTTTCATAGCTCCTTTTTCCTCAACAGGGAGAAAACAATAGTTGCGCCTTAAATGCCAGCTTATGAACATATAAGATGCTAGTCGCTACTCAAAGAAGTAGTTACGTAGAGTATTGTCTTTGTGGACCATGTTATGCCAATTGACCATGGTGTCTCCCAAGACTAGGGTCCTCAGCCCCCAGGGCAATAAAGTCAGAGTTTTAATAATTTTGTCCCTGTATGCTCCACCACATTCATGGATATGTTTGCAACAAAGGTAAATGCCCATGTACAAGTATCTTTGTGAGTATGCGCTCTCTTTCCCATACCCTTTCAGGCTGTTTATCTGTGTATGCATCTACCTGTAGATTGATGTTATTGCAAGACTGTGTACATGCCAGCATTTAGCTCTATTCCCTTTAACTCTTGTACTCCTCCCCACCTTATCCTGCCTTCATCACTCTTCTGCCAATCTTCCTCTTATTGTAGATTGCCTTCCCTGTCACAAAGTTATCACATATCTACCCTCTAGCCAGTGAATTACTCTCCCTTCCCTTCTACACCTAGCAACCCTCAGATACTGTTTCTTTTAGCATGAAAACCTTCTCTTGACTTTATGCAATAGTGGTGTCATACAATAAATGTCTTTTCATGGTTGACTAATCTCACTCAGCATAATATTCTCCATTTTCATCCATGTTATGAAGTTTTTAGCAGATACTTCATTATTTGTCAATATTTTGTAGTATTTCATTGTGCGTATGTACCAAAGTTTGTTTATCCATTCTTCTATTGATGGAAATGTAGGCTCCATTTTTTTGTTATTGTGAATAGTGTTGCAATGAACATGTTGTGTATATATGTTTTTATTGCGTGGCTCTTATTTCTTGAGGATATATACCAAGTAGAGAGATCACTGGGCCATATGGTATTTTTATTTAAAACTTTTTGAGAAAGTACCATATCATTTTCCAGAGTGGTTACACCATTTCACAGTCCCACTAGTAGTGAAAGAAGGTCCCAGTCCCTTCACAACTTCACCAGCATTTGTTTTATGTTGTTGTTTTAACTTTGCTATTAATGTGGAGTGAAATGATATTGCATTGTTGTTTTGATTTGCATTGTGGCGGTGCTGTGGGATAAAGCATTGGACCACAAAGTCAGTTTGAACCACAAGGTTAGTGGTTCAAACTCATCAGCCACTCCTTAGAAACCCTATTCATGGCTTCTATGAGTCAGAACTGACTTGATGGCACTTAACAACACAAACAATGGCTAATGAAGGAGTTCTGATAGCATAGTGGATTATGAGCTGGGCTTTGAACCACAAGGTCAGCAGTCTGAATCTACCTGTCATTATGTAGGAAAAATATGAGGTCGTCTGACCTGTAAAGATTTGCAGCCTCAGAAACCCTATACAGAGTTCTTATGACTCAGAACTGACTTGGTGGCACACAACCACCACCAGTAGGCAATTATCATGAGCATTTCTTCATGTTGTTTGGATGCCTGAATGCCCTCTTTGGTGAAGTGTCTATTCATGTCCTCTGCCCAATTTTTTATTAGGATTATTTATGTTTTTCTTGTTGATGTGTTGAAGTTTTCTATACATTTTAAAGATGTGTACTTTGCCTGATATGTCATTGCCTTTTTTTTTTTTTTTTTTCCTAGTCTGTGCCAAATTTTACTCTTTTGGTGAAATTTTTTGATGCACATAAGTGTCTAATTTTTAGGAGATCCTAGTAATCTAGCTTGTCTTCTGCTGTTTGTATGTTTTCAGTTATACTTGACAGTGTATTTATACCAGTTATCACAGCCTCTAAATTTGTTCCTATTTTCTCACTGATGATCATTATAATTCTAGGTTTTACACTTAGATCTTTAATCCACATTGAACTTGTATGTGGTGTGAGATGCGGGTTTTGTGTTATTTTTTCTGAAAAGAATTTCTAGCTTTTCCTCCACCATCTGTTAAAGAGATTATTTCTTACCCATCAACAATGTTTTTATTTCTGTTTATTTTTCTGAAATTATATCGGGTTTCCCCTTCTTTGGTCCAGTGCTGGCTTATTTTAAAATAGAACATAAATCCACCCAGAAAGAAGTGTTCGATGGAAGCAATGTTTCAAACTTCTGATTCATTTCAATCTGACAATTCGGTACCTACTTTAAGATTACTAGAAAAATGTGGTTTTAATTAACACTTCTGAAACCCTGCCTCCTGCACCTGAGCAGAAATGCTTATTCCACATGTGCATATTTGTACCATTTGCCTGTGGGAAGCAAATGGCAACCAACTACAGTTGAGTTCCCTATCCCCACAATTACAGAAAAGTTGTTTAACACAAATGCAATCCATAAGGTTAAAATAATTATTTTACCTCCATTAAATCCAAATTCTCTAACCTACCTATCACATGATAGTGTTTGATTGAAGACTTTAATGGGCTATATAACCGACAAGGGGACTTTATAAAGAACTATATAAGAACATCTATTCGTTATGGAGGCATCATCAATTTCACGTAAAAGCAAGAATGCATTATAAAAGGATTTACTGCAGTAGTATTCTCAACCAAGGACAATGAAAAATCTTGATGGACCCTAACGGAGAAGACTGTAAAATTTAAGATACCCATTTAAGTAAGTAGAGCTGATTTGATTTTTAACCATGAGGAAAGAATGAATTCTTTTCTTGGCTATATGAGAGGCTGACCCTGAGAACTGAGACAAACTTCATGAAAATATGGAAACAAAAAATAACACTACACATCTTTGAGGAGCTATAATTGTTAGACATAATAATAGATGAGCATAGAGGTATGATCACTGCTGGACAGATGACTCAACACTGTTTATGTATATGTATAAGAGCTCAGTCAAGGAGGATAAGATCTCTGTGCCTTCTTATCAAGGGGTGTGAATTTTTGGTATATTTACACACCAAGTACTTACATCTTAAGATTTCATAAGTATTTTATAAATATAATTCATAAACCAGAGGCCATGTTTGCATGTTATCATGACCCCTGTCGTGAAATGTTTAGAGAGTATTTGTATACTTTGCCAACAGGATTGTTTGTATGTGAAAAACAAACCACAAGAAATTCAAAATTGATTTTATTGCACATTATAATATTTCTGTGATAAATATGTTATTGTTGCTGTTGTTAGGTGTTGTCGAGTTGGTTCTAATTCACAGCGACCCTATGCACAACACAGAACTAAACACTGCCCAGTCTTGCATCTTTTCTCCTTTTAGCGTGATGTTACTTATTGATCCATTTGTGAGGATTTTTGTTTTCTTTACATTGAAGTACAATCCATTCTGAAAGCTGTAGAGTTTTATCTTCATTTTGTCCTTGTGTGGTGCTTTAGAGTAAGCACTGGACTGCTAACCTCAAGGCTGCTAATTCACACTGTATGAGTTGGAACCAACTCAACAGCACTTAAAAAACATGTGTGGTCTTATTTTGTTGAAAAAAGTTATTTCCAATAGCATTGGTCTTTCAAAATTCTATCATGCAATCTCTATCATTGTTTGTATCACTAAGAAAATATTTTCCAACTATCAATCCTTAGACTTTTTTTCCAACTCTCATGTTCCAATCAATAATAATTATCAATGTATCTTGAGTGCATTTTGATCAATTTCAGTCTGAAGAAGTTGACTGAAGACTTTAATCTTTCAGTTTCTTCATCTTTAGCATCTACTATTGATATGTACATTTGAACAATAATCACATTTACTGGTCTTTCTTATAAGCATATGGATATTATCCTATCACAATTTTGTATTTCAGGATAGATCTTGAAATGTTCTTTTTAATGATTAAGGTAGTATTTCCCTTCAGTTTATCATTCCTTCCATAGTAGACAAAATTATTATCCAATTTCAAAAGGCCAATAGTCCATTTCAGCTTACTAACATCTAGGATATCATTTTTTATGCATTTCCTTTTTAATGACGTCCAGCTTTCTAAGAGTCATACTTCATACATTCCACATTGCAGTGGATGTTTGTAGTTGTTTCTTATCATTTGGAGTCATGCCATATCAACAAACGAAGTTCCTTCTAAACTTTACTCAATCTACATCATTAAAATCTACTTTGAAGTGGCACACCTGTATTTTTGAGTGCTTTAAGTCTGAGGAACTCATCTTTCAGCACTATATCAGACAATATTCCACTGCCATTTATAAGGTTTTTACAGGCCATTTTTTACAAAGTAAATAAACTCTTCCATGTCTGTCTAGCCTGAAAGCTTTGTTTGAACCTGTTCACCATGGGTGACCCTGCTAGTATCCTGGTGGCATAACTTCCAGAATCACAGCAACCACAGTACAACAAACTGACTGGTATATGGTATTTGTTTTGTTTAAGGAGACTAAATGTGACATTTTTAGCAATATTTAAAAAGAATTTTGCACAATTACATAATGCATGCATTTATTAGACTTGTTTGATTGCAAGTAAATTTCTTAAGCAGAAACATGAAATATAAAATGCAGAGATGATGCAGGGTCACAGAGTAGGGAGATGGTCAAGCTTCAGGAGTGAACTGGGACTTGGGAGATAAACGTTAGGCAGGCCCTCACCCTTTCCTATGTTTCCTTCTGTAGTTTAACTTATTCATCATTCTCTTGCTACAGGTGCATCTTTTCTGATTATCTGACCCTATGGTTGACTAAGGCTGCAAAGAATCCTTAGGGTTTCCTACCTCCATTTACAGTATTGGCAATATTAAAAATGAGGCTTTTAGTCATAACCCAAATTCTCTAAGGAGGAAATATATCTAGGTTCTAGGTCAGTTGAACATCCATGGACAGTAAACTATGGTTAGGAAGATCAGAGTCCTATTGCATGTATATAGTGCTGCCATTGCAAAACTGTGGGTGAAAACTGTAAGGTAAGATGCAGTTTTCTGAAAGTAGGGAGCTTGGATAGATAATGCAGTATGGCCACTGTCTTGGACAGAAAGTACATCAGCCTGCTATTTGGAGAAATCAGATTAGTTTTGTTTCTGGCTTTACAAAGTCAGTGATCTTTAAACCACCAAGATTTTGGGGGATTGAGTTGTTTTTGTGCTTTTTTTCTTTTTCCCTCCATCAGAAGCATAAGGAAAGCCTTACTCTATCTCTAAAGTCCATGTTGTTGGTGTTATTTTTGTAAAGTGCTGTTGAGTCAATTCTGGCTCACAGTGACCCTGTATAAGGTTATCAAGAAGTGGCTGGTGAGTTTGAACTGATGACCTTGTTGTTCAAACTGACCTTGTGGTCCAGTGCTTTATTCCACAGCACCAGACCAGGAATCTGTTGTTGTTATGTGATCATGTATTTCTCCATATACTATATTCAAATATTAATGATATTATTAGGTGATTTCCACATTCTGTTGGATCACCTCTCTTTGCAATGGGCACAAATAAGGATCTCTTCCAACTGATTGGTTAGGGAGTCTTAAAAAGTATTTTAACATAATACATTACACAGTTGGGACTATAGAGATTAAATAGCATAGTATATGCTATTTAGAAATACATGACCCAGTTCCTGGAATAGAATTGATGCTCATTATGTTTGCAGGAAAACAACAATAAAAACAAAATGGCATAGAACTTTTGGCTTTAAATAAAGATAATGACAACGTACCTGGTCAAAACCAAATGAATACTGTGTATTTAAGAATTGACAGTTGTGTATATATTTCATATCCTGAGATGACCTCAGATGTCATTAATACTACATATAAGTAATGGAGTTCTGGTGTGGCACTGTGGATTAATGGGCCAGACTGCAAAGCTGTTTGAATGGCTTGGCGATCCAAGTTCACCAGCTGCTCCTTAGAAACTCTACACAGGGTCACTATGGGTCAGAACCGACCCAATGGCACTTAACAACAATATGCAAGTAACATTTTGATGAAGACAATTTTAAAACAGCTGCAATAGTACATCAAAGGGGATTACCAGAAACCCAAGCAAGATTCAGAAGCAAGTAGGGAACTAGGGATATCACCACTGATGTCATATGGATATTGGCGGAAAGCAAAGAATACCAGAAAAATATTTACTTGTGCTTTATTGACTATGCAAATGATTTTGACTTTTGGATCATGACAAGCTATGGATAACATTGAGAAGAATGGGTATTCCAGCACACCTGATTATGCTCATGAAGAACCTATACATATAACAAGAGGCAGTTGTTCAAACAGAACAAGAGAACACAGAATTGTTTAAATTCAGGAAAGATGTGTGACAGTGTTGTATTCATTCACTCTACTCTTTTACTCTGTATGCTGAGCAAATAATCTGAGCTTTATTAAATGAAGAAGAGCATGGCATCAGGATTGTAGGAAGACTCATTAACAACCTGTGATATGCATATGATGCAACCTTGTTTGCTGAAACCTAAGAGGTTTAAAATACTTACTGATGAAGATAAAGGACTACAGCCTGAGGTACGGAGTGAACCTCAATGTAAAGAAAACAAAAATCCTCACCACTGGACCAATAAGTAACATCATGACAAATGGAGAAAAGATAAAAGTTGTCAAGGACTTCATTTTGCTTGGATACACCATCAATATGCATGGAAACAGCAGAGAAGAAATCAACTGACATATTGCATTAGGAAAATATGCTGCACAAGACCTCATTAAGAGATCAAGAGGAAAGATATCAGTTTGAGGACAAAGGTGTGCCTGTCCCAAGCCATAAACATAAGTATTTGCAATTGCCTCATATGCATGTGAAAGGTAGAAAATAAATAAGGAAGAACATTGAAGAATTGATGCATTTGAATTATGGTTTTGGAGAAGAATACTGAAATACCACTAATGGCCAGAAGAATAAACAAATGTGTATTGGAAAAAGTATAGCCAGATGATCCTTTAAAGCCAGGATGGCAAGACTTTGTCTCTCATACTTCAGACATACTATCGGAAGGGACCAGTCACTTGAGAAGGACCTCATGCTTGGTAAAATGGAGGGTCAGTGTATAAGAGGAAGATCACCAATGAGATGGATTTGTACAGTGGCAGCAGCAATGGGCTCAAGCATAACAATAATGGTGAGAATGGCACAGGACTGGGCAGTGTTTCCTTCTGTTGTGCACAGGGTTGTTATGAATTAGAACCAAACTGAAGGCACCTAACAATAATAACAACAATTCTAAGGACTATTTGGTTAAACATGTATGATATTTTCCCTTTTATTTATGGAAGAGTACTCGTCAGTTTGAAATTCAAGTGCTTTCACATTTGTGCCCTATTGTCTTCTGGCCAATTTACTTACCAGTCCTGGTGTGGTGCTGTAGGATAGGCACTGGACCACAAGGTCAGTTTGAACTGCATGGTTGGAGGTTCAAACTCACTAGACGTTCCTTGGAAACCCTATACAGGTTAGCTATGAGTCGAACCGACTTGACAGCACATAACAACAACAACCATGAATACCAACAAGTAAGTCTATATGAAACATCATAGCCAATATGTCCCTAATATATGCCTTCTATTCATCTGAAAACTTGAAATATTTGAGGATTCACATTTAGTTTTTAATGTTGAGACTTTGAGTGCTAGCCTTTATAATTTATGTTTGCAGGAAGCATTTGTCACAATGACCATATAAATGAGGTGACTTGCTGGTTGGGTAGCTTTGATGTAGCGTTATCATGGTAGGAGGATAATTATGGCCACATGAATTATAATTGCTTAGCTTTTATTCTAGCTTGTTTTGAGAATCCACTTGTGCTTCTGAATGTAGCTGGCATCAAAATATCAGCTTGAAGTATTGTATTTTTAAATAGTATTTCCTGAGGCTTAACAAGAAAGACAGATATGAAAATATGTATTCAGTTTGAAAATGAGAATCAAGTTTAATTATATAAATATTTTTAGTTGTTTTATTTTACATTTTATTGTGATATGTATTCTGGTGTATGTGTGTGTCTTGTGTATACATTAAATATTTGTGAGATTACCAATATACTTAAAGATATAAAGCACTGCTTCTGTAATTCATTTTAATTTTCCATTTTTATAAAAAATCTCAAAAATATTATCTGTGGTAAATAATCAGGACTAGTCAATATTAACTTTTTATGTCATATGAGATTTTCCTTGTTTTCCAACATGAGGATGGTAACTTCAATATTATTTTTAATAAAACCTTTTTAGAAATTTTTATATAGGTTTGCAAATGCTACTATTAATGATTCATCCATTTCATGAAACTGTGTAACAGCGTATTAACAAGACAATGAAAATTATGGGGTGTATCTTACCAACAATATCTTTCTGAAACAACATATTATCAGACTATCTCCAAGTATGTTTACACTGAAGAACTAACTAGTCAAGTGATCTTATTATCATACTAATGGTAACTCTTATAATATTTACCTCAGAATGTAAAATGATGGCAAATTGGAAATTATCAACTGAAAACTGCATTTTAGGGAAGCATATTGCAAAGAGGACATCCAAATGATGATTACAGTAGGCTAAAATTTGACACTTGTGTTGTTAAGTGCCAATGAGTCAGTTCTGAAATTTTGAGGCAGTTACCTTTTTTTCATGGATAAATTAATCAAAATGTCAACAGTGCTTTAAAATGTACATGATGCTATGATTACTTACGTTTATTATTAAGGGTGATTTTTAAAGAATAATTATTTTATATTAGAAGATTATCTAATCTGGGTGTGTTCATTGATTTTGGTTAGTTCATCCTTGTGTATGAACTCACAATTTTGGAGACTAACAAAATAAGTTTTCTAGAGTATTTTCCATTTAAGGAGTTCTCTCTTTACCTTAATCCCTAGGCAGTGGATCATTCTGGTGACTCAGTTAAAAGAAAGTCTTGGTTAGTACCAGAAAAAGACTTTAAAAAGATAGGTGGCTCTACCACCTAATTTATTCATAATGGTTCTTAATAAGTCTTTCATCTATTTTTAAATAGAAGTTAAAATATACCCTTATTATTATTGTGTTGTTGTTAAGTGACTTTGAGTCAGTTCTGACTGATAACAATCCTTTATATGGTTTCTAAGGAACACTGGTGAGTTTGAGCTGCTAACTTTGTGGCTCTGACCTTAAAGTCCAGTGCTTATCCTACAGTGCCATACTAGACTCCCTTATTATTTTAGGTTTACTAAATTGTGAATTCTTTGAGAATTGGTAATGTAATTTTATGTTTAATCATTGTGGTCCTTTAACAGATTTGTCTTCACTGTAGTATATATTTGAGGCTTAACGAGTCTGTAGGAGATCTGGTACCCCACTTGCCAGTTTATTGCACTGTGATGACTGTGGGTTGCTGTGATACTGAAAGTTATACTATCTGTGATTTTAAAACCAACAGGTCACCCATGGTGGACAGGTTTCAGTGATTCTTTCAGACTAAGACTGACTAGGAAAAAGGAAAGATGGACCATCTCTGAAAGATTATTCACTGTAAATCTTATGAATAGAAGGGGAACATAGTCTGATATAGTGTCAGAAGATTAGCCCCTCAGGTTGAAAGGCACTCAAAATAAAACTGTGCAAGAGCTGCCACCACAAAGTAGACTTGATGTGAATAATATGGACGGAGAAAAGCTTTCTGGATCGTCACTTGCTTCAACTCAAAATGAGAAGAAGCAACTTAAATCATCCATTAATAATGGGAACATAGCAAGTACAAAGTATAAATCTAGGAAAATTGGAAATTGTCAAGAATGAAATGGAATATATCCTAGAAAATGGTAACCTCATATAGATTGTTATTGGCCATTTTGAATCATACAATCATATGTCTTACCATGCTGAGAACAACGAATTGAAGAAGAATGGCATTATATTCATTTCCAAAAGGAACATTTCAAGATCTAGAAATCTAATCATGTCTGTGATAGGATAATATTCATATACTTACAATAAATACCAGTTAATATGATTATTATTCAAATTTACATACCAGTCAGTAAAGCCAGTGATAATGAAACTGAAAAATTCTACCAATTTCTTCAGTCTGAAATTGACTAACAATGCAATCAAGATGCATTCATAATTACTGGTAATTGGAACGGGAAAATTGTAACCAAAGAGAAAGGATCTGTAGTTGGAAAATATGGTCTTGGTAATATACACAAGGCTGGAGATTGTGTGACAAAATTTTACAAGACCAATGACTTATTCATTGAAAATGCCTTTTTCAACAATTTAAATGGTGACTCTGCATGTGGACCTCACGAGATGAAATGCACAGTAATCAAACTGACTACATCTGTGGAAAGAGACAATGGAGTAACTCAGTATCATCAAGCAAAACAAAATCAGGGGCTGACTGTGTAACAGAATGATTGCTATTATTCAAGTTCAAATTGAAGTTTGGACACTAATGACCAAATAACAGAGCAGTTGTGGGGTGACATCAAGAAAACAAAAGCTCAAAAAAGAGACAGGAAAGACAGCAAAGACCAAAATGGATGTAAGAGACTTCTGATTTGAGGGTAGGAGAAGTAGAGACAGGCAGGGGATGCTCCTTGGAAGAGGCGCAAATAAAACAGAGAAGGAGCTTTGCCAGAACAGTTCCAGTGCTTTATATCTAATATAAAGTAGTGGTGGTGTGTGTGGGGGGGAGGACATCAGTTTTCAGCACCCACTGGTGGAGAATTCTGACTGTGGAGGGATACACAGCAATTGCTGAATTGATTAGGACGCTGCCTGCGGGCCCCTCAGCCTGGGCTGAGATCAGAGAGTGGAACCACAGCCACGCTGATACAGTGTTAAAGCCACAGAGCAGCATCTGGAAAAAGGGTGATGGCGTTTTTCACTTTTCCTTCCTCCTCTCCAATTCCGTACCCTCCTCTCTGCCTAGCCTGGACACCTTCAGGTGGGTAGGAGTGCACCCCCCAAAAGGTCCAGTATTACACCTACAGGGTACAATTTTCCCACAGCACAAAGAAAAAATCCCTGAAAGCCACAGTGGCCCCACAAGCTAATCCTCTGACTGCTTCTTATGATGTCTGACTCTGGGACTTAGCCCTAAAGTTGACCTGGGTGGGACCCTTTATTCCTGCCTTACCTAATAAGAGACAGTAGGTCTGGCCATACAGCCAAACCATATTTTCATAAAAGGCAAGAGCCAACACCAACTACTATATACAAGGACACAGCTATTTTGAGAATTACGCAGTGCATATGCAGATACCCAACTGACCTTCAGAGATAAAAATAGTGGATAATCTTTCTTCCACTCATTTCTCAATATCTATTTGCACACCTCCACAGTAGTGACTAGTGGAGAGGCCTGAGTGAGTAGACACCCCACCCATTGCTGGAGGTTTCTACTGTGCACACACACTGACTTGTGCAGCAAAGGCTACTGGACAGTTGGCTATGGTTTATTTTTGTTTTGTATGGTGTTTTTTGTCTCTGCTTTTATATTGTTTCTGTTTTTGGTCCTTTTGGTCTCATTTTTTTCCTAGGGGTGGGAGTTTTCTCTCCCTACATTACCCAAAAGAGACAGCAATGATGGTCATATAGCCGAGCTACAAGCATACCCTATAATATCCCACCATCCAGACAGGAACCAATACTATCTGCTAGGCATTACACAGACAGCCAACACTTGCTAAGATAACTTGTACCTGAGAAATAAGAGACATGTACAGGGAAGCCTATCTCCAGATCACATCCATCAGTAAGCTTAAAAACCCAGCAACATACATCCATTTAATCACTGAAAACATATCTAACTGAAAATGTCCAAGAAAAACAACAATAGATCTCAGCACAAGTCCAAAAACAGAAAAGAGTAACTGAGACAAATGAGCTGGAGGCAGACATAGACTTCCCATTAGAAGACGAGGAGGTTTTGGATCTACCTGAGAAGGAATTCAGAAGAATGATATGAAGACAAATCCAAATGCTCCACAAGAGGGGTGAAGGAAAATAAGGAGGAAGTCAAGAAAGTGCTACAGGAGCAATCAAACAAGATGTATACTGCATTGGAAACAATTCAAAACCTGCAAAAAGTGGTCCAGATGATTATTAATAAAATATCAGAAATGGACAATACACTGAAAGGGCAAAGTAGAACTGAAGAGATGGAATCCAAACCAGTGAGCTTGAAGACAAATCTCTCAATACTGCTAAAATAGAAGAGCAAGTAGAAAAAAGGATAAAAAATCTGAAGAGATTCTAAGATTCATGTTGGATAACATAAAGAGGAATAACTTAAGAATTATTGGCATTCCTGAACAGGAAGAATCTCAGAAGTCCACAGAGGAGATAGTTGAAGAG
>NW_006408528.1:26761688-26762782 GCF_000296735.1 Chrysochloris asiatica
GGTTGCAATATTGAAGGATTCTATGGGCAAAATATTGAATAATCAAGAATCACCTAAAGAAGATGGCAGAAGGCTTAGTCTGTATAGGTAAAAGAGAGGAAATAATGTTAAGATGCTTGACTGTCTTATGAATTCTTTTTCCATTGCCTACTATTGTAAAATTGACACTTGATTGTGACAGAAAGGATTGTCAGGAAACATGATTACTGAAAGCTTGTAAGTCTGTCTTCACCCTCTAACTCATTGGAATACCTAAAAGGGGTTATAGAACTTACCCAGTGAAATGGGCTTCTTTAGGAGACTTTGTAGTGTATAGGGCCTTCGGTGGAATCCTGAGCTCCATCCAGAACCTTCTAAGGTGGGACAATCCCACTAGAAAGGACAAGCAGATCATCCTGAAGCAGCTAGAGGAACAGGAAACACTTCTTGAAAGAAAGACCAGCAGGAAAAATCAAAACCAAAAATGGCAGTCTGATTGACTACTACAAGAACAAGCAAGTTATTTGCAGGTGAACTATCAAGGCAAGCAATCAAGTCACTTCAGGACAAACCCCCCTCCAGTACTGAAACTCAAAGGGAAGACACAAGCAGGTTTGTAATCTTACTGGAGATCATGTTGGTCTATTGGTGAGTGGAAGTGGGGGAAAGGAAGCAATGAAGATATGAGCTGAGTTCGACCACAGTCCATAGATTACCATCAACCTTGGGATGAGAGAGAAAAGAGGAAGGGCTGTATGGTCCAAAGTATTGTGAGACCTGGGAACTCCTGAGCCCATGGACAAGGACATAACCATGGAGGGCTAGAGCTGAGAGTGAAGCGTCCAGCTGATATGAAGTGAGGGAGACTCAAAAGAATATCCAAACTTGCAGATAGTTTTCATTAGACCTAGCTTTGATGGCTTGATGATCAGAACTTGACTACAGGAATATAAAACAATTTGATAAAGAAAAGAAGTGTAAATTGCTATATATGATGAACTTGACCTATACTTATGAATGTAGTAGCTCAAAATGCCTACTAAGAGGGAAGAAGTCTTCATCCTACCCACTCTGTTTGTAGGGGTGATAGGAATGGGCAACTTAGACATTGGCTA
>NW_006408528.1:26763412-26764682 GCF_000296735.1 Chrysochloris asiatica
TCAATGCAATGAAACTAAATACTATAGGATGAGTATAAAACCAATGTTCTCCTTTGTAAACTATCACTCAATTCACAATAAAAACTTTTAAAAAAAGAAGAAGAGGGCAGGAATACAGAGCCAATGTACCAAAAACAATTTATCAAAATTCAACCATTAAAAGAGGTACCATATATAAGATAGCTATGAGTCAGAGCTGACTCAATGGTAGTGGGATGATGGTGGTATGGGATCAAAATGACAGCATCAAATCAAAAGATTAGACAGATACCTTAGAAGTTAGTGAGTTTATGTTAATGGAGAAGGGACAATTACAAAAATAAGGTGAGAATGCTTACAGTTGCTTCAAAAAGATGTATAACCTCGCAAGCTCTATCGGACAGTTCTACTCCACTCTACAGGGTCCCCATGAGTCAAAACTGACTGGAAAACAGTGGGTTTCATTTTTGGGGAGTGCAAAAAGAAAATACAGAGCCTTCCAAACAGTGACAGTAGAACATGACACAAATTGCAGTGCAGAAACCTCTGTGACTATCAAATATGTACTCAAGATGTATTGATCACTAATGGTGATTGGAATGCAAAGTTTGGAGCAAAGAGGAAGGATCAGTAGTTGGAAAATATGGCCTTGATGATAGAAATGATGCTGAGATTGCATGATAGAATTCAGCAAAATCAGTGATTTGTTAATTTCAAATACCTTTTTTAGACAGCACAAGAGATGACTATACACATGGAACTCACCAGATGGAATACAGAGAAATCAAATTGACTACATCTGCGGAAAGAGACTATGGAAAAGCTCCATATCATCAGTCAAAACAAGGTTGGGGCAGACTGTTGAACAGACCATCAATTACTCATATGCAAATTCAAACTGAAGCTGAAGAAAATGAAAACAAGTCCACGAGAGCCAACATACGACCTTGAATATATCCCACCTGAATTTAGAGATAATCTGAAGAACAGATTAGATACATTAAACACTAAATACAGAAGATCAGAAGAGTTGTGGGATGACATCAAGAACATTATATAGGAAGAGAGCAAAAAGTCATTAAGAAGACAAGAAAGATAGAAAAGGTCAAAATGGATGTCAGAAGAGACTTGGAAACTTGCGCTCCAGTGTAGAGATGCTATGGCAAATGGAAGAAATGAGGAGGTATAAGAGCTGAACATAAAATTTCAAAGATCAGCTCAAGAAGATAAAGCCAAACATTACAATAAAATGTGCAAAGATCTGGAGTCAGAAAACCAAATAAGAAGAACA
>NW_006408528.1:26766385-26768288 GCF_000296735.1 Chrysochloris asiatica
CTTTTTCTTTCCAACTTATTAATTCGAATCACCAGTAATTATCTATACATCCTGATTGCATTTTTGATCAATTTCAGACTAGAGAAGATGGTAGAAATCTTTAGTTTCATCAATTGGCTTTATGGTTGGTGCATAAATATGAATAATAATTGTATCAAGTGGTCTTCTTTGTATGCATGCATGTATTATCCTATCACAGACAGCATTGTACTTCAGGATAGCTCTTGAAATGTTATTTTTAATTATGAATCCAACAACATTGTTCCTCAATTTGTCATTCCTGGCATAGTAAATCATATGAGCATCCATTTTTAAATGACAAATGTCAGTTCATTTCAGCTCATTAATGTCTATGATATTAATTTTTATCCATTCTTTTTCATTTTTGAGAACTTCCAATTTTCTGAGATCCATATTTAGTACACGCCACACATTTTGACCATTAATGGATGTTTGCAGCTATTTCTTCTCATTTTGAGTTGTGCCACATCAGCAAATGAAGCTCACGAAGGTTTTGCTTCATTCACTTCATTAAGATTGAATCTACAATAAAGAGGCAGCTCTTTGTTTTGTGTGTCTTCCAGCCTGAGGGCTTAATCTTTTAACTCATATCAGACAATGTTCCACTGCTGTTTATAAAGTTTTCAGTGGTTTGTTCCTCAGAAGTTGACTGCTTATTCCTGGTGTGGTGTTGTAGGATCTGCAATGGACTAATAACCACAAGGTTGGCCGTTCAAACTCACCAGGTGCTCTTCAGAAACCCTGTACAAGGGTGCTATGAGTCAGAACTGACTTAATGATACTTAAAAACAACAAACAACAAGTCTGTCTTACTCTGGAAGTTACACTTGAAACCTGTTCACCATGAGTTACCCAACTGGTATTTAAAATATTGGTGGCAAAGCTTAAAACATTCCATTGCCACAGCATCATGTAAGCTACCACAGTATGCTAAAATGACGGTCAAGTGATGGACTTAATAAAAAGATGGATTAACTGTTAAGGCATAAATATGTTTCTCCAGCACAGTTAGGATTAAATTATATTAAAATAACAAAAAAAAAAGTATTGTGGGGCATGAAATTCACTACATGGAGACACATTTTGTGTAATGTACCTTAATTGTATCTATATGAGCAACCAACTTTCTTCCTGTTGATTTATAGGACTGTCTGTGACCTTAAATGAAGGGGAGGAGGGATCAAAATGCCTTCCTAGGAAATAATGATGGAAAACAAAGTTGATAAGAGAGGAATTTTGTTGTCACATTTCATCAATTTTTCTTTAATGTTAAATTCTGAAAAAGTTCTTGAAATATGGAAGCTATCAAATTTCTAAATCTCTCTAAAGGTAATTTCCTAAAGAGAAGACTGCTTCTAAGGCCACCCAAAAAATTATTTGGCCTACTAACCGTAATTTAAGAAAGTGACTCTCCAATTTCTCAAAGTAAAGGGTACAACCACCACTCATCTGTCAGTTTGTCATATTGTACTTATGTTGCTGTAATGCATGATGCCACACCACCAGTATTTTAAATACAAAAAGGGTCACCCATGGTGGACAGCTTTCAGCAGAGCTTCCAGACTGGGACAGACTAGAAAGAAGGAGAAGCGAACCACTTCTGAATGTGAGTCACTGAAAAGCTTGTGAATACCAGTGTAACATTGCCAGATAAAGTGTTTGAAGAGGAAAACATGAAGAGCTCAAGAATATTGTCAGACATAGTGCTGGAAGATAAGCCTTTCAGGTTGGAAGGTACTCAAAATACAACTGGGGAAGAACTAACTTCTCAAAGTAGAGTTGACTGTGATGATGCAGAGTAAAGCTTTCAAGACCTTCATTTGTTGATGGGGCACAATGCAAATGAGAAAAAACAGCTGCCAACATCCATTAATAATCAGAA
>NW_006408528.1:26769809-26850823 GCF_000296735.1 Chrysochloris asiatica
AAATGAGTGAAAAACCAATGTTATCTTATGTAAACTATCACTAAATTTACAATAAAAGCTTTAAAAAAAAAAAAGGGACATTTTTTTTTTTTTTTTTGCTATGAGTTTAGAGGAAAAGATTGGTACAAACATATTTCTTAGGTTTACCCAAAAATATACAAAGCAAATAGCTAGAACAAACGTGAGAAAAACTTAATAGAATTGTTGCTGTTGTTGTTAAGTGCCATTGAGTAGACTCTGACTCATAACCATCCTGTAAGGGGCTTCTGAGGAGCAGCTGGTGGGTTTGAATTGCTGACTTTGTGGTTCTCACTCCAGTGCTGATCCTACTGTAACTCACCAGGAGAACTCAAGGTTATTTTTTTACCTCTACTATCTCTGTATTTTCCATGTTTTCAACAATAATCACAAATATTTCAAAAATAAAAATTATTTAACAAAATAAAATGGAACACATAAAGAACAACATCAATATCCTTAGTTCACTGAAATAGATTGGCATTGATAATTTTGAATCTGACAAACCTAGTTTACTATGATAGGAACAACAAATTAAAGAGGAATGGCACAGCATTCATCATCAAAAATAACTTTTCAAGATCTATCATGGGATACAACACTGCCTGAGATATGATAATATCCATATGCCTAAAATGTATGCACCAACCACTAAAGCCAGTGATGATGAAATTGAAGAATGCTACTAAATTTTCCATCTGAAATTGACTGAATGTGCAATTAAGACAATTACTAGTGATTGGAGTGCAAAGGTTGAAAACAAAGAGGATAAGGAGTTTGAAAAAATATCCTTGGTGATAGAAACGGTGATGGAGAACACCACATGAAAGAATTTTGCAAGGCAAAACACTTATGCATTGTAAATGCCCTTTTAAAATAACATGAAAACAATTATACATATGAACTGCACCAGATAGAAGACACAGGAATGAAACTGACTACATCCCTGGGAATAGATGGTGGAGAATCTCAATATCATCAGCCAAAACAAGGCCAGGGGCAGACTGTAGCACAGACCATCAATTTCTCATATGCAAGTTCAGACTGAAGCTGAAGAAAATGAAAACAAGGCCACCAGTCAAATGAACATGATTATGTCCCACTTAAATTTAGAGACAAGGAGCTCTGGTAGCGTATTGGTTACCAATCAGGCTGCAAACCTCAAGATCAGCAGTTTGAAACTACCATCTGTTCTGTAAGGGAAAGATGAGGCTTTCTGCTCCCGTAAAGATTTACAGCCTTGGAAACCCTAAACAGGGTTGCTATGGCTCGGAATCAACTTGACAGCACTTAACAACAACAACAAATTTAGAGACCGTCTCAAGATCAGATTTGATGTATTAAACACTAATCACTGAATACCAGAAGAGTTGTAGGATGACATCAAGAAAATCATACAGGAAGAAAACAAAAGGTCATTAAGAAGACAGGAAATAAAAACCAAAGTGGATGTCAGAAGATATTCTTACACTTGATCTCCAGTGTAGAGACGCTACAGTGAATGGAAGAAATGAGGAAGTAAGAGATCTGAACAGAGCATTTCAAAGATCAGTTCAAGAAGACAAAGTCAAATATTATAATTAAATATGCAGCGACTTGGAGTTAGAAAACCAAAAGGGAAGAACATGCTCAGCATTTCTCAATCTGAATGAAGTGAAGAAAAAAATTCAAGACTTGTCCTGAAATATTGAAGGATTCTGTGGGGGAAATACTGAATGAAACTGAAACCATCAAAAAAAAAAAAAGGATGGAAGGAATATACAGAGTTACTCTACCAAAAATAAATGGTCACTGTTCAACCAATGGCGCTGAAGGAGTTTAAGCACATTGAATGCACTGACGAAAAACTAAGCTCTAGCAATTAACATAATACAAATTGATATCTTTCAACAGTCTTATGAAGCACTGGAGACACTCACTCATATATGCCAAGACATTTTGAAGAAAGCTACATGGCCAACCTATTGGAATGATCTATATCGATACCCTTTCCAAAGAGACATGACCCAACAGAATGCAGATATCTCGACATGATAACATTAATGTCATGTGCGAGTAAAACTTTGCTGATGATAATTCAAAAACAGCTGCAACAGTACATTGACAGAGACCTACAAGAAATTCAAGCCAAATTCAGAAGAAAAAGTAGAACTGGAGACACTACTGCTGACGTCAGATGGATCTTGGCTAACACCAGAGAATGCCAGAAATATGTTTACTTGTTCATTACTGACTGTGCAAAGATTTCAACTGTGTGGATCATGAAAAATTATGGACCACATTTCAAAGAATGGGTATTCAAAGGATGTTCATTCCTGGAGCCTTGTTTTTCACCAGTGTGTTCAGTGCTGCTTAAATTTCTTCAGTGCCAGTAAATTGTGCTTGTGAGGCAATCATTTGAACTGAACAAGGGGATACTGAATGGTTTAAGATTTGGAAAGATGCATGCCAGGGTTGTATTTTTCACCATACTTATTCAATCTGTAAACAAATAATCTGAGAAGCTGGATTACATGAAGAAGAATGTGGCATCAGGATTGGAGAAATCTCATTAACAATCTGCAATATGCAGAAGCTACAACTATGCTGCCAGAAGGGAGGGAAGGGACTTTAAATACTGATGAAGATCAAAGATAATAACTTTCAATGTGGATTACACCTAAATGTAAAGCAAACAAAAATCCTCACAACTAGACCAGTAAATAACATCATGATAAATGGATAAAAGACTGAAGTTGCCAAAAACTTCATTTTGTTTGGGTCCATAATCAACATTAATGGAAGCAGCAGCCAAGAAATCAAATGCCATATTATGTTAAGCAAATCTTTTGCAAAATAATTCTTTAAAGCATTTAAGAGCAAAGTTAGTTTAAGGACAAATAATGTGTGTCTCATCCACGCCATAGTATTTTCAACAGCCTCATATGTACATAAATGTTGAACAATGAATACGGAAGACCATAAAAGAACCGATGCATTTGAGTTATGATGTTGGGAAAGAATATTGAAAGTACCATGGGTTGTCACAAGAACAAATGAATCTGTGTTGGAAGAAGGAGAATCAGAATGCTCTTTACAAGTAAAATGGTCAGACTTTGTCTCTCATACTTTGGACATGTTATCAATGGGAACCAGTCCCTGGAGGAGGGCTTTATACTTGGAAAAGTGGAGCGTCAGTGAAAAAGAGGAAGACCCCAATGTGATGGCTTGGCACATGGGCAGCAGGAATAGACTTAAGCACAATTGTGAGGATGGTACAGGACCAAGCAATGATTTGTTTTGTTTTGCATAGGGTCTCTGTGAGTTGGAACTGACTTGAAGGCACTAACAAAAAAATAGCAAAGAGTTCAGTATCTCATGCCCATTCGTTTGAAATTATGCTTCATAAACTTAGTTGAAATTTTAGCAATTTTCCAGATAACTGAAAGCAAAAATTATGTCCCTGGTAAAACTCAGGAAAGAGAAATATCTTCACTTAGTCACTCCAACATATCTTTTATAAAAGGCAGGCTATAAAGTCCTGTCAAATTTAAAAGCACTGAACTATTGATTAAATTATATTGAGGAATAAGACCACTGGTGTCTTTCATCCTTAACTAGATTCATCTTTATTCAAGAGAGTTTGACTTTCTGCTGTATTCTTAAATCTGAGTGCACAGCTTTGTCAGAGAAGACAGAAACCAGGAGGGGTTGGGGTAACACCACCCTATAGTTTGTGCTTTAACACAAATTTCCCAGAGTCTTACTGAATTAATTTGGGGAAGTAAGAATTCTCAAGCAACATCTTAATCTACTGATCATCTTCCCTTTAATAGAGACTTTCTTGCTTAAGGTCTCAACAATATGAGCAACAAGGGGCTGCCTCTTGGTGGTGGAAGTTTGCTTCTTCACATTCTCATTCATTTCATTTCACTTGCTCTCTACCCTGGTGTTCTACAGTCAAGATGGTTTTTCATCTTTATACTCAGTAGAAGCCTATTTTGGAATTCCATGTTGTTACAGGATGAATGTCCTCAAAATGTCTTCTCATTAGGCAATGGTAATCTTGAAAATAATATGAGATTTTTATACTGTTTTCAACGATTCACACAAAGCATTTCTGTTTTAATTCTGGGGACAGAAATTGGAAAGAGGATGCACATTCTAGGAAAATTAATTTCCATATGGCTGGAATTTTCTTGATACTAATATTTTTCTTCATTATATCATATGTTCCAGACACTGTATTAATAGTTATATATGCATTATTTTGCCTAATTTTCATAATAACCAGGCTAATTGAAAAAATTGTATCCATTTGACAAATAAGGAAATGGGTTAAAAATGGATGCATTATAATTATCTGAGCCAGAGAAGACTAAGAAATTTGCCAAAAGATGAATATTGAGTAGAAATATTATTGTTAGGTACCGTTAAGTCAGTTCTGACTCAGTGCCTCCTGTGTACAAAACACTGCCCGGTTCTGCATCTTCCTCACAATTGTTGTTATGTTTGAGTCCATTTTTGCTGCCACTGTGCCAATCCATCTTGCAGGAGATTTTCCTCTTTTTCATTTCATTGGCCCTCCACTTTACCAAGCACAATGTTTTTCTCCAGGAAGTGATCTTTCCTGACATGTCCAAAGAAGAAATGAAATTTCTGAGATCCTTGATTCTAAGGAGCATTCTGGATGTACTTCTTCTAAGACAGGTTTGTTCTTGGCATTACGTAGAAATTCTGGAGCTAATCCAGGAATGTGACTCTAAAGTATACATGGAAAACTATTATGCTATTCTGCTTCCCATATTCAAGGATTCAACAAGAATTTACTAAGTGTTTACTATGTGTTGGATACTGTGATTGGTGCTGACAACACAGTAAATCGCACAAAAATCTGCTGGATCCAGAGCTGCTTCCACCCACCTCTTGAGTGGAACTACGGATTAGAGCCACCAGTCATCTGTCAGTTGCTTGTACTGTGGTGACTTGCGTGTTGTTGTGATGCTGGAAGCTATGTCACCAGTAATTTAACTATCAGCAGGGTCACCCTTTGTGGATAGGTTTCAGCTGAGCTTCAAGACTAGGACAGACTCAGAAGAAGGGAAGGTAGAGAGAAGATTATTGAAAGTACCATAAGACTTCCAGAAAAACAAACAAATCTGTGTTGGAAGAAATACAGCCAGAATGCTCTTTAGAAACCAGGATAGCAAGACTTCACCTTTCATACTTCAGACATAGTATCATGAGGGACTAGTCCATGGAGAAGGACATCATGCTTGCTAAAGTGGAGAATCAGTGAAAAAAAAGATCCCAAATAAGATAGATTGGCCCAATCGCAGCAGCAATGGGCTCAAGCTTAATAAAACGACTGGGAGAATGGCCCAGAACCAATGTTTCATTCTGTTGTGCATAATGTCTCTATGAGTCAGAATCTATTCAACGGCGGTACCTCTCAATAACAACAACAATGGGTTAGAGTGCAGAGCAAACCTCCTAGGGCATGAGTCAGTTCCTTTAACCAAATCACACAGTTAGCGAAGTCACAGTTTAAATCCAGCCCTTTGGAAGGCTGACCTGACCTTGCTGAGAACCGATAGAAATAGTATGGTAAAATCCTATTAGCAGATAGTACATTTGGCTAGACCAAATTACTCCAAACGCTATTTCTCGAGAGCCAAGAACAAAGACCTATTTACTTTAGGTAAAACTTGATCTTTGCTTCACAGATAGGAACAGAATTATATATTTCCATCTGGTGTATGTTGTTGTTGTTGTTGTTAAGTGCCGTTGAGTTGGTTCCGACCCATAGCGACCCTGAACAGGGTTTTCGAGGCTGTAAATCTTTACGGGAGCAGAACGCCTCATCTTTCTCCTGAAGAGCAGCTGGTAGTTTCGAACTGCTGACCTTGTGGTTCGCAGCCCATAGATGACAAATAATTGGTCAGAAAATTAGAGGGAGCAAACAAGGAGCATATGCATCTGGAGTCTCGGTGTGGCACTGTAGGATAAGCACTGAGCCTCAAAGTTGGTTTTAACTGAAAGGTTAGTGGTTTAAACTCACCAGCCATTCCTTGGGAACCTTACACAGGAGCTCAACGAATTGGAACTGACTGGACAACACTTAACAACAATAAATACTTCTGAGTAGGTCTATGAAGTGTGGGTAGCATTTGGATAGGTTGAAATGGAAGAAAGAGTATGAGTGCTAAAGTTTCTGATTAGGGAAAAAAGGGAATATGAGACATGTATTGAAAGAGAGAATAGGTTGAAATAAATCCAGGTGGGCATATTTGTGCCTGAGATTGTGGAGTATATACTTAACAGCCTCCAGAAAAGGAAGGTATCTCAGGTGACTTACATATTACTGGCTGCAGCCAGACTTTTTTTTTTAATCAGCAAAACTATATATTGTAGGCCTGAAAAGTTAAATAGACACTAAGTTACAAAGATTTTCTCCTTTTATACTGCCATCACTATTATTCTGTCTACAAGACTGTTAATTGCAACTCTGGCATATGGAGAGGAATTTCAGCCTATCAGTGCTTTCAATTCAGTCATACAAACCAAGGTGCTCAAAAGGAAAAACAGTACCGGAAATTAGCGGAGATGTGAAGAAGAAAGTGTCACTGAAGTCCATAATTTATTGCACATCTTATTCCTATCATTATAAAATGATAGGGATAAGATGTATTATTATCTGACAGGAGTAAAATTAATTATGCAATTTCATAATCCCTAGTTGTTGTTGTCAGGTGCCATCGAATCGATACCGACTCAAAGCAACCCTATGCACAGCAGAACAAAACACTGCCCAATCCTGGACCAACCTATTGTTGCCATGCTTAAGTCAACCGATGCTGCCACTTAGCCAATCCATCTCATTGGGGGTCTTCCTCTTTTTCTCTGACCCTCCACCTTACCAAACATGATATACTTCTCCAGCGACTAGTCCCTCCTGACAATATGTCTGAAGTGTGAGAGATGAAGTTTGGCCATCCTGGCCTCCAAGGAGCACTCTGGCTGCGCTTCTTCCAAAACAGATCTATTGGTTCTTTTGGCAGTCCATGGCACTTCCAATATTCTCCTCCAACACCATAAGCCATAGTTGGAAATCTATAATTTGTAGAAAGATTGTGACCTCCCTTCATAAGAAGTGGAGACTGCACAGTAATCAAACACAAAATGACTATGGGATGCAGGCAGGGACCATAAATACCTATGACCAAGTGGAAGCAGGTCTGGAGACTGCTAGCCCATTGTAGTCAGTTGTAGCTAAGCAGGTGGGCTTAGTTTTTCATTTTTGCAAGGAAAGTAGGAAATCTAAATTTTTTATTGGAAATTTCTGTGGTTTTAAATAATGGCATATAAAATATTATTTTGTAGACAGAACAAAACTAGGTGAAGGCAAGTCAACTGATTTATGATCTTTAGTCACTTGTGAGAGAGAAAATGAGCATGAAATCACTGTTTTACTCTGTCCTATTTCTTGATAAGGAACACTGGTGGTGCAGTCATTAAGCACTTGTCTGCTAACCAATAGCTTCTTTCTCTGTGGATATTAATTTGGAGTCTGCTTGATATTTCTGCTGTAGAAATATATAAAACTTGCTAATTTGATGGGGCAATTCTACTCATCCTAGGGGATTACAATGAGTTGTAAACAATTTTAGTACAACAGGTTTTGTTGCGGTGGTTGTTGTTTTATCCCCAGATTAGAATTTCTGAAGCTTCCCAAGGGTTACTGCTTAAACCCAATTCTCAATATGATTCCGGCTTCCTTTGCTTAACTCAAGGATTTGTTCAATTCCCATTTTTTGTTTGCTTTTAATTTAATTCCAATTTTAGTAGTGGGTATCCACATGTGATAATGAATGTAATAGGAACAAATTACAGTAGAACATTGTCATAGAAATAACAAATGGTAAAAACTGGCTGTGAAAGATTTTGATAGCACATCTTCATGCTTAAGATAACATTAATGCTTATCAGGGCACTACTGATAATTTTAATTCTAAAATATAGTTAAAGTATTTTCCATATTTAGCATTACACCTGAAAAACACTCTAGCCAACAATATGCTCAGCAAAAAGAATGTTGGTTCCAGACTTAACATACTGAATTCTGATCACACTTTCACTGCAACCAAATGTGTCTACCATCTAAATGTCACTGTCGCTGAGTCAAAATTATAAACTACAAAAAAGGTAAGACATTTCCCCTAACTAAATGTCTTTGTGTTTGTAATGGGATGTAAAAGTATGCTGAAGTACTATCCTTCCAGGAGTTTAAGTTGGAAAGCACACCCACTCTTCACTTATAGACATAATTTTCTTCCAAACATTAGGTCATTATGTACAAATTAGCATTATACAAAAATGGAGGATGAATACATCATTACACAGCTGCCAAATTACATCATTACATAACAGCCAGACTGCTGAGAATCATGGCCCAGGCAAGCTGACATATAACCTTAACCATCACAGCTAGCGGTACTCTTATCTTGCACCTCAGTGTTCTTTACTCCCAGATATATATAATTGATGCACAAAATTGTCAGTAGGTTGTTTTTTTTTTTTAAAACTATTGTTGTAAATGCAGAATGTCATAATGAGATAGCCAATAAGTGAGGAGTACACGTACAAGGTTTGATATCTAAACCATTACCATGGTCCCTTAGTATGTACTTTTTCATCATTCTATTTTTCACATGCTTACAAATTTAGTTCAGACTTCATTACTTTCATTCATAATTTCAAGCTTTAATGTGAACACCAATTACCTGGGGATCTTTCTAAAACACAGATTCTGATTCTGTAGGTCTCAAGTTGGGTTTGAGAGTGTACATTTTTGCAACTCTTAGGTGGCACTTATATGGAAGGTCCAAGGGCAACTTTTCCTAGAAGGACTGTACGTAATTTATGCAAACCCTGATATGAAGATAAGTTTGGACTCTCTATGTTTTCTTTATTTCATTCTCTTTAGATTCTTTCCCCTATTCTTCTCAAGAGTTATTCCAGACTTGACTTACATTTCACCAACTCGCCTCAAGAAATCTTCAATCTCAGCATTGGGTACTTCTTGTTTTTCCAAAATAATAGCAGTCTCCTGTTGTCACGCTGTAGAATGAGCACTGGACTGCTGACCAGCACAAAGTCTGCAGTCCAAGTCCACGAGCGGTTCTTCACAAACCCTATATGGAGTCACTATGAGGCAGAACCGATTTGATGGTATACAATAACAAGGGTGAAAGTAGCATGTGCCATGAACTGCTAAACTCAAGGTTGGCAGTTCAAACCCACCGCCTGCTCCACAGAAACCCTATGCAGGGTCTCTATGAGTTGGAACTGACTCTATGACACTTAACAACAACAAGGTGAAAGTGTTAGCCTAGTATGGAGCTATAGGATATTAGCAATGGACTGCTAACCAAAAGGTTGCAATTCAAACCCATTTATCTCTCCTCGATAACCCTATACACGATCGCTTTGAGTGGAAACTGACTTGACTATACTTACAAGGAGCGCTGGTAGCGTAGTGGTTACAAATCAGGTTGCGAACTGCAAGGTCAGCAGTTCGAAACTGCCAGCTGTTCCGCAGGAGAAAGATGAGGCTTTCTGCTACTGTAAAGATTTACAGCCTCAGAAACCCTGTACAGGGTTTCTATGAGTCGGAACCGACTCCACGGCACATAACAACAACAACACTTACAACAGTAAGGGTGAAAGTGTCTTCCTCCAGACAGAGTTTGCATTTGCTTTTGTCTCACAACTGGAGATACTAACAGTTCAAATGAAAAAAAAAAAAAAAAAAATCCAGTGCCATCAAGTCAATTTATACTCACAGTGATGCAATAGGACAGAGTAGAACTACACTACCCCACTGGGTTTCCACAGCATTCAATCTTTAGAGATACTGACTGCCACATCTTTCTTCCGTGACGCAACTGGTAGGTCTGAACTCTTGACCTTTTTATTAACAGTCAAGTGCTTTATCCAATACTAACATTTCAAGTCACTTTAAATATTGTAAAGGTAAAATTCCAAACTCAAGCTGCTGTATCAAACTTAGTCAAAGAAAGAAGTGGTCCTCTTCCAGTTCATCCTTGGTTTTTGGTGTGCCATCTTATTATTGGAAGTTTGCTGAGTTAGACCTCTTACCATTGCATATTCTAGCCTTTTATTCCAGTCTCTTTTTTCAACAAGTCTATCAAAAGAAAAATTGAAAATTTTCTGAAATGGCAAATGCTTTCATCACAAGGCATTTCCTTTTCATTTTGGCATGGTCTTACCTCATTGTATTGTCTGCTCTTTGATGCAATTAAGATACTTTAAGTGCATTTTGTCCAACTTAGTTACTTTCGATAGGGGAATAGTTTAAATAACCTAGCTTGACATTTTTGAAAATAAGAATTCTATAATTACTTTTTAAAATGTCATATCCACCCATATTAGCTTGATAAGAACAGGAACCTGGTGTCTTTTTTATACCATAGTATATCCAGCACCAGCATATATTAGGGGTTTAAAGTGTTTGGTAAAAGAGGGTATCTCTAGCTGCTGAAAAGAACTTGTAAATTGTTAACTGGCAAGACAGGCAAGCAGGCAAGAGAGATGGTTGCAAGATGGGCCTCTTGGACACCTAAAGCAACTGAAAGGTAAAACTTCTGGCCCCAGATGGTCCAGATTTCCTTAGATGTCTTTGATAATGGATAGAATGAAATCAATAACATGACTAGAACAAAACAATATTTTTCTCATTAGAAAGAGCTTTTCCTGTCAGGAAAATGTTTTCAACAGCTTCTCTTTGAGTCTTTCACTATTTATAATTTAAAATGGCTACCACATTCACAAAAATTTCAAGAAAATCGATAAAAGCCCATGACATTTTGGAATGTCACTTATTAGATTGATACAGTTATTTATTATTTTTTTCTTTGAAGAGTGCAGATCTTGAATGGGATTGGTATGTCTTTGGCCTTATAAGATTGATGATGAGAATAAAACATGTGAAAATTCAAACCCACTAGATGCTCCTGTGAGTCAGAACCAACTTGACAGAACTTAACAACAACAGCAGCAAGTAGAAATGACTCAAGAGTTACACTGGAGACTGATTAATGGATTCATTTCTAGAGTTTAGCCATTTGTAAAACAGATCTGTGATAGTTACTGCAATATAGTACGGCTATTGTTTTCAACAGTTTTTGAGATCTGTATGATGAAGGCCATTACAACACATGTAGCATTATCATTATAGGTGGGTTATGGACCATTTGCCAACAGCAGACACTGATCTTTTTATGTGAACATCAGGTTGAATGCAGAAGCTTCAGGAAGAATTACATAAAATCAATTCTATCCTTGGCTTACTCATTAATAATTAACCTAGCAAATCCAATGTTTAGTTGGAATAAAATTAAATATTTCCCAAATGGGTCCTGAAATGGTGGAAGATAATTTGAAGCAAGATATCTGGGCACCAATGAAAACAAAACATGATAAACTGATCATAATGACAATTTCTTACTGAATTTTCTAGTGAAATTAGTTGTTTGTTTTTTTCTCCTTGTAATTGGCTACTTGGAATACTTCTTAGAGAATTAATTCTGTTACATCATTTTCACATCACTAGTATACACTTTAGTCAACTCCTTTACAACTATATATACTTTCAATATATTTAATCTCTGAAAGTTAAAAGGGGCATACAAATGCACGCCAATGTTCATAGCAGCACTATTTACAATAGCAAAAAGATGGAGACAGCCTAAATGCCCATCAATTGAAGAATGGATAAACAAACTGTGGTACATACACACAATGGAATACTATGCTACCTTGAAGAAAGCTACAAGCCACTGCATAACATGGATGAACCCTGAGGACATTATGCTGAGTGAAATTAGTCAGTCACAAAAGGAGAAATACTGCATAGGACCGTTATTTTAAAAGACTAAGAAAAAGAATCCACCCAAAAGGGGGAAAAATTACATATATAATTGCTGATCACTGGGATGTATGGGATGAAAGGAGGGGAGGGAGGGAGGGTAAGATAGAGCACAGGGTAGTGAATAGACAGGATAGCTTGGGTGCTGGTGGGGGATGTGGTGGGCAATAAACAAGAAGGGAAAGGGGAATGGAAGAACAAGGTGGATGGGAGAACAGTTAGGCATGTTTGCATGAGCTAAGTGGGACAAAGGTATATGTTGATGTATGCACAACCTTGGGACAACAGGGCTTTGGGATACAGGGATTGAGGCATGATTTGAATGGGTAAAAGAGGGGAATAATGTTAAGATGCTTGGCTGTCTTTTGAATCTTGGCTTCCCTGCCTACCACTGTGAAATAGACACTGGGGTGAGAGGGGAGGAATACCCAGAAACATCACAATAGACTGATGGAGCCTATAACTGATTGGAATACCTTAAAAGGGGCTAGAAGTTGCCCAGTGAAAGAGACCTCCTGTGGAACTTTTGCATTGCATAAGACCATGGTGGGAACCAGAACCCCATCCAGAATTGTCTGAGGTGGGAAATTTCCAATGGAAAGGACCAGCAGACCAGCCTGGAGTGGCTAGAATAATAAAAGATACTTTGTGAAGAAAGACCAGCAGGAAAAATCTGAAACAATAATGGCAGTCTGATAGATTACTACAAGAACAAGTAATGTGTTCACCCAGGAGACAACAAGGCAAGTGGTTGGGTCCTATCAGAGCAAACTCCCTTCCAAGACTAAGACTCAAAGGGAATACACGATGTGTTCTGGCTGGTGGTGACGACACGTTGGTCTCCATTAAGGGGAAGAGTGGCAAAAACAGCAATGAAGTTGGGATCTAAGTTTGACCACTTCCAATAGACTCATGTGAACCTGGGTGGAGACCTGGATGGCCAGCAGTATGGCAAGACCCGGGGACTCCTGGGCTCAGAGGTAGTGACATGGACACAGAGGACTAGAGCAGAGAGTGAAGCGTCAGCTGATATGAAGTGAGGGGAGATGCACAAGAACACCCATACTTGCAGATAGCACCCACTTGACCTGTATTCCATGGCTGGATGATCAGAACTCGACTAGAAGAAGAAAGTGGGGGGGGGGGTGTGGTGGAGAATAACCCACTACAATTTGATGAACTTTACCTATACTTAAGTCATTTGAACTGCAAGGTTGGTGGTTCAATCTCACCAGCTGCTCCTTGGAAACCCTATACAGGGTCGCTATGGGTTGGAATCGACTTGACGGCACTTAACAACAACAGCAACAACAACATGGATGCAGTAGCTCAAAAAAGGAAACAAATCTTTACAGCAAGGATCACTCCCACCCCCTTGGTACCCAGGGTTGACAGGGATGGGCAATTTAGACATTGGCTACCCAAAATGGGGGGTGGGGGGGCTATAAAGGCAAGAAGTGACTGGCTTACAAGCTTTCAAGAGGGAGCCTAGTTCCAGACGGGGCAGGAGTAGGTAGAACCTCCACTGAATGATTTCCAATCTGTTGTGACCAGGCTAGCAAAAGGAAATGGGGATAAGACTCTTGTGGTACAATGGTGAATAATTGCCATCAGGACTGACTGTGAGGGTCAGAAATGTAGAGGTAGATGTTTTTTGACAAAAGGAGGGGAGTGATTGATTTTGTAGTCCAGGAGCAGAGGTCCCTGGGACTATCAAATGAGAAGAGGGGAGAGGGTGACCCTACCCAGAAAGGCAATGACGCCAGGGATGGAGACAGAGATGATGATGTGGACAGATGGAGCAGCTGGGGACACTGGACTCAGGGAGGGAGAGGGACCGTGTGCTGATGGCTGGGGGGAGGGGGGACTGTGGGGTGTGCCCTTTGGTTATTTGATGATGCATAGAGGGGATTGTAATCATTGCAATGAAATGAAATATGATAAGATGAATGTAAAACTGATGTTCTCCCCTGTAAACCCATAAAATTCATAATAGAAACTTAAAAAAAAAAAAAAAAGAGAGACTTGAAACTTACTCACCAGTGTTGTTGTTGTTAAGTTCCATTGAGTTGATTCCAATCCATAGCAACCCTGTATAGAGTTCCCGAGGAGTAGCTGGTGAGCTTGATCCGCCTACCTTGCAGTTCCAACGGTTTTGCAGACTGGCGCATTAACCCCCAGTGCCACACGAGGACTCCTGATATTATAGAGTTGTCTATGTCTTTCTTCAGTCTGTTAGAGTTTGATTTCTGTATTATGAGGCTCTGTCATTGAGCACAGAGGTTTATTACGGTTATGTCCTCATGTTCAACTGATGCTCCTCTCACACTCTTCTTTCTTGATGATCCTGGGATCCTCTTTCCTGAAATGAAAGATTAACTACCCCCTCTTTTAGTTACACATCTTCTACAATTACAGTTTTGTAATTAATTACAACTAATCCTGCTAACAATTACCCAAAATGGAATCATAAAATCCTGACACTGTCATTCCCCAGTCCATTTCACCAGATTCATCAGGAAAAGAGGAAAACTATTCCGTGGGGATTCTCCCTTACTCCCCTTGTTGTGAAACTAAGCACATTCATGAAAGCTTGTAAGCCAGACACTTTATGCCTATATGGTGTTGTTGTGGTTAAGTGCTGTCAAGTCGGTTCTGACCCACAGTGACCCTGTATAGGATTTGTGATGCACAATTGGTGAACTTAACTACCAACCTTGAAGTTCAAATGGCTTTGCAGTTTGGCGCATTAACACACAGTGCCAATAACCCCCCATTTTTGATAGTCAATGTCTATACTGCCTGTCTCTATCAATGAAGTCCTGGTGTGGTGTTGTGGGTTAATGTGTCGGAGAGCAAAGTTGGTTTGAATCGCAAGGTTGGTGGTTCAAGTTCACCAACTGCTCCTTGGAAACCCTATGCAGGGTCATTATGGGTCGGAACTGACTTGACAGCACTTAACAGCAACAACAATCCTTGATATCAAGAATCCTCCCATTTTGGTTGGAATTTCGAGTAAATGTATCCATAAGCAAGGTCCAGTCTATCAAACTGTAGCAATCATCTTTATCTTATCTGGTTGAGTTCTGGTCAGATAGTCATTTAAGTTAGGTCAAATGGGTACTAGCAGCAAGTTTGGGAGTATATGCACACCTCTCTGCACTTTAGAAGAGCTGGCCGCTCCACTCTCAGCTCTAGTCCCCAGTAGCTAGGTCAGTGCCCATGGGCTTGTTCACACATCTCCCTAAACTTCAGTCAAGCCAACACTTTCTCTTCTCTCATCTCAAGGTCAATGAGTGTCAGTGGAATATGGCCAAACTCAGCCCATGTCTTCATTGCTGCTTTTCCTTCACTTCCACTTACAAGTAGCCCAGAATGGTCACCAGTGGACATACTAGATTGCTCATGGGTTCTTCTTGAATTTCAGTCTGAGAAAGGAGTTTCCCTAAGGGGCTGACTTATTGCCATGATGCCTCTAAAGCAAACAGCTTGCTTGACATTATAACAGCAAAATGGTCTGGGTTTTTTTCTGCTGGTCTTCTATTCTTCCTGCTGTTCTGGGTTGGTCTGCATATATTATCAAGTGGGATGTCCACCTCATAAGGTTCTGGATGGCCCCATCTAAGGGTTCACACTCCACAAGGGCTTAAGAAAAAGCCTATTTCCCTTGTACATTCTGATTCCCTGTTTAGCTAATTCAGTTAGTTTTAGGCCAAAGACAGACTTACAAGCTTTCTGTAATCATCATTCCCAATATTCATTTCTATCACACTTAGATGTCTATTTTACAATAGTAGGCATAGAAAACGAATATCCACAAAACAATCAAGCATCTAAACATTTCCCCTGCCCCCTTTACCCATTCAGACTATGTCTCGATCCTTATCACAGACCACTGTTTTGCCAAGGTAGTATATAAATCACTATTTATCTCTATCCCATTTAGGCCATGCATACCTCCCTCAGTCTTCTCCTATCTTCATTGTTCATCTTTCACCCTGCCTCTTGTGTATTGTCTTGTCACCCAAGCTATCATGTGTCTACCCCAAACCAGTGAATTACTCTCCCCTCCCACCCCTGGTGGTTTTTTTCTTTTAGTATGGAAATCTTTTCTTAAATGTTTACAAGAATGGTCTCATGCATTATTTGTCCTTTTGTGACTGACTAATTTCACTCAGCATAATGTTCTCAAGGTTTATCCATGTTATGAGATGTTTTGCAGATTCATCATGATCCTTCAAGGTTGCATAGTATTCCATTGTGTGCATGTGCATAGTATTCCATTGTGTGCATGTGTTGGGAGCAACTAAACTGAAGGTCTCAGACTTGGGGGCAGTTTAACTGAAGGATTGCAACTAAATAGTTCTGGTCCAGAAAGTCGGGTTGTTCCCAGGTCAGGTTGCCTCAGGGAACAAGGAATTTGCAAAGTCTTTCCTTGTATGCAGCCATGGCCTTCAGTTTAGTCTGCAAAAGCATCTAGCTGCCTTATCTCTGTTTCCTAGCAACTACATTCTTCTGATAAAGTCCTGCTTACTGCATGCATCAATAACACCAGATTTTTTCCACTCTTTTCCCTGCTCCCAGCACTTCCTTTCATCTATAATAAACATGCTGACTCTAGGGCAGTGTCACAGTATCTCCATCAGAGTGCTGTGTCCCACCTGGTCCCAACTTTACTTATTTCATTTTGTGTCTTGTGTTTTCCTTTTTTTCTAATCTCCCGTCGCCCCTACTTGGGTTTAGTCTCTCCATGAGGGTCGCAGAGTATAGCCATTGTCGGGTGCGATATGTATGTCCCAAAGTTTGTTTACCCATTCTTCCATTGATGGGCACTTATGCTGTCTCCAACTTTTTGGTATTGTGAATAGTGCTGCCATGAACATTGGTGTGCATATATCTACTTGAGTTCTGGCTAGTAATTCTTATGGATCTATACCACATAGAGGAATTTCTGGGCCATAAGGTATTTCTATTTTGAATTTTCTAAGGAAGTGCCATATTGCTTTCCAGAATGGTTGAAACATTTTACAGTCTCACCAGCAATGTAGGAGTGTCCCAGTCTCTGCATACCCTTGCCAGAATTTGATGCTTTCTGCTTCTTTGAACTTTGCTATCAATGCTGGTATGAAATGATATTTCATTGCTGTTTTGATCTGCATCTCTGGTAGCATAGTGGTTATGAGTCAGGCTGCTAACCTCAATGTCAGCAGTTCAAAACTACAAGCTATTCCATGGGAGAAAGATGAGACTTTCTGCTCCTGTAAAGATTTATAGTCTCGGAAACCCTATACAGGGTAACTATGGTTGTTACAGCATACAATCACCACCACTACCAATGGCTAATGATCATAAACATTTCTTCATGTTTGCTGACTGCTGAATGCCTTCCTTGTTGAAGTGTCTTTTCATATATTCTGCTCATTTTTAAACTGGGTTGTTTGTCCTTTTCTTGTAGAGGTATTGTGGTTTTCTATACATTTTAAAGATTAGTTCCTTGTCTGATACATTGCTAAAGATTTCCCCCCCCCCCCCCCAGTCTACAGGCTCTCTTTTTACTCTTTTGATAAAAACCTTTTGATGCACATAAGTTTCTAATTTTTTAGTACATCCCAGTCATCAATTTTAATTCTGCTGTTTGTGTATTAGAGAGCCATGTATTAAAGTCCCTAAGCTTGTCCCTATTTTTTCATTGATGATATTTATAGTTCTGGGATTTACATTTAGGTTTTTTATCCAGTTTGAGTTAATTTTTTTATATGATGTGAGATATGGGTCATATTTCATTCTTTTGCAAATTGACTTCCAGATTTTCCAGCATCATTTGTTGAAGATACTATCACTTTCCTTTTTAATTTAGCCATTTGTCAAAGATCTGTTGAATGTAGGTAGATGGATTTACTTCTGGGTTATTAATTCTGTTCCATTGATCTATGCATCTTTTATTGTACTGGTACTAGGCTGTTTTGACCATTGTGACTATGTAGTAAAATTTGAAATCAGTGAGTGAGTGGCCTCCAACTTTCTTCTTCTTCTTAAGCAGTGCTTTACTTATCTAAGGTGTCTTTCCTTTCCATATAAAGTTTTTTTTTTTAATATGTTCATTTTTTCCATCTCTAAAGAATGTTGTTGAAATCTGGACTGAGACTGCATAATATCTATAAATTGTTTTGGGTAGTATTGACATTTTTATAAAGTGAAGTCTTTTAATTTATGACCTTATGGCTTATTAATAATTTCAATTAACAAAACATTATGAAGTGACAGTCCAACAAATTTTATTGTCATTATTATACAGATCATATGACTCTAGGAACATATTTTAAATACAAGTGACTATTTCTTTTATTTTAGATTACAGAACATCTTTGGAGTAAGTTTAAAATAAAAGCCTAATGTTACACATGCCTGAATTCAAAAATAAATTTTACCAACTTCAAAATTTATCAACTTTTCTCTACCATACTTGTCCTGCTTTTTCACTTAGAACCGAGAAGACAGTTCATAATCAACTGGAATCTCACTTGAATTTCTTCTACTCTAGCAGCAAATCCATTTTAAAGCAGAGCTAACAGAAATGGCTGAGAGAAGCAACTCAGAAGCAGTTCAACCATAATAAAAAATGAAGTGTTGGATCTTAAGCTACTGCAACTTCTTGTTTCACTAATGAACACAGTCTTGTCTATCTCAACTTCTATTAGAGAAGGAACATTAAAAGATATGTATAACTGACTATATAAAATTATAAATCATATTGTCTATGTTTACACAAACATGAATATGTACATGGGGGCATTTGGAGAAATTCGATTATCTTTTTGTTCCATTTTCCATGAATGTTTTGAAGCCTTCTCATACACCCACACACAGGCAAACATGTATGGCCTTTTGCATAAGAATAATTTAATTGAGAATATGAAGAGTTTGAGTTTTTCTCATATTATATTACATTAAAATATTGTTGTAATACCTACCATATCATTTTTATCTGTTTCCTTAAATGTGGAAGTCATGTACTATAAAAAGATGTTGGTATTGCTTATCCTACAACACCACACTAGTTGTTGTTGTTAGGCACTATGAGTCGGTACCTACTTGATGGCACCTAACAAGAACAACAACAACTGGTGTGGTGTTGTAGGATAAGCAGTCAATCATAAAGTCAGTTTGAACCACAAGGCTGGCAGTTCAAACTCATCAGCTGTTCCTTGGAAACACTTTACAGGATTGCTGTGAGTTGGAAAGAACTTGACAACACTTAACAAGGACTATAATAAGTAAGGAGCCCTCATAGCACAGAGGTTTAAATGTTGGACTGCTTACCAAAAGTTCAGGAGTTAAAATCCATCAGTGGCTCCCTGGGAAAAAGATAAGGCTGTCTGCTCCCATAAAGTCTCAAAAACCCAATGAAGCAGTTCTACTTTGTGCTGTAGGATTATCAGGAGACGGAATTCAGTCAATGGCAGTGTGTTTGGTTTCCTGGTTTAGTATAAGAGCTTGTATTTTTTTGTCATTCAAAATTGATTAGTAATAATTACTGGTGTTATATTATGGAAATGCTATATATTCACTTTGGAAAATTAAAGACAAATTAAAGATAAAAAGAAAATGGGATTTTTTGTTGTATGTTTTTTTATTTATCTCCTTTTGTGTGTGTGTGTGGGGAGAAATTTTTCATTTAATTTGCATCTTTTTGAAAATTCTACCACATACATTTTGTGAAAATTTCCCCACCTTATGATAAATAAATACCTTCATTCTGCTGTACATAAGGTTGCCATAGGTCAGTACTGACTCGATGGTACCTAACCATAACAACAACAACAATACCCATGTCATCATATAGTTGTACCAGGTTTTATTTCTTTGTAAAAAAAACAAACAACACAATCAGTATTTTAAAATATAACTGATGTTCTGAATGTTTTATTTCTCATTCCCCTCCCTCCTTGGTAATGGAGAAAATTCTAAAGAATCAACTTTAAGTGTGTTTCCTGGGTTCTGCCACATTGTTCCTCCTTAAATCAAAATCCCATCCCAAGAACAAACAACATTATAATCAAAGGACTGAAAGAAAGGAAACATCATTCAAAACTCCCAGTTACAGGCATGGAAGGCAAAATTGTTGACTTTAAAAAAAGTCAGTAATCCAAAGTGCTACAGAAGATCTGATTTCACTGTCTGTGTTTGCTCTTTGTGCCATATACTCCATTTAACTCTGTCTGGTGATGTTTGCTCCTGTGGCAGAGGAAGATGGTGAATGTACTTATGTAACAAGTTATAACAATCCCAATTTACTGTTTCTTCTTGTTTTGCCTTGTTGTTATTGTTAGGTATTATTGAGTCGGTTCTGACTCATAGTGACCCTGTATAGGGTTTCCAAGGCTATAAATTTTTATGTGAGCAAAAAGTCTCATCTTTTTTTCCCATGGTGTGGCTGGTGGATTTGTCCAGTGTTTACAGTGCTATAATGCTCCTGTGTTTAGCCTATTAATGTTATTTTGCATATTCTCACTTCTTATCTCTCTTATCACTTCACAGGATCCTTTCTTTCTGAACTGTACCTGAGAGAAACTGATTATTTTCTTTGTGTTTAGCTTTGTTCTTGCTGGGCTCCTTTAAATCAGCAGAAAAGAATGTAGAATTAAACAAATGTTCTCTCCTTAATCAATATTAGGAGTCCTGGTATTGCACTGTGGGTTAATGCACTAGACTGAAAATTCAGTTTGAACTGCAAGGTTGGTGGTTCAAACTCACCAGCAGGTCCTTGGAAACCTTATACAGGGTCCCTGTGGGTCAGAATTGACAGGGTCACTACGGGTCAGAACCAACTTGCCAGCACTTAACAACAACAACAATCATTATTAAACCTGCAGTTTAAAAGGGTATTCATCTTATTAAATGTTGAACTTTGTAGTTTGTATGAGTGATCAAATATGTAACTGAATGTGAGTGGATCAAACATATTCTTGCAAAGCTTGGATATATTGAAAGAAAATAGCTAGAATGTAAATTTTCTCACTGTTTCTCACCTCTATTTGAGTGGCCCTGTAGGATAAGCACCGGACTGTTATCTACAAGGTTGGTGTTTTCAGCACAGTCTGTCACTAAGAGAAAGATGAGGATTTCCACTCCCATAAAGATTTGCAGCCTTGGAACCCCTATACAGGGTTGCTTTGAGTTGGAACCTAATAGACTACACTTAACAACACATGCATGTGAACTTTGGACAATGAAAAACAAAAGCTGTAGAAGACTTTATGCATTTGAATTATGGTGTTTGTGAAGAATATTGAAAGTACCATGGAGCCAACAAATCTGTGTTGGAAGAAATACAGCCAGAATGCTCCTTGGAAGTCAGGATGGCCAGACTTTGCCTCTAATACTTTGGACATGTTATCTGAAGGGACCAATTCCTGGAAAAAGACATTATTCTTGGTAAAGTGGAGGATCAGAGAAAAGGAAGAAGACCCCCCCCACCACCACCAAACAGATGGATGGATTGACACAGTGGTGGATGCCATGGACTCAGGCACAGCAATAGTTGTGAGGATGACACATGGGCAGTTTCCTTACGTTGTACACGGGTCATTATGAGTCAGAATTGACTGATGGCAACTAACAACAACAGAACTTGGAAACATATTTTTCTGATCAATTTAATAATTTCTATTTGATTTATCAATTACTTCCCAAAGTTTAGTTTTTCATGAATCTGAACACATGGGAAATTTAGTCCATTTTGTGAGGTAAAGTCAGTAGTAAAATTGGGGCCACAAAATATACCCCTCTGCATTGGACTGCAAAGTCATTTGAACCACTAGGTCGGTGGTTCAAACTCACTAGCCGCTCCTTTGAAACCCTAACCGGGTCGCTATGAGTCGGAACTGACTCGACGGCACTTAACAACAACAAGGAAAGTAGTGGAGTTCTGGTATGGTGCTGTAGGATAATGCATTGGGGAGAAAGATTGAATCCCAGGGTCAAACTCACCAGCTGCTCCTCAGAAACTCTCTCAGGGTTGCTATGAGTCGGCATTGACTTGAAAGCACTTAACAACAACAAGAAATGTAGTAGAGCCCAGGTGTGGCACTGTAGGATAAGGACTGGGCTGCTAACAACAAGGTCAGCAGCTCAAACCCATAAGGCTCCTCGGAGACCCTGTACTATGTCGTTATGAGGTGGAAACTAATAGATGGCACTTAACAATAACAACAATATGCAATGTAGTAGAAAAAGTATACATGTGTGGAGGAGGGGTGGGGCTGGGGATTAGGGGCTGTGTGATCTATAAAAGTTAATTTACCTGTTTGGGTTATTCTGTTGTAATCTGCACCAAAAGGATAATAATGATGAGGATGTTTTGAGTTTTCCAAGTTTCACACTAAGAAAATATTAACATTTTACACTAGGTCTTGCTACAGTACCTCAGGTCTACAATTTCCCATAGTGCTTTAGTTTAATATAATTCCTTTATGCTATGACCGTTCAAAAGCCTTACCTGTTTATAGATGATGCATCATATTTACTGCTCTGGGAAAGTTCTAAATGGTAAGAGTTGTTCTTCACTAGTTTTTGAGAAATTGGTCTCACAGGTATTAGAGATCTCTTTGTCAATCTCCAAGTACATGACCCATTTCTTAGGATTTTTTAAAAGCCCTCTATTAAATTGAAACTACAAATCCCAAGAATCAAAGCTAAATATAGACATCCCCTTCTCCTACCTCTCTCCGCCCAAGTCCCTAGAATCCGGACAGCTAAAGCTCACGTCAGGGTTGCATTCTTGGAACAGTATTTATTGGTTGTGATTTCTGAAATATGCCTGAAAGTAACTGCGGCTGTTTTATCTCGGTGTTTAGCTGCGCTCTTGCTGGGCTCCTTTAAATCAATGTAGAGCGTGAGGAAGGATTCAGAGCGACGCAGAGTGGGGTGGCACTGAAGGGCGAGCATCACCTGTTTCGCGAAGGGCATGCGCAGTGCGAGGGCGCGGGCGAGGAGGCGGGGCACAGTGGGAGGGGCCGACGGCGCCCGGCTGGCACCGCTCTGATCTGCTTCTCCGAGGCGTTGAGGCGGCGTGGGGAGTTGTCTTCTGCAAAGGTTGCCTCAAGCGGTCCAACATGGAGGAGGCACCAGCCGCGGGCGTTACCTGCGAGAGGAACTAACCCCCGCCTAGCATTCCGGGTAGCGGTACCCGGCCCCGATCCCGGGAACGCGCCGCCTGCACGCCCGCGGTGGACCCGGGCTCGGGTTGCCACTCGGGCCGCTGGCTTCCGGACTGGGACGTATCGCTGGAAAGAAGCGCGGCGGCCCGAAGCCTCCCTGAGCCATGGGCAATGAGGCGAGCTTGGAAGGGGAAGGGCTACCCGAAGGGCTGGCGGCGGCGGCGGCGGCGGCCGGAGGAGGGGCTAGTGGGGCGGGGAGCCCCTTGCACACCGTGATTCCGGCCGGCATGGAGGCGGATCTGAGCCAGCTGAGCGAAGAGGAGAGGAGACAGATCGCCGCTGTCATGTCAAGGGCGCAGGGGCTGCCCAAGGGAAGAGTTCCCCCGACCGCTGCGGAGCCGCCTTCCATGCACAGGCACGCACAGCATGATGCATATATCCAGGCATATATGTACAGCTTCCCGTGCACATATGTGCCAACCCTATGTGCAAGCACGGCGGTACATATATGTCGCCTTCGTTCATTTTATTCTCCGTAATGGAGTGGCGATATAAAGAGATCATGAGGTTGATGGGCAAAATACAAATGAAGCATTGTGGAGTTTCTGATGGGATAGTCAAGGGTTGCATTCTTGGAACAGTATTTATTGGTTGTGATTTCTGGCCTTTTGGAACCCTTTCCCTCTAGGTTGGTGTGGACAGACGCCCTCCAGTGTTTTACTAATCTGGAAGTCTTCCATTAATACAACACGGATGTGTTGGGAAGTGGATAGGGCTGGGTGTTTACCTGTCTCTCTTTAAACCTCTTCAGACATTTGAGGTCATTTTCTCTGATCTGTAATTATTTCTGTAACAATACCTTTAATATCCCTAGAGGTGATTTGTCTTTCCTCCCCACCCTACCCCCAAAAGAACAGAAGCTGTTTAGGTAGAAGGTATAGAATGAATATACCTTTTACATTTAATGAGGGACCTTAAACTGTGTTGTGATATTAAACAGATGATTTAGTCACAAAATACTAAGTGTTGTACATGTATTTTTGAATAAGCAGATGCTATTTTTTAAACCATTGTTTGTTTTTTCATATACACAAGTGGCTTCCACTTTATGGACAATGTGTGAATTTTTATTATCTAAAATTGTTAGTATATTCTTTTAAAGACTTGACAACTTGCACAGGTAATTAAAGAAATAATCTTTAATGTTGATTTATGAGTTTCACTCTCTAGCTTTCCATTGTCCTTCATTCCTATAAGTGAGTTGTTTTCTAATTAGACTAGTAAGAGGGTATAATCATTGCCTCTGCCCTGTATTTATTATTGTAAACAAACGCTTTAACTTTGGACCCACCCCAGGAAAACAGTTCTCTGTCCGTGGTCCTGATTAAGCCTGTCTTGCTTTATGACAACTTAAGCAGAAACTGTAATTTTGCTTTGAGTTATTGGAAATTCTGGAGACATAAATAGGTGTAGATTTTTATCTTCAACCTGATTAAGAAAGCATTGAATTTAGCATTATTTAAGTATATGCATATACTTTTCAAATCGTTGTAATATTACATTTAATATTTTAGGAGAAATGTTATACAATGTTTCATGGAGAGTGACAATATTTTCCACCTAAGATCATAAATGTTCAAAGTCCACAAGTGGAATAATGCTGCTTGTCTTTAAAAGGAACCTACCATTGATGTTAAAAAAAAAAAAAAAAAATCCAAAAACAACAACCAAAAAAGAATCCCTTTAAACTGCATATGCTTTTATGTATTTTAAAATTAGTAATATATGGGGTTATTTCTCCAATTTAAAGCCTTTCTTATCTCTTGCCTTAATATTGCAGCTTATGATATGCACTGTTTTTCTCTAATTGAGGAAATCTTGATATAGAAAATAATTCTGAATGTTGATTCACTTGTTTTTCATAAGATAATGACAAGATCTTTTTACTAGTGTATTAGAAATGCTGCCAACACTTTGTATTTTTTCTAAGAGGCACAAGCAACAGGTATTGCATTCTGGTTGCAAATACCAAGGAAAGCTTGAACTTTGATATCTAAATTCCTAACATTTTCTGTTCAGAAAATAACTGAAAAATATTTTTTAAATGTTTGTTGTTTTTGTTGGTATTTGTATCAAATAGTCTACTTTTTAAATTTTCCATTGATAATTACAATAGAATTACAATAGAATTCCTATTAATAAGCAATTTGTGGCTAATGCGGTTGTTGCTGAAAGCCATATTCAATACTCAAAAATAGTAGTTTCTGATATTTCTAGCCTGCTTATATTTTACTGAAAGATTTTTTATAGAAGTAAAGTTATTAATCCTATATGTGATATCATATATATCAAAATAAGTAACCTATATATATGTACAATATAGAGAATAATGTAAACTTAAATTTCTGTCAGAAAGTACATTTAAATGATTTGCAGTTTTAATAAGTTGGTAGGTACCATTGAAACAAGTCCAACTCATAGCAACTGAGCGTCTGATCATTGCACCACTAGGCATCCCTTTGTAAGAGGTTTGTTGTTGTTATGTGCTTTCAAGTTGGTTCTGATTCTTAATGACCCTGTATAGGGTTTCCGAAGAGCTGCTGGTAAGTTTGAACTGCCGACCTTGTGGTTAGTAGTCTAGTGCTTATCTTACAGCGCCACATCAGGACTTTTTTAAGAGGTCAAGTTGTATGAATTGATTATGGTGGAGTATTGTTTATTGCTGTTGTTTTTTAAGACCTAAGTGAAAGACAGGTTCTTAATTTGTTGCTGATTAATTTTAACTAACATGCAAGTTACATGTGCCTCTCAACAAATATGTGCCTCAGATTACTTGCCCTTAATTTGGCAAGTAATATCTGTCTTTGTTGTTGCTGTTAAGTGCTGTTGAGTAGCTCCAGACTCATAGCAACCTTGTGTAGGGTTTCCAAGAAGTGACTGGTGGGTTTGAACTACTGACCTTGCAGTCATCACCCAGTGTATCCTACAGTTCTACATCAGGACTTCATTTTCGGTCTTAACTGTTTTAAAAAGTCATTGTGAGAATCAATAAGAAACAAGGTATTTTCATTTTTTTTTTTTAATTTGAAGGAACCCACCAAATACAGAATTGTAATATTAATATTAGCTGTCACTGTCAGTGATGACTATAAACAGATTCTATATTGAATTATTCATTGCGATGATTTATTTTGATGCATTAATATTCTTTTCTGTATGGAGAAGTCAGTGTGATGCAGTGGAAATCCTACGCCTCCCCTCATCCCTGGCCAGGAGTCAGGACATGAGACTTCTTTGACTAACTAGTTTTATGACCTTGAGTTAGTCTCTTCATGCCTTTAAGTCTCAGTATCCTCTAATGTATGAAAATAGATATTCCAATTGCTTATATTTCTAACATAAATTTTATGTGACTCAGCACTGTCAAATTAAGTGTTATTGCCTGTTGTGTTGCATTAAAAGAAAATATTTTAGCATCCCAACATATATTTGTAGCCCAAATTTTTTTCCTGCTAACTTATGAAAGGAAAACGATCTGAGGATGAAAACAGTACAATATAAAGTTAGTAACAAACATAGTTAAAGGATAGTCACATGTGTAAGAATAGTTACCAGCTAGAAGTAGACGAAGACAGGTTACAGATGAAATGTTCTTCAAATTTTTTAATTGTGGACCCAGGGAAAATATAATTTTATTACTTATACTCATCCTGTGTACAGCTACTTTGATGTCATATGAGACATGCTTTACTAAATAAGTCCGATTACCAGGATGTTTTATAAGAATTCAGTTACTTCTTTTCACACTTCTTCTGTTGGACCTTTCCTTCCTGGGTATACACTTCCACAAAGTGGTTTTCTTTCTAAAGCAACAGGTAAAATTCCGATCCTAACATGAATATGGAATATATTCACTTTACTCTCAGAAGACTTGTAGAAGCATCTGAAGCAAAAACGATTCCACAATCATTAGTCTATAGTAAAACATAAACCTGACATGTTCATTTATTCACTTACTGTTATTCATTTATCAAGCCTTATTGTTGTTAAGTGCCATCAAGTTGGTTATGATTCATAGCAACCCTGTATAGTATTTCTGAGGCTTTTAAATCTTTAAGGGAGCAGAAAGCCTTATCTTTCTCTCTTGGAGCAGCTGGCAGGCTCAAACCGTGGGCCTGTGGTTTACAGCCTAGTATTTATCTTATGGAATCACTGCACTCCCTTCATCAAACACAAATGTTCATATATTAGTTTCTAGGTTTGATTGTAGGGATGCAAAGATGAGTGAAGCAAATTCTCTGTCTAGGAGTTCACAGTATGGTACAGAAGACACAGATTGCATTTTACTAATTTTTCCTTTTCGTAGAACAACTGTTATGCCAAACTGTAATTCACCCAAAGACCACAGTTAGCCTAAATATCTTTATTCCCCACACCTATCCCCAGTATTGAGCCAACTCGACGGCACTTCACAACAACAACCCCCAATATTAAGACGACATCTTCTCTTAATAATTTTTTTTCTAGTCTTCATTCCCAGGTATCCATATTTTACTTTTATTTCCATAATTATAGCAACTATAGTTTCAATTGGAGTGTTTGTATAGGCACTTTCTGCCAGTGGCAATTCTATAGCATATATTTGTAGGAAATACACATGATTATAAGGAGTTCTGGTAGTGCAGTGGGTGTGAGTCGGGCTACTAACTTCAGGTGAGTAGTTGGAAACTACCAGCCCTTCTGTGGAAGAAAGATGAGGCTTTCTGCTCCCATAAAGATTTACAGCTTCGGAAACCCTATGAAGGGTTACTGTGAGTCAGACTCCGCGGCACACCAGCATCCCACATAATTATAATTTCCAGTGTAAGTGGCATACTTTTAATTTTGGAGTTTACTGTTATTTTTATTTATTTACCGATATGTGGAATTGAGTGAAATAATGCCACAGAACTTGATTAAAATAAGTTAGTACTTTGAGAAGAGAACATTTTGGAAAATAAAAGGTAGATTACTTGTACTTGTTTAAGAGTAGGTCTTGGATTCCTTACAAAGGAATCAATTAAATAAATTGCTTAAATAACTAGTTATAGGGTAGTCACATGTGTAAGGTAATCCATAAGCATGTGCCCTTAAAAAGAGGGGTGTGGCCAATTTATTGAATATAAAACACTTCTGTTATAATACAGAGATCTGAAGATAACATTGAAGATAATCTATTTTGAGCTGTTCATTAAATAGGATTCCTCTGTATTTATATGGAAAAGAGCTTATAGGAAAGGACATAAAGGCACATTCAAAATTATTTTCCAAGAAATGGCAGCATGTAGTGATAAACTTTAAAATTTTAGAATCTCTGGAATTTGTATGGGGAATATTTTAATTCCTAGTTAAAGTAATAGATTCAGTTGTTGTTAAGTGCTGTTGAGGTGGTTCCGACCCATAGCAACCCTGTATAGGGTTTCCGAGGAACGGCTGATGAGCTTGAACCACTGACCTATGGTTTAAACAGATTTTGTAGTCCAGCACATTAATCCACAGTGCCATACTTCAGAGACATGGTAACATGTAAGTTTTTTAAAACTTGTTTTTCCTTGGAGAAAATGGTTAGGATTAACAATACTATTTATTTATCTTTTACTAGAAAATAGCTTTGTGAACACATTGCCATTTACAGACTTTGTTGTTACTGAGTTTTACAATTTAAAAGTAATACTTTTCAGGTTCTTTTAACTATACTTTGCATCTTATACTATGATTTATGCTCAAAATTCTGTGTCATTGAGGAAGCTTTCAAAAATTAATTCTTATTAAATATTAAGTGGAATGAAATTGCAAGTCCATAGTCTGAACCATTAGCAGTTACAAGTTTTAAAACAACAAATTGGAATTGAGAGAACTTTATCCTGATCATCTCATATTTTAGCTACCACTGACACTGTTTCATTCTCCTTATTTCATTAAATAGAAATTTTTAACTTTGTTAAAAAATTTTTTAAAACTTTTATCTGCAATCAAAATTCTTATGATCTGATTTACTCTATAATTCAAATGCCACTTGTTTTTATTAGTTGCAAATTTATCAGTCACAGACTGGGTTATTTAAAAAGTTAATGTATATGATATGACTTTTGGCTAAATATATGTGATAAGAAACAACTATCTTAATGTAATCATATTCATTTAAAGTTGAATATGCTTTAAAAACCATTGATTAAAATCTATCTTGTATATTTGTGTATGAATTAAAATAAATCTTACAATTGAATGAGTTACATATTAATATTAAGAATAAAATATTGTTAAGATAATAGGAGGGGCACTATGACTCGGAGAAATGACTGGACAGTACTTAACAATAGCAAGATAATATAAATAATAAGGAAAGTAGAGAGAAAAGACATTATTATGTATTTGCATCATTTGAAGATTTTCTTCAATTGAGAACAATACAGTATTTTTGAAAGTGAGATTGTAATCAGCTCACTGTTGTTTAGACTATTGCTATTATTTGGGGAATTAACTTTCTTTGGCATTATACTTTCAATAATAAAAGTTACATGCTGGAACATGACATTGCATTGATTTATTGATTGTATATGTTTAATTAAATGTTAAGGATGGCCAGAGTCTCTGAAGTGTAAATATAAATTATCTTAATTAAAATTATTTTTTAATTAGATCTCTTAATTTTTCAATATTTATAGAAGCAAGTATTGTTTTTTCTTTATCTTATTAGAAGTGTTTATGCATGTAAAGAAAGTAACTAAGGCAGTAAAATTTTTCTGATAATTTGAAAAAGATATAAAAATGAGTTTTAAAATCATATTTATTCATGTAAAATTTAATTCTGATAATTTGAGAAAGTACAAAAAAGAACTTTTTTCATCATATTTATACATGTCTAATTTAAACAAGGAGTCCTGGTGTGGCACTGTGGGCTAATGCATCAGACTGCAAAGTTGTTTGAATTGCAAGGTCGCTGGTTCAAGCTCATCAGCTGCTCCTTGAAATCTGACACAGGGTTGCTATGGGTTGGAATTGACTCGATGGCACTTAGCAGCAACAATTTAAAGGAAAAGAGTCCTGGTGTGGCACTGCAGGATAATGTGCTAGACTGCAAGATCAGTTAGAGCTGCAAGATTGGTGGTCCAAACCACCACGGGCTCCTTGGAAACCCTATACAGGGTCTCTAAGAGCTGGAACCAACTCAACAGCACTTAAAAACTGCAACAACAACTTAAAGGCAAGGAGATCTGGTGGCACTGTGTGTCACGTATTGGGCTGCTAACCATAAGGTTGGTGTTAAACCACTGGATGCTCCGTGGGCAAAAGATAAGATTGTCTACTTCCGTATAAATGGATAGTCTTGAAAACCTTAAAGAGCAGGTCTCGCTATGGGTCAGAATTGACTTTATGGCAGTAGGTGTGATTTTGGTTTAGTTTGAAGACTATAAGAAAGCAATTTTTAAAAATGGTTTGGTTTGAGACAAGTTGCATTATTTTCATTTATTTTTCTTTCACTTTTGTAGAAAGCAAGAATTGGATAGCAGTCATCCTCCAAAGCAACCAGGAAAACCACCGGACCCTGGGCATCCAGCTCAGCCTGGCCTTAGTAAAAGTAGAACTACAGACACTTTTAGGTCAGAACAGAAATTGCCCGGAAGAAGCCCTTCCACTATTAGCTTAAAAGAATCAAAGTCCAGAACTGACTTCAAGGAAGAGCACAAGTCCAGTATGATACCTGGCTTCCTCTCAGATGTTAACCCTTTAAGTGCTGTCTCCTCTGTTGTAAATAAGTTCAGTCCCTTTGATTTGATATCAGACTCTGATACATCCCAGGAAGAAACTGCCAAGAAACAAAAAATATCTCAGAAGGAACAAGGAAAACCTGAAGGCGTCACAAAGCCCCCATCACAACCACAGTCACCCAAGTCACTACCTAAGCAGCAAGCCCCACTTCAGCAGGTTGGCTCCCCCAAATCTATATCTTCACAGCAACCAGAAACAAGAAAACCTAGTCCAGGCCCTACACGTACACCTCAGATAGACCAGGAAAAACCACTACGAGACTCAACCAGACCACAGACTAAACAGTCAGACACAGTAAGGGGAGAAGCAGCTAAACCCTCACTGCAAAGCCCATCTAAACCTCTTATTCAGCAAACAAGTCCTGGAAAGCCCCCAGACCAGCAGCCTGGACATGAAAAACTTTCTATGCCACAGTCTGGGCCTACAAAGCTCTCAGCTCAGCAACCAGGGTCAGTGAAGCCCCCACCTCAGCCCCTTACAGCTAAGACTCTATCTCATCCACCACTAACAACAAAGCCTTCTGCTCAGAAGACTGGATCAGAGAAACCTGTATCTCAGCATCCTGGACCAAAGTCTCCAGCTCAGCCCTCTGGGACTCCAAAGACTCTAGCTCAGCAGCCAGGGCCAGTGAAGCCTCCAGCCCAACAGCTGGGGACATCAAAACCCCCAGCTCAACAACTTGGACTACAATTTCCAGCTCAGCAAGTTGGGCCCGCAAAATCTCCAGCTCAGCCCGCTGGTCCAGGAAAGATTACAGCTCAACAGCCAGGCCATACAAAGCCCCCTGCTCAGCAGCCAGGCTCTGCAAAACCCCCTGTTCAACAACCCGGCCCTGCAAAGCCCCCTGCTCAACAGCCCAGCTCTGCAAAGTCCCCCGCTCAACAGCCCGGCCTTGCAAAGCCCCCTGCTCAACAGCCCGGCCCTCCAAAGCCCCCTGCTCAACAGCCGGGCCCTGCAAAGCCCCCCTCTCAACAGCCGGCCCCTGCAAAGCCCCCCTCTCAACAGCCGGCCCCTGCAAAGCCCCCCTCTCAACAGCCAGCCCCTGCAAAGCAGCCCACTCAACAGCCTGGCCCTGCAAAGCCCCCCGCTCAACAAGCTGGCCCTGCAAAGCCCCCAACTCAACAACTGGGCTCTGCAAAGGCTTCAACTCAGCAGTCTACAAAACTAGTAAGCCAAACAGCAGCTGGGAAACCTCTACTGCCACCAACATCTTCTCCATCTGCAGCACAGTCTCCAGTACAAGGCCTTCCTAAAACCATCTGTCCTCTTTGCAATACCACTGAACTTCTGTTTCATGTTCCAGAAAAGGCCAATTTTAACACATGCACTGAGTGTCAAACCACTGTCTGTAGTCTATGTGGTTTTAATCCCAATCCTCATTTAACAGAGGTGAGTACATTTATTCATGCACGCTATGATCCCAACTGTATTGCAGTCTTTCACAAATAGTGCTTACTTTTTTTCTTACATCATCTTATGACATAGTTCATATATCCTTGCTTCATTCTTACATCCTTTTTCCTTTTCTTTATTCTATCTCTACCCATTGTTGGTAGAAAAGAAGAATTTAGACCCATTGAAGTGAATATATATATAACTATTTACCTTTTTCAAAAGTAAGTCTAAAATGTCACAATTTCTATTAAACTTGTCATATAAAACACACATGAATTGATTGAAAAATGCTAAGAAGCTACTGAATTCACACTGTGTGTAAGATCCACCTTATCTATTATTATATGTATATTGGTAATACATTGTTTCAATTTATGCTCTTTCCTACAAAAATTACGACATCGTATTTAGGATTATACTTGGGTTAGGAAAAAAGTAGACAGTGTTTTGGAATTATAATTACAATAGTGATGCAACATTGAATACATTTTTTCAAACTCCACCTCCCCTATTCTTGCCAGTGATGCCGATCTAATCTAATGAGGGCATCTTATCTCATTAGTTGAGTCACTGATAATAGCATACATAGATCACAAAATAAGAAGTTATTAGAGCAGGTTTATCATCTCAACAGGATCGCAGTTTGTATCACCACATGTCTGGGTAAGCTTTCCTGACACATCACATCATAAAGGGTCTAGTGGCTATACAGATTATTGCAAGATTGTCTGTTCAGATTATGTTAGAAAAGTAACTCTCAGAAAGTCAAATAATATTAACCCAACCCCTAAGGTGGAAAGTCCCTGAAAATGTAGCATTTCCATGGGCAGAGATTTGGGGGCATTCTGGGTGGAGGAAACAAAGCACACACAAGCAGAAAATATCAGAACTACGCTGGAGTTAGGAAATAATACTTTGAAGATTGAATAATGTAAATAAAGTGAGGTAAAGTGGTTTAGGGTCCAAGAGGATATTAGAAGTGGTTCATATTTTAAAGAGAGTTGGTGGCCCTTCCCAATAAAGCACAGAACCCATTTAGTCCATCTGGAGGACAGCTGGTTAGTAGGCTGTCGCGGCATCATGTCTGTGAACAACCCAGTAAGGAGCCGACAGCAGGCACTGAAGGATTATATGATTTAACTCTCCATGAGCAGAAAGAAGGCTTTATGTACTCTTGTTCTAAGTGAAATCTATGTTACAATAATAAAAACAGTGATGATTATTGATAGCTGTTCTGTTTCTTGGGATATTTATTATATCGAAAGATAAAAATATATGTACTCAAAAATATTTGAACAGCTGGTTGCTTTCTAAGGCATCTTTTAATCTTTCACCACAAGTTATATTAAGTAAATTAACTTTTTAAATAAGCCATGTTTTACCTATAAAGTTGCAACTAATAACATGCTACATTAGAATAATGGAGGAAATTAGATGATAAGTTTTTCAATTTTGTATGTGTAGCTTTTTAATCTTGGAAATATATTTCTAGCCATAGTGCATTGTCTTGGTAAACATTTGCTATACTGTAGCTGTTAATTTTAGAAAATGCTGTATTCACGCTTTGGTAGAAATTTAAAATAACAAAACAAACTGCTAAACATTTTAGCCACAGGAATGTAAGTGTCTGCTATTGGAGGCCTGCTATGGTGCTGTAAGATCAGCACTGGACTGTGAATGCTAAGGTCAACAGTTAACCCACCAGCTTACAGGGTCATTATGAGTCAGGACCGACTCCAGGACACTTAACAACAACTATATGGAAAGAGTCCTGGTGTGGTGCTATTGCATAAGCATTAGACTGTTAACCTTAAGGTCAGTGGTTCAAACCCACCAACTACTCATCAGAAACCCCACACAGGTTCACTATGAGTCGGAACCAACTCTACCACACGTAAGCAACAACGATATGAAAGGAATTTTGCTACGTATTTAGTTGAATATAAATATAATGGAAACATGAATGTGAATCTTAACATGATAAAAATGCAGTAAATGACTTAAAATTACACAAGAAAATATGTTGCCAAATGAGAATTCTGAGGAAATGTTGAGGACAGAGTAGAAACTGCTCATTTCCAGTGGGTGAGATTAAGATCAGCTTCATGGAGAAACTGGCATGTTAGCAGGATTTGTATACAAAGATGGGCATGAGTTCAACAGTTGGGCCCAAACCAGAAATTACAAGGTGTGTGTAGGGAACTGGAACTGGGCTAGGGAAGAAATAGGCAATGAGTTTGGAGTCAGATTATGGATTTTTATATTTATCAGCTAGCAGTGAACATTCTTATTTATGAAATTTCCATTTTTTATAAATAGACTCATAGCTCTGATCCTTCATACCTTTTACAAATTTGTATCAAATACTTAGTTGTGAACCACCACGGAACTCTGGCAAAATTGAAAATACATTAGATATGGACTCTTCCCTTACATAATAAATAGGATAAATAAGAATTGCACATAAGAAATGGAAAAAAAAAAAAATGATGAGAAAAGTGATTCTATATAGGGCTTTACAGTTGATATGTTGTTAAGTGCCGTTGAATCTGTTCAGACTCAGAGCGACCCTGTATAGAGTTTCTGAGGAGTGGTTGGTAGGCTTGAACTGCCGACTTTGCAATTAGTAGTCTATTACGTATCCTGCACAATTGCCATAATTCTTTTTTATTTGATCACAATTAAATGTCCAAATAATCATGTGGCATATATTCTGTTTTCCCTGTAAACTAATGAGGAAACTGGTTTATATGTAGTTATGCTGTGGTGCTGTAGGCTAAGCACTAGACTACTAACCACAAAGTAGCTGGTTCAATCCCACCAGCCGCAAGTTGTCAAACTAATACAGGGTTCCCATGTGTCAGTACCAGTCTGAAAGCACTTACTAACAACAATGGTAGTTTCTTGTTTCCAGCTAGCAAATGACCAAGCAGAACCCAAACCAAATCTTCTGATTCCAAATCTAATAAAGTACTGCGAGGTCAAAGGGAGAAACTATCATCAACCAAGGGTGGGAGGGAGCTTATAAGATTTATTGCTTAGACATTAAGTATTTGAGTTGGGAATATGCAAGATAATTTGTACACATGACTAGACATACAAGGGGCTGGGAATATGGATCAGGATTGGGAATATGGAGCGGGCCTTGCTGAATGACAGAAAGAAGGCATCATTCTTAGTAAACATATGAACTTAGGCAAGTTATTTAGCACTTTCTGTAAAGATGTTACGACTTGAAAAATGAATATAACACGTTCAGTGCTAAACTGGTTAGATTGTTTGGTACATTAACTGAAAAGTTTTATAAGAAAAGATTTTAAAATAGTATATGTAATATATTACAGCACAGATAATTTTAACATTTTAAACAGATTTTGTGTTTAAAGTTTGCTAGTAAGTTGATTTCTACATAGAAACACTGACATCAGTTGTTGGCATCTGACATGGCAATAATAAGGCCATTTGATCCATGTGATAAGCACTGGACTGCAGATCACAAGTTCGACGTTTCAAGTACACAATCCTTTCTGCAAGATAAAGATGAAGCTTTCTGCTCCCTCAAAGATATACAGCCTAGGAAACTCCATACAGGTTGCTGTGAGTTGGAACCAACTCAAAGGCACTTAATAACAACAACAACAGCAGCGTTCATTTTAACTGTAATTCATATATTTTTATAGGACAAAAATGTAATCCAGCTTCTAATTATGCATTCTAGGAATGCATTTTTTCTTAATCCTTTCAATAAAATGATCCGTTCCTGAAACACCTGAAATACATAGAGGTCAGGGTTCTGACCTCTAGAAGTTATAATTTTTGTTAGAGGTCAAGAACTCCTTTCTGTAGATGACCACAACTTCTAAGCATTTATATGTATTGATACGAAAGTGTATCTCTTTGCATCTTCCTAAAAAGATGCAACGCTCTAGGCCAAATTGTCCTTAAGTATTTGGATTGAAGAATCAGTATTTGTTTCTATGGAGAATAGAGACAGAGGCTGCACATGAATTTATTTGCAAGGTGGATGTTTATATTGTAAAGTGGCCTCATATTATTACTTTTGTAGTGTATGGGTAAAACAGAAGCCTGGCCCCTTCTATAACTCTTTGAAAAGTCTTGGAGAACCTTGATAATTTTCTGGCTGCCAGCACATCAGAATTATGACTATGTTTACTTGTGATTGTCATGACTCTTAAATGAATATGTTGTTATTAAGTGCCATGAAGTTGATTCCAACCCATAGCGACCCTGTACAGGGTTTCCGAGGAGTGACTGGTGAGTTTGAACTGCCAAACTTACAGTTCATACTGACTTTATAGTCCAGCACATTAACCCACAGAGCCACGCCAGGACTCCAATGACTCTAAATGACTGTGAGGTCTTGTAAAGAAGAGGAAAGGAGAGATGTCAACATTCAACATTCAGCCACAAGTTTTAGTTATAAATTTGTTCCCATACAAACATCTTGTTGTTGTTGTTAGGTGCCATTGAGTTGGTACTGACCCATAGTGACCTTATGCACAGCAGAACGAAGCACTTGCCGATCCTGGGCCAACCTCACTACTGTTGCCACGCTTGAGCCCATCGATGCTGCCATTTGCCAGTCCATCTCGCTGGGATTTTCCTCTTTTTCTCTGACTCTTGACCTTACCAAACATGATATCCTTCTCCAGCGACTGATCCCTCCTGATAATATGTCCAAAGTATGAGAGATGAAGTTTGGCCATCTTGGCCTCCAAGGAGCACTCTGTCTGCACTTCTTCCAAAATGGATCTGTTGGTTCTTTTGGCAGCCCATGGCACTTTCAAAATTCTCCTCCAAAACCATAACTCAAAAGCATCAATTCTTCTACGGTCTTCCTTATTCACTGTCCAGCTTTCACATGTATATGAGGTTATTGAAAATACCATGGCTTGGGTCAGGCGCACCTTAGTCCTCAAGCTGACATCTTTGCTCTTCAACACTTTAAAAATGTCTTGTGTAGCAGTTTTGCCTAATGTAATACGTCATTTGATTTCTTAGACAAACATCTCTTGTTGTTGTTGTTGTTAAGTGCCATCGAGTTGGTTCGACAACCCAAACATCCTGTGTGGAGAGAATGAACTTTTAATTAATTATGCCCTCTGTTGCCTATTGAGGTGTGTGGTTCCACATAAACCGTAAGAATAATACACTGGCTCCAAGCCTAGACTTTTGATGCTGAGAAGAGTTTATAGCTGTATCTCTTCTTGCTGGTTTATTGTTGTTAATTGCTGTCAAGTGGGTTCCAACTCATAGTGGGGTTTAAACTCCCAACTTGTAGTTTGCAGTCCAATGCTTACCCTACAGTGCCACATTAGGAGTCATTAATGGAATAAACATCTACAGTGCAGGTCCGCTCTTTGAATTTGCTTTCTGACACAAATCATTTCCTTTCTAATTAGTGCCAAAGCACCATTGTTGTTGATTGACTTTATCTCTTTTGGTGTGCATTCTCAGGCAACGTAGATTTACGCTTGTCACTAATGTCTGTAGCTCTCCAGTGTCTTACGAAATTTGTAATATGTGGAAATGATTGTCACTTGTCAGAATGTAGATAATTAACCAAATGTTAGTGATAAGTGTAAGCTTGGATATGTCCTAATATTTTTGGATCATGATGGCCCATGTTTTAGTTAGTCTTTTGCCTAAAACTGGGTATTTTACTTAATAAAACCATGACCCTCTTTTCAAGACTAAAACAACAATAAACCTAGACTTTCATATAAAACCTCTCTACAAAAGCGAAACACAAACAACTGAAATCATTTCATTGGATAAAGTGGCTAAAATGGCCATCTCTTTTATGGAATCGGCCTCTTTCAGTTTTTGATAAGAGCAATCTAGCAGGCCAAAGCTATTAAGAAGAGCCAGTGTGAAGAGAGTTGTTAAGTGCCGTCCTGTCGGTTCTGACTTATAGTGACCCTTTTAAGGATTTCCGAAGCTGAAAGTTTTTATGGGAGCAGAAACTTCAAATCTTTCTCCTGTGGAACAGATGGCAGACACGAACTACCAACCTAGTGGTTAGCAGTTCAGTGCTTATTCTATAATGCCACAGTACTCCCTGGTTAGACAGTAGAGCTGTGCTGTGGATAGGAGGTTAACACTTATGCAGATAGGATGGCAGTAAACCATTCCTGGAGTACTGGTGTAGCACTGTAGAATAAGCACTGGACTGCTAACTACAAATGCAAACTCACCAACTACTCCTTGCAAACCGTATACAGAGTCACTATGAGTTGGGACTGATCTGATGACAATGAAAACAAGCCATTCCTGGTGGTATGGTACCTGAATGATTTTTTTTTTTAAAGGGATGTTAATTTTTAAGCTGTTGTTTCTATTGTAAAGGTCTTTTTAAAATCTTTTATCTCAACTTCTAGGCAAAGACTTCCACACAATTCCCCTTAAAAAGGAGAACTGAAAACATGTTCCTCCCCTCTCTTTCTAAGGTCCTATTTTTTAAAAAGCTTAGACGTATAGTCATTCCAGAAAATGCTAAAAAGCACCAACCATATGGGTTGGCATTTTGAAGAGCTCCTAGGAAGAAAGTGGGAAAGAAGCTGACAAAAAGAATTAAGGCAATTTTTGTACAAATAACTCCCTAAGAGAGCCTCAGAGAAGCCCTATGCTTGGAATCAACAAATACAGGAATCAGTAGTGGCTTGTAGGTGGAAATACAATTATTTGGCTTTATCAATGAATACATTAAGAATTATAGATAAAAGTGGAATATACCTACTTTTCTAAGGGGCTCTGGTAACGTAGCGGCTACAAGATGGGCCGCTAAATCTCATGGTCAGCAGTTCGAAACTATTAGTGGTTCTGTGGGAGAAAGATGAGACTTTCTGCTCCTGTAAAGATGTACAACCTCATAAACCTTATACCGGGTCTGTATGAATGGGCACAAACTTCACGGTACATAACCAGCACCTATCTATCTACGTAAGGAAAATAGGGAGCAGCAAGGAGATTTTTTCCCCCACTTTTTCTTTTTCCCATAGTATAAAGCTATAAACTCACTGCTGTGGAGTCGATTCTCCCTCATAACAACCCCATGGGACATTGTATAACTGCTCTCTAGAGTGTCTGGAACTGAATATCTTTGCAGAAGTAGACTGCCGCATCTTTTGCCCATGGAGCGATTGGTGGGTTTGAACCCTCCAACTTTCTGTTAGCTGCACAGTGCTTAACCCATGATACAACTAGGTCTCCTTAAAGCTATAAAATGTTCTCTAAATAGAGGGGTAAGTTAGCTAAGGAAGGGCAGTAGTGACAAGCTGGAGTCCTCTCCCATGGCAGAGAGCTATCAAAGAGAAAACACTACTCAACTAGTGTGAAACTCTCATCCTCGGAGTAAAATTGCCCTTTTTGGGCACTAAAACATCCAAAGCAGAAGACTAAAAGGAAAAGAGAGATATCCTAGTCAAGACATTCACTGTCTATGAGTGAATAACATTTCATGAAGAACGTAGGTGAACTAATCAAAACCAAAAACAAATCAGAAACAGCACGTCAAAGAGTTAATTCAGGATATGTAAAGCTCTCAATAAAATTAATATTATTTTTCTGGAAAAGATTTAAGAAGACATTTCATCACTAATTGCCACACATGAATTTCAGGGGGCTTGTTGTTGTTAATAAGTGTTGTCAAGTTAGTTCTGACTCATAGCAACCCTCATAGGGTTTCCAAGGAGTGGCTGGTGGGTGGGTTTGAATCAACAGCCTGTTGGTTAGCAGTCGAGTGCTGATCCTACAGCACCATACCATGACTCCCTTCAGTGGACTCTGTTGTTGTTCTGAAGTACTATCGAGTCTGTTCCGACCCATAGAAACCCTATATAGGGAGCTGCAGGTTAATGCACTGGACTGCAAAGTCGGTTTGAACTGCAAGGTTGGTGATTCAAGTTCACCAAATGCACCTAGGAAACCCTATATAGGGTTGTGATGGGTCAGAACCGATTCTACAGTACTTAACAACAACAACAACAAATGTAGGGAATCCTGATGTGGTGCTACAAGATAATGCAATGGACTATAAAGGTGGTTTGAACAGCAAGGTTGGATTCAAACTCAACATCCCCATCCACTCCTCAGAAACACAGTGCAGGGTCAGGGTCACTATGAGTCAAAATTAACAGCAACAACATGGCGATGTAGATCCAGTGAATGGATATTTTCTCATAACATGCAGAACTCCTTCTGGGTTCCTTCCTATGGAGTTTAGGCAACTTTAGAAGATAGTTGTTGTCAACTGCCTTTGCGTCAGTTCCAACTGATAGTGACCCTGGATAGGGTTTCCAAGGAACAACTGGTGAGCTTGAACCATCAGTTGTGGTTCAAACTGATCTTGTAGTCCAGTGCTTATCCTACAGTGCCAGGACTCGTGAGGAGATGGTTATAATATTGGAACTCTCTTGGTAATCCTAGAGCTCTGGGGCTCTAAGATAAATGCTAAAATCTCCTAAGAGATTATATCCAAGAATTTTAGAAAGAATTTCAGAAAGAAAGCTTTGAGATCATGGAACAACCTTTGAGTCCTGGTGTGGCACTGTAGGATCAACACTAGACCATAAAGTCAGTTTAAACTGCAAGGTCATCAGTTCAAATTCAAAAGCCATTCTTCAGAAGCCCCATACAGTGTTGCTATGATTCAGAACCAACTGGCTAGCACTTAACAACAAGAAGCCAAAGAATTACAGGCCAACCAATTATTAAGGAGGGTTAATAACAATGGCTCATTCATAGATATGTCCTGGAGAAATACTAGGTCATCAAATGTTAAAAGAAGACCCCAGGAGCACCATAGAGATAAACAACACCATCTACCATAATATGAGAAATCAGACAGACATCATACTCTTCATCAATGCTCAGGACAGCACATATGGAGCAATTTTTTCAAAGTTCCAAAAATGATAAGATAAATTCTGTACCTAAGTGAAACATCAAGGTAGTGTGAGGATAGTAAAGTTTTTTCACACATGAAAGAGCTTATAAAAGCCATTGTTGCCACAAAACTAAATATGTATGTGCGATGTCACAGTCACTTTAGAAGTACCTCTATTAAAGTGGACCATGAAAAGGGTGAGATGAGGGCGCTGACTGGTCTTCAGAAGTGAATTTGTGCCTTATATGTACTTTGTGAACAACCAAGAAACCCAGTTTTTCAATTCTAAACATAAGGTGTTGTTTTCTTTAAAAATACCTGATTTTTTAATTCTCTGATAATTGATATTATTTCCAATATGAATGCCCTGATTATAACAAAAATGATTGTAATACAAAAATGATAACGTTCATCTCAAATAGTTTTATAATAAACTAGAAAGAATAGAAAAACTCCTGGATTATTTCAAGAAGCTGTACTACTTTTAAATGTTTTAAAACGTATTATTTGTTTAGTTATTATATTCTACCAGATCTAATTTACAATGACAATTTCTTCATGAATTGGATGCTCACTGGATTACAAAATAAAATTCTAGTAGTTTACAAGGAAGTTTAGTCATTAGAACCAGAACCTTTTTTATTTATTATTATTATTTTTAATTTTCAGTTTTTAAGTGACTAGATGTTGCAAGTGTCTTTTTACATAATCAACTTTTATAATATTAGGAAGTCTGCTGTTATATATTAATGCAATTGGTATAATGATTTATGTAGCTTGGTAACAACAGCTGTTCTGTTGTGAAAGCAGAGACCTACCTAAGGCAAATTCATTTGTTGTCTCAGTAAATCCAGAACAGTGATGGCTTACTTGCTCATTGTTCACATCCCCTGAGAAAGCCCATATCTTACACTCTCCCCATCCCCTGATTTTAATTAATAAGCCTTGGTGGTGCTGCAGGATAAGCTCAAGATTGCTAACCACATGGTCGGTAGTTCATACCCACTAGTACTCCGTGGGAGGAAGAGGAGGCTTTCTGTTTCCATAAAGCTTTACAGCCATAGAAACCATATATAGGGTTGCTATGATGACGCCTTATGTATAAAAAAGTACTACATTGAAGGCAAGGAGCTCTGGTAGCATAGTGGTTACGAGTCAGGCTGCTAACTTCAATGTCAGCAGTTCAAGGCTACCAGCTGTTTTGTGGGAAAAAGATGAGGCTTTCTACTCCTGTAAAGATTTACAGCCTTGGAAACCCTGTACAGGGTCTCCATGAGTAGGAACCGAATCCACAGCATACCACCACCACCACCACATTGAAGATAAAGAACGAAATAATCTATTTTAAGCTTATACTCATTTTCTTAAAAATATAACCAATATAAAATTTCTCAGGTCTTCAAGAGATTTAGGTTTAAATTCTGGTTTTATGCATCACACACATATACTCTTATGTTATTCTAATTTCACTTAAAAGTGATTCTAATTATCATTTAAAGCAACAATTCATCCCTTTCTCTTTCTTCAATGAGAAGGGCAATTGTTTTTGTCACAGGAAGGAAAGAACATAATTCAAACACTGTATGTCATATTGTAAGGAGCTCTGGTAGCGTAGTGGTTACGAATCGGGATGCGAACCTTAAAGTCAGTGGTTTGAAACTACCAGCCGCTCCGCGGGAGAAAGATGAGGCTTTCTACTCCCGTAAAGATTTACACCCTCGGAAACGCTGTACAGGGTCTCTATGGGTCGGAACCGACTCGGTGACACTTAACAACAACAACAACATGTCATATTGTGCTCTAGGCACTTTTTATGTATTTTCTCATTTACTGTTAAATTTTTTCCTTTTAATGAAGTATTATCCACATTTTTAAAGGAGCCCTGGTGTAGTGGGTTACTTGTTGGGCTGCTAATTGCAAGGTCAGCAGGTTGAATTCACCAGCCACCCTGGGAGAAAAAGGAGGCTTTCTGTTCCCATAAAGGCTTAGAAATCCTTCCTAGGGTTGCAACGAGTAAGAATCTCCTTGATTACAATGGGGTTTATCCACATTTTAAAGATCAGTAAGTGAGTAAAAGAGCCACAATTCATGCTCTATAGTCAATATGTGTTCACAAGTTAGTCATAAAATGGTCACATAGAAAAGGAGGAAGAATATGGGATCGAGAAGACCTGGAGAATCTCGGTATGAATTCTAGTATAGCTCCGTACTGATTGTGTGATTTTAATTTTCATATCTATAATGTTCAAGTATTCATAAAATAAAAATCACATTATGTAAGTTCTTTGGAAATGAAACTAATATATAAACATTCATTATTTATTATTCATTTTTATAATTATAATTGGCATGTAGGATTAGTGCCATTGTTGCTAGTTCTATTTGTAGATGACAAAACTGAGGTTGAGAATTTAAATGAGGTTTGCATGGCCATAGAATTTGTTACTAATATAACACATACAAGATGCCAGATCTGCTAATCAGAAATTCATATCTTTTTATAGGAATGCACATTGTCTTAAATCGGATTATTTGATTCACCATACTCTCTCCGAAATTTCTACAATAGAAAAGAATATGTGTGTTTTCCATATCTTTAAAATAATCACACACAAAAAACACAACTAGTTTCTTATGCAGGAATTTATTTTGGGAATTTAGTATAAAAAATATCAAAGCCCAAGAGCACTAATTTTATATCTTCCTACTAGTTGTACTCATGGAGCTCTGGTAGCGTAGTGGTTACGAATCGGGCTGCGAACCTTAAGGTCAGCGGTTTGAAACTACCAGCCGCTCCGCGGGAGAAAGATTAGGCTTTCTACTCCCGTAAAGATTTACATCCTCGGAAACCCTGTACAGGGTTGCTATGGGTCAGAATCGACTCGATGGCACTTAACAACAACAACTCATTGTACTCAAACCAGTATCTTGCATTGGTGGTTTCCTTTCTGTTTCTGTAGGAAAGCTGTGAGTTCCTGCACTTTGCCAGCTATTCTGCTAGATTTTGAGAATAAAATGAGAAAAGTGCTAGCCTGGACTGCTCACTGAGAATCTAGAAGAAGAGCCAGTAATTTACTAGATGAAGATAGAATCTTGTTTTCTAAATAGAATATGTTAAAATATATACAGAAGAGACTTGGTCTTGCCTGAAAAAAAAAATTAAAGCACCATTCCTTTTATTTTTTCTTCCCTCTATTAATAAAAAATAAAGATCTATTTTTTATCAGTTACGAAACAATTAATAGAAGTCCATTTCTATTATTTGTTTAGTAAAATCGATGTATCTAGTTGACAACTTAAAACAACACTTGGAAACATTTCTATTTAAAACACTTCAAATAAATTAAGAAGGGAGCTTCATTAGGAATTCTGTAACTATATATGTTGGGGAAAGTTTTAGTGTTGTTCAGCTCATTGACATAGGAAGGGCTTAGAGAAGGAAATAAGGGGCAGTGAAAAATGCTGATAGTCTGTGAAAACAGTTGAGCATAATAGAAAGTTCATAGGACATAAAATCAGACTTCTCTTAAATATCTTTTGAAAATATGCATAAATAGAAATTGGCAAAATGTGAACATTTCACAAGTTACCAGGGACTTGCATTCAAACTTGAAAAGGCTAACAGAATATTTTATGAAACTTTGTTTTTTTACATAAGCTACAATATATTTTGACTTTTATGTTTATATTTTTAAAATGTATTCATTCCAAGTCAACTCACAGATGATTGCTGCTTTTAACATAAGTAATGATTTCATATTTATTTCTTTATATTGGGTTTATGGAATTCCTGGTATGGCACTGTAAGATAAGCACTAGACTGCAAGTTCAGTTTGAACTGAAAAGTCAATGGTTCAAACTCACCAGCCACTCCTCAGACAACAACATATGGAGGGTTTCTATGAGTCCAAACTAACTTGACAACATGTAACAACAACAAATTACATTAATGAGACCTTTTTTTCCCCACTAATATCATTTATTTGTTCATGTAATTTTTTTTTAATTAAATAAGAGGGAAATGCAATTTGCTATTCAGTAATTGTACGAATACTGTCTAATTGAAGCTTTTGGATCACAACTGCAAAATTGTATGCTAGCTCAAGGCATGCATAGAAGTTTGAACTCCCATCTGCGAGGTAGTTTACAATTGTTAATGGGTGATGTATGAACATTCCGTTTATTTGACTTGAACTCTTCCTCAATTTGTGTAGCTGTAATTGTTGTTAAGTGCTGTCAAGTCGGTTTGGACTCATGTGACTCTGTATAGTGTTTCCGAGGAGCACCTGGTGGGTTTGAACTGACCACCTTATGGTTCACAATCCAGTGCTTATCCTACATGCTTTCGTGTCTATGTATTGCAATTATTCTATAGTTTGTGCCTGGGTGAGTATCTCTTGTCTTGAACTTCAGCAAGGTCCAAAACATTAAAATTTGATTCCATTTCATCGGATTCACAAATGACCTGATACAATTTGGTGAACATTGTTATGTTTTATGAAGAAAAAAATATGTGTTTAGTTTACATTTCCCAAGGCTTGTTTATGGCTGCCGATTGTGCAGCAGAAAATATAATCCACACTATTTCAGAGAGAAAGTATGCAGCCAGCTTCTTTATGAATTATATTAAAGAAAATTGTTTCACCAAGTGACTGAGCTTGTCATCTTATTTCTGAGGAATGCTAGTGTCTAATTTTTAACAAAAATAAATTATGCATTAATCTTCATAGTTAGAGATGTCAACTACAGGGAGCCATCTGCAGCCTAACTGCTGTCAGGGAGTAACTGCTTCTGAGAATCTGAGAAGGAGGTTATGTGGTTTGGATAATTCTTGAATAGTAGAACGTATAATCTGCTATCAAATCTTAGCTTGGTGTCTTCTTTACAATATCGTTTCCTTAGATAGACTTTTTAAAAAATCATATAGTTGTCATATGTCTAATTATATTATCTTTTTCCTATGGCTTTCAAAATGATATGAGGCTTTCAATAAATATTTGAAATGCTTTGATGAGGAAAAGTTGGAAAAATAGAGCAATTCATCATCAATAGTATTTAAAATTGACTCAATATGTAGCATAGAGGTGAGAGTAATTGTGAGATGTGGTTGCTATCTTTTAAAAGTGTATGTGAGGAAATAGAAGATAATTGAAAAAAGATTTTAAGACAATACATATGTTTGTGTGCTGTGGTTTGAACTATAGTTGTATTAGTTATAAAGGGAAAGCTTAGTTGATGATGGACTATTATGTGATAATTTTATGGGCCATAAAAGATCAATAGAATTTAGGTAAATGGATGAAGAGCACACTTTGGACAGGGAATAATGACTCAGGTGAGAGAAAACGAGAATTCTCCTTTGATGGAGTGACACATTTAGATGTCATAGTTTGTAGCATCATTGTCATATTATAAAATGTCTTAAAAGTCTATAGAAAAATTTAGTTGTGATTAGTCAAACCATAAGAACCCAATAGGTTTTATTGTAAAAGGAAAGGATGACAGTATGGTTGAGGGAAATTTATTCACTCTAATACAGCCTCAGAAACCCTATAGAGAGGGTCACTGAGTTGGAACCAACTCGGTGGTACATCACCGTCATCACCACCAAAGTAAATAGTGTTATAAATAAAAAAACTCCTAACACCGTCATCACCACCAAAGTAAATAGTGTTATAAATAAAAAAAACTCCTAACATCTTTTTGATGATCTGCTACACTAAATAGTACTCTACTGCTATATAATTGAGCTCATATTTTATTATGAATTTTATGTAGATTTTGTGTTTTAAATTTCTGGTTTAAGGCATATTGACTTGTGAATATTAGGCATTATGCTTCTTGCATTTTTGCCTAGAAATATTATTAATTTCGGAACCCCCAAATTTAACAATTCACTTCATTGCTTACATGGATCAGGATAATTATCTTGAATTTTTATTGAATTCATACTATTAAAAATCAAACTAATTTTTTTGGGTAATCAATAGTTTTGACACATATATTGGAAAGCCGCACCATGATGTGAAATTCACAATTAAATTTTCCAGTGTTACCTCTTAATGTATCTAAATAAGACATTTATGATTATCCAAATTCTTTAGTCAATAAAGTTCTATCACTATGTTTTATAGTTTTGATACACAAGAAAAGCCCAACAATATGCTAGTTCAAAGGACTGGATTATGTAGAGAGATGTTTACAGTATGTGGAGGTCTACATCAGAATGCATACTGGCTTCAGAATGGCCATAGAAATCACTCTGACCTATCCTTTTTGTATAGAAATTTTAAGTAAGAAAACTGAACAAATAATATTTATGCTTTTTTGTGTGTGATAGAGATAAATGAGTTTCAGTATCTCAATAAATAATTGTCTCCAGACCTTGAATTCTGTTTTTATGCCTCTTACAAGTAAGTGTGTTGTTGTTGTTAGTGTCATCAAGTTGGTTCTAACTTATAGTGACCTATATAGGCTTTCTATGAAGCAACTGGTGGGTTTGAACTTCTGACCTTGTGGTTAGCAGTCCAACAGTATGTTGTTGTTGTCAGGTGCCACTGAGTAGGTTCTGACTCATAGAGACCTATGAACAACAGAACAAAATACTGCCCAGTCCTGCATCATCCATACAACTATTTGAGCCCATTGCTGCTGCCACTGGGGGTCTGCCCCCAGTGGCATTGGGGATATTCTTTTTCTTTCACCTTCCACCTTCCCAGGCATGATGTCCTTCTCCAGGGACTGGCTCCTCCTCAAAATATGCCCGAAGTGTGAGAGACAAAGTCTCACTATCCTAGCTTGTAAGGAGCATTCTGATTGGACTTCTTCCAACACAGATTTGTTAGTTCTTCTGGCAGTCCATTTGTTGTTATTAGGTGCTGTCCACTCAGTACCAACTCAAAGAGGCCTTATGCACAACAGAATGAAACACTGCCCTGTCCTGCACCAATCGATTTCACACTGTACGCTTCAGCTCATTGCTGCTGCCACTGTGCCAATCCATCTTGTTGGGGGTTTTCCTCTTTTTTGCTGACCCTCTTTTACTAAGCATTGCCTTGGCACTTTTAATATTCTTCTCTTAACACCATAATTCAAATGCACCAATTCCTCCACAGTCTTCCTTATTCATTGTCCAACTTACAGCTGTATGCGTGGGAAAAGTCTAAAATGTCATTTCCCCTATTTGTTCAATAAATCTAGAATTTAGGAATCATCGAGACTTGACATATTTGTCTAATAAATCTAGGTTCTTTCATTTTAATGGCTCAATCTTGAAGAAGTACTAGTGGCATAGTTGGTTAAGTGTTGGGCTGCTAACTGCAAGGTCATGGTTCAAACCCATCAGCCACTCCATGGGAGAATGATGAGGCTGTCTTCTGAAAAGATTTACAGTCTTGGAAACCCAAAGGAGCAGTTTTACAGGGTTCTTATGGGTTGGTATCAACTGGATGGCAGTGGGTTTGTGGTAGGTTTATTGAAGGTCAGAGTTTTTCCAGGAGATATTGATATAATTGTATGTTATTCTCGTACAGTTTCTTCATTTTAACCTCTCGCCATTTATCTAATGAACATAGGTGGTTACAGTGTCATGCAAGGGAGGAGGCACTGCTGTAACTGAGGACTTGAAAAGTTGTTTTGAAAATCTTTGTGGAAACTTTCCTTGAATCAAAGTTGGTCTTGTATATTGTCTCACTTTTGTGGTGCCTGAGAAAGCATTACAGACTAAAATTGGAAATCTTTATCCATGGCTATAGTGAATTACAGACCGGATCATAGAGAACTAGGAAGACAAGTTGTGTTAAAGATCTGAGCAACTTGTGGAATTGATGTCAGGTGCACCTTAGTGTCTGAGGCAACAATGGTTGTGAATTCATGTTCGTTTCTACTTAGATTTACAAGTAGATGTTTAGTTTTAGAAATGATACAAGGCTGTAAGTAATTGTCTCCAGGTAGGGAAAATATTTACACTTATCAGGTGTCATAATTATAGGGGAGTGATTCCAGTTTGAATAGTAATGCAGATGGATTATTGGTGGACAGAGATACAAAGTAGGGTTCTGGAGAGAATGGCATGGAACCAGAAAATGAAGTCAGAAGCCTGTTGCACAGGCTGGGTAAACAGTGGAGACTGGCAGAATAAACACCGAGAGGCTATAGCTTGAAGAGCACAGTCAAACATTTGAAATTAATTTGCTTGATTCTAACAATGAAAAAAATATTTATGAACATCTATAAAGCTTGGAACAATAGACTACTTATAGGAAGGCCTGGCCATTTATTGCTTATAGTCTTTTGTGGGACAGAGACCTAAAAATAACAAGATTATTAAGTGTTAGGATAGGAATGACAACAGAATTATGAAATTTTTGGTTTTGGCAATAAAAACAAAAAACAAAAAACACTTTGTTTCTTAGGTAGTGAGGAAGCATCAAAGGTTGAGGAGAAGTGATTCGAGTCGACACTTTTTATTTGTCTTAAAGAGTTTGGTAGAAGTATATAATGGTAGAAGTATATAATGAGAGATGCTGAGGATGAAAGAAGGAACAGAGGCTTTTGAGATCTGAAAGAATTAATGGCAAATTCCTTTTCACAAGAAACGCAGACAGTACTTAGGAAGTAGATGAGAATACAGTAAAAATATTACAAGGTCTCTAACTCATGACCAAGAAGGCACTGGAACTATGACTACTGTTTAGTCCAAGTGTCTTGTAGAAAAACATGACAAAACCAAAGTGGAAGATGCTTCATAATATTAATGCTGGGAATGGATTGTGCACTTTTTAATTTTCTCATTATATAGGGAATTTCTTTGGTTTATTGCGTATCAGTTGACCCATGGAGTTGGAAATCCTGTTTTCAGTCTAGAAGTCCTGAGATAATAAACATCTCTATTGTCAATAGTTATGGCCAGTAGATTCAAATCCTCTTTTAAAAACCCTAAGATAGTAAAAAACTTTTCATGTTGTGACAGCTGTAGACAGTGATTCCTACCTCTATATGCTAGCAATCAGAAAGATTGTTGTTGTTGTAGTTGTTAGGTGCCCAGTAGGTACCAACTCATATCAACCCTGTGTACAACAGAATGAAATACTGTCCAGTCCTGGGCCAACCTCACAGATGTTTCCACGCTTGAGCCCATTGATGCTGCCACTTGGCCAATCCATCTCGCTGGGGGTCTTCCTCTTTCTCTCTGACCCTCCACCTTACTAAACATGATATCCTTATCCAGTGACTGGTCTTTCCTGACAATATGTCCTAAGAATGAGAGACAAGGTTTGGCCATCCTGGCCTTCAAGGAGCACTCTGGCTGCACTTCTTCCAACATAGATCTGTTGGCTCTTTTGGCAGCCCATGGCACTCTTAATATTCTTCTCCAACCCCATAACTCAAAAGCATCAATTATTCTACTATCTTCCTTATTCATTGTCTGGCTTTCGCATGCATATAAGCTTATTGAAAATACCATGGCTTGGGTCAGGCGCACCTTAGTCCTCAAGCTGACATCTTTGCTCTTCAACACTAAAAAGGTCTTGTGCAGCAGATTTGCCTAATGCAATAAGTCATTTGATTTCTTGAGTGTTGATGGTTGATCCAAGAAGAATGAAGTCCTTGACAACTTCAATGTTTTCTCCATTGGTAAGAATGTTGTTTATTGGTCCAGTGGTGAGGATTTTTGTTTTGTTTACATTGAGATGCAATCCATACCAAAGGCTATGGTCTTCGATCTTCATCAATACTTATTTTAAGTCCTCTTCACTTTCAGCAAGCAAAGTTGTATCATTTGCATATCGCAGGTTGTTAATGAGTCTTCCTCCAATCCTGATGCCACGTTTTTCTTCATATAACAGGAAGATTAGAGGATCAGATATCTTTCATGTGTTTATCAAAGAGAAGAAAATATCATTAAAAGGACAAGGCATGGGACGGTGGGATCCACTTAAGAAAGGGGTGTATAGAGAGAAAAGCAGATTCTCTCCCTATGAAGGGGCAGTGACCCCTTATTTCTACCTCTGTGTTCCTACTTTTTTCTCCTTAGGTGGAGACATAGTCATACATATTTATAAACCACAATGAAACATCATTTTGGAATAAGAAAATGGCAGAATGTGTTTTCCAGGGTTGATATGGCGTACATTAGATAAGCCATTGTTGTTGTTCAGTGCCATTGAGTCAGTTCCTACCTACAGCAACCCTGTATAGGGTTTCTGAGGAGCCGCATGGTAAGCCTGAACTGCCTACCTTGCAGTTTAAATGGCTTTGCAGTCTGGCACATTAACCCTCAGCGCCACACCAGGACTCCATGGTGGTGTTACAGTTCTGCAGTGGTCTAAAGACGGAGTTAGGGACAATGGGTCGGCTATGTATGAAGTTTCAGTGTTCAGAGACTTAACATTTTACTGACAAAACCAAATGAATTCAAATAAAAATTTTAGAGATTAAAAAAAATAGTAAGGAATAATCAGTATGTTAGGTATTTATTGTATATATTAACCCTGAAATTATCTGTAATTTTTTTCTTATCTATTATGGTATATAATACAGGCTCCTTGATGATGGGGATTGTCTCCTCTCTTATTTGGTGGCATTTGCTCTGTAGAAGGTTTTCAATAAATATTTGACTAAGGGAATGAATAAGTGAATACATTTTACGTTTAATTTGACTGACACTTGTTGAAAAGAGTAACAATTAACAATAATGAATGAAAGTCATTGATCTTAGGAATTTGTCAATTTAAAGTGATTAATGTGGATAAAAGATGTCAGATAATAGATATTTTACAGGAAAATAAAACAATGACAGTACATGTAAAAAATTAGGCATTTAATTATGTACAAGGGAGCTTTAGAAGTTTATGGAAACATGAATGAAAAGATAATGGAATTCTTCCACCAACTTTGTGAATCCCTGTTATGTGTATGTTTTTATCTTGCTTAGTTTCAATATTATGAGGTAATTTGGAATTGCATAATATTATGAAAGAAAAGGTGAGAAAAAAATATTAGTTTTGGGTGCTTCAACTATTTATATGTATAAAAAGCTATTTGGAGTCCTGGTGTGTTTGAACCATAAGATCAGTGGTTCAGACTCACTAGCCGCTTCTTGGAAACCCTGTACAGGTTGCTATGATTTGGACCCAACTTGACAGCATTTAATAACAACAACAAAGAGTTATTTATATTGTGAAACACTTCCAACATGGAGAAAGGTAAAGATAAAGTTATATCAATGTAACTACCCAACATCCCTATTGCAAATAAATGTAATGAACACCTACTACCTGTATTTAACAAATCTTAGTTTTACTTTTTCAATTCAGATGTTCAAAAGTATATATAATATTTCAGATAAAGTTGAATATCTTTTTTAACTTTAATTTTAAAAAAGTTTTTACCGTAAGATTGCAAAATAAGTCTTGTGGTGCTAATGCATGAAATTGAATAATTTTAATGGCTTTTTAAAATTTAAAGTCAATAAAGATACAGTTTTAGTTTTTTCATTTAAAAAGCTTTATAGTTTAAACTTACATATTTGTTTTTAGAAGTGATTAGTTCAAGTTTTTCAAAAGAAAATTATTTGAAGATCAAGAATATCTTTTTGTTGTTTGACCTAATACTTCACGGTTTGGTATTGTGAAGAATTTTCTCTCAACTATGCTCCTTATTTTTATTTTGTCACTGTGCAGCATTCACTCAAAGAACTTTGATTGCAAATTTTGCATTGGCTCTCTTGTATGGGAACTGTATGGTCATTGAAAATTTAATGTTTTAAAAGCTTTATTTTGATTAAGGTCATTTATAATTAGTATATGAGGATAAGTCAAAAAGTACCACTATAACATGCAAATGTTTATTAAACCAAAATATCAAAATGTGATTTTTTTTGGCATATCTTCAATCTGGATCTATACTCTTACGAAGACAGTATTTCCATCTCTATCCCAGGCCTGGTGTGGCACTGTAGGATAAGCAGTGGACTGTTAACTGCAAGGTTAACCTACAAGCCACTCCTTGGAAACCATGTACAGTATCGCTGTGAGCTGGAACTGACTCTACGGCACTTAGAATTAGCAGCCACCACAATGTTTCTCTGGAGCAGTCTGTGCTCTTCAATTTGCACTATTTCCAAACAGAAGTCTTGATATCCTTGATCACAGTGGTGGAGTCAATTCAGACTCAAATTCTGACTCAGATTAACCCTGAGTAGGATTTCCAAGGCTGTACATCTTTATGGAAGCAGAAAGCCTTATCTTCTTTCTACTGGCAGATTCAAACTGCTAACCCTGTTGTTAGCAGCCTAAGGAATAACAAACTACACTACCAGACCTCCTTTTGACATCCTTGTTGTTGTTGTTGTTGTTAAGTGCTGTCAAATTGGTCCCAACCTCTAGTGACCTTGTATAGGGTTTCCGAGGAGTGGCTGGTGAGCCTGAACCGCTGACCTTGCCATTCAAATCAGCTTTGCAGTCCAGTGCGTTAACCCACAGTGCCCCGTGAGGGGACTCACATTGTGTGTTTTTTCAGTGTTTTTTTAGTTTTGAGGGGCAAGATCAGATGGAGGGGTGAAGTTTCCCAACAAAATTCACACAGGACAGCCTTTGCTACCCTTGAAGAATAAGCAGATTCATTGCTGTGATGGGGAGATAAAAATCCCCTGGTGCAACTTTCTGGCTTTCTCTTATTGTTAGCTGTTGTTTGTATCCTACAGAGCCACTCCAAGATTCTGGTCTTATTCTTCATAATGAATTTGTCTGTGTTCATCATCCCAGTGTTTGTCTTTTGTACTTTGATAAAATATACTATCCCTTTGGAATCCGGGAAAAAAAAGTAGCCATAACCTTCTAAAGAGACTAAGATATGTTTCTTATTGAGAGAACTTTTCCTAGGCCGTATACTGATTGCGGACCTGTTTTGTTTGGAATAAACCCATGCATCTATGAACTGGAACTCTAGGTGCTGTTGTTGTATGCCATTGAGTTGGTTCTGACTCAGCGACCCTGGATAGGGTTTCTAGGAGCTGGCAGTCCAGTGCTAATCCTACAGTTCCCAGCACCAGTGCTCAGAACCCTAGTAGCAATACTTTTTTTACTTACCCTCATAAAAAATAAATGTAAATGTTAAACATAGGTATTTTTTAAATTATTCAGATGTATGGTATCAAATTCAACATCTTTTCATAATGGATGTGGTATGAAAAAAGCAATCAAATAAGTATACTGCTTATTTACGTGTTAAACTCATCCAGGAGTCCTGGTGCGGTGCTCTAGGAAAAGCATGGACTGCTAACCACAAGGTCATCAGTTCAAACCCACAGGCCATTCCTTGGAAACCCTAGTCACTGTTGCTATGAGTTGGAAGTGACTCGATGGCACTTTACAACAGCAAACTTGTCCCAATCAAGTTTGTGCATAAAATTGATAAACTAAGAACTTTTTTGATCATGCTGGTTATGCTCACTTTAAGGACTAGCATTATTTTGCTTTTACTTTCTTAATAGGAAAATGCTAAAAACATTTACTTTTCCACATTTCAGTATACCATGTTAGAGGTGAAGTGTTACTCTGCTAATTAATAAATGGTTGTTTTTGTGTGCCAACTCACAGCAAACTTGTATAGGGTTTCCAAGGAGTGGCTGGTGGGTTTGAACTGCCAACCTTAGCAGTCCAATGGTGATCCTACAGCGCCACACCAGAACCCCTATTTAAGAAATTAATGATGTGCTTATATTAGCCTGAACTCTATAACTTAAATTGCTTTATGAGATACTAAATAGATAAAATATTTAACATAGCTGATTATTTAACCTGATTTATATGGTATAAACTGTGTTATTTATTATATATATTTTTTCTGTTTCTGGAATTAATCAAACTTTGAGTGAATCAAAGTTAAAGAATGACAACATTAATACTAGAAGAAAAATATAATTGTATGCTGACTTTTTACTTTCTTTGAAGTATAGTGTTTTTGTCTATATGAGTTTCATTAATCGTATTTTAATAATGAAATCTTTTATCCTTTAGAATAAAACTAAAGAAAATTGTTTTGTTTGTGTTTTATGCTTTACAAAGTCATGTGATGCCATGTGTTTTATGAAATGTTTATTCATTTCATTTTGCTGTTATCTCAGTGACCATTGTTTTGTGTCACTTCTAGGTTAAAGAATGGCTCTGTTTAAACTGTCAGATGCAGAGAGCTCTAGGAGGTGACCTGGCTCCAATTCCACCATCACCCCAGCCCAAACCGAAGACTACCCATGTTGCACCTTCACCAGCAGTGAGCAAATCATCACCACCATCCCAGCAGTCTTCCCCAAAGAAGGATGCAACACCCAAACAGGATATCTCAAAGCCACCTGAGTCTAGAAAACCTCCACCACTAGTGAAACAACCAACCCTTCATGGTTCTCCTCCAGGCATGGCCAAGCCGCCTCCTGTAACAGAGCCCTCGGCCCAGCCAACTCCTCTGAAAGAGCCTTCTGCTCTGCAGGAGCAGGCCAAGGTCCCCCTGGAAGAAGCTAAACCAAAGCACCCCAAGGTGGTAAAGCCGGTCTCAGATGTTGTGTCTTCTGCAGCACCAATGACAAAACCTGAAGTTCCGAGCGCTAAAGTACAGTCACAAGCTCCAGAGAAAACAACTCCTCCTCTAAAAACAGACTCTGCCAAACCCTCACAAAGTTTTCCACCAACAGGAGAAAAAGTCAGCCAGTTTGATTCTACTGCCCTACCTCGGCCTGCATCAGATTCTAAAATTATTCCACAGCCTAGGCCCAGTCCAGAGAGCAAAGCCCCAAAACACATTGATCCAGCTCAAAAGAAGGACGATCCTAAGAAAGCACAATCCAAAATGAGTCTAAAGCCAGATGCCAAACCCACACCAAAAGTGTCACCAACCCCTCCTGGTTCACGACCTACCACTGGCCAAACACCTCTTGCATCACCACAGCCTGCAAAGCCTCAGGAGCAGTCAAGACGTTTTAGTCTGAATCTGGGAAGCATCACTGATGCCTCTAAATCACAGCCCACAACTCCTCAAGAAACTGTGACTGGGAAACTCTTTGGGTTTGGAGCATCCATCTTCAGCCAGGCATCAAGTTTAATTTCGACAGCTGCGCAGCCTGGACCTCATTCACAAAGTGCGACAGTAGCCCCAACAAAGCAAGCCCCTCCTCTTTCACAGCCACCACCTTCTCAGGGGCCACCCAAATCCACAGGTCAGACACCACCAGCACCTGCAAAAGTCATACCTGTGAAAAAGGAAACAAAAGCTTCAGCAACTGAAATAATAGAGCCCAAAGGGGAAAAAGTTCCAACAGTAAAAAGAACAGAAACAGAAAAGAAGCCCCCACCTACTAAAGATAGCAAACCTTCAATAACTGAACCTCAAAAGACTGTCATTCCCTCTACACCGGAGAAGAGCCCCAAAGACAAATCAACTTGTCTTCTGTGCAAAATTGAACTCAACATAGGTTCTAAGGATCCTCCTAACTTCAGTACTTGTACTGAATGCAAGAATCAAGTTTGTAACCTCTGTGGATTTAACCCTACACCACACTTGACTGAGGTAAGCAGTAATACTTACATTATATATGGACATGCATATATTGGTGTATAATCTAAAATATTTTGGTGGCTACATTTCTTCTAATGGAAAAACCAAATCAATATTGATATCTTAGAAGTTTTAATTATACACTAAGTGTTTCCCTCCTATTAAACATCCATGTAGTTTATACTTATTTGGGATAGTACACCAAAGTAAAGAGCAAACTTTAGCCAACACCCTAAAATACAAGTATTCCAACCATTTGTGGGTTAAAGACCTACAACTTTGAAGGAATATACAAAATGCTAAGAAAAAGTTGCACTTAATCTCACAGTATCTTTGATTGTATCTGTCTCTTGAATTACTAAAGAAAAGGTTGGTTGCATATTCATAAACAGCATGAAATGTCTAAAAAAAATTTTTGAGGAGTTTATATAAATATACTGTTTAATAAAAATAACTGAAGTCTATACTTATTATAACTCAGTTTGAGATATTATCTGGCTTCAAAATAAAAGGCATTTTACTGTGAGCTGTGAAAAGGAAAAAAAATCCATGTAGATCTCAGTGATTAACATCAGGGCTTATTTTTTCACATGGATTGATAAAAACACGTTCTCCACTGTGTTGATGAGTAAAAAGTTAATGGCAAGTCTCTTCCAAATTTAGTTATAAAAGAATGAATCTTCAAGTGATTATAATGTCTTTGGACTACTAGCATATTTAGATTTGGGGAGACTGGGGGTTATATGATTGCTGTTCTTATAGACAAGTGACAAATATTTTAATGCATATTTTGGGAATTTAACTATTCATTGTTTTATATAAATAAAAATTATTAAATATTATTTAATTCTATTGTCCTTCATTTAGTAATTCTCTGGAATGGAAAAACTAAATAGATTGCAGCATCTATACAGAAGTTTGGGGATTTTTTGATAGAGCCTTTGAATGCAACATTTTTTGAAAGCATAAAACATGTAGAGTATTTTTGTTTTATTTCTAGAAAGATATTAGGTTGTTTTTATATAATTAGCACCATATGAAAGTATTGTTCCATTCAGACTTAAGCAGATTTTTGCCCTCTTTTATCTGTAGTGAATAATGTTAACTAAGATCCATTTTAAAGGTAGCTAATATTTGGTTTCTTTTAGCACTTCATGAGGGGTAAGAACTGTAATTATTACTTACAGTGTTTTGGATTGAAGTCAACAGCAAGATGAGAAACAAACCTTCAATTTTATTTTGTATTTTTAGGAGATGCTTTTTCTTGTGTATTCATGCAGAGGGAAATTTTAATTTTCTCAATACAATTCTATGTATTTTATAGATTTAAAAATTGTACCCTTTAGTGAGGAGCCTTTGATATCAACACAATGCAATTAATTTGAATAGCTATAAGACAAAGTAAACTACAAAACAAAACTATAATTTCTGTGTTTAATGTGTATTTTGTAGACTCTAAAAAGAAGTTTGTGTAGTAGGGAAGAGCAGTATAACTTATGAATATACATATCGAGTATGTATACGTATCTACATGGACCACGGGTGTTTATTAGAATTCTATCAGTGTTTGCAAGTGTGAAATGAGATAGCTTGGGTAGGAAGACAATAAGCTTCTAAGAGAAATCTAATTTTCTGTGTGTTGGTAAATTATAAAGGAGATTTGTGAATGTAGCAAAGATTTGTCAATGACATGTTTGGAATTTTAATAGATTAATAGTTTGAAAATGCAAGTCGTCTTTAATAGATTAATAGTTTGAAAATGTATTGGGATGTCTAGATGAGGTCCTAAGAAGCTCTGGTAGCGTTGTTGTTGTTGTCAGGTGCCTTCGCGTCGGAACTGACTCATAGCAACTCCATGCACAGCAGAACGAAACAATGTTCGATCCTGGGCCAACCTCACTACTGCTGCCACACGTGATGCCATCAGTGATGCCACCTGGCCGGTCCATCTCGTTGGGGATCTTCCTCTTTACGAATTGGGCTGCTAACCTCAAGGTCAACAGTTTGAGACTACCAGCTGCTCCGTGGGAGCAGTATGAGGCTTTCTACTCCTGCAAAGATTTACAACCTCGGAAACCCTGTGCAGAGTCACTATGAGTAGGAACCGACTCCACGGCACTCCACCACCAGATGAGATCCTGTTGTAAATTGATCAGTGGGATTTAATCAGTCTGTCGTTGTTCTGAATATTTTGTTCTGCAATAATTTCTTTGAATTTGGAGGATCATATTACAGAGGCAAAAAGAAATCTGAATTGTTCCAAGTTTACCATAACTATGTTAATCTGTGCCTTTTAGTTTCTAGGAAAAGTTTATCGGCTGATCAGGCATCAAAAGAGTGATTGAAGATTAATGGAGTTAATCTATATTCAAATTATTATTAGTATGAGTATCCCAAAGTACTAGGACTTTAGAAGAATGGCAGAAGGGACTAGCTGAAAAGATGAGCGTAGTGTGAGTGTATGTGTATGCATGCATGTATCTATCTGTGTGTATGTGTCTGTGTGTATAATTCCAAAAATTTTAGACATGATCTGTTGTTATTGTTGTTAAGTGCCATCCAATCAGTTTTGACTCATAGCAACCCTATATAGGATTTCCAAGGAGTAGCTTGTGAGTTTAAACTGCTGACTTTGTGGTTTGCAGTCCAGTGATACAGTGCCAAACCAGGAATTCACAGATATGATTCCTGATTGGCTTAGCTCATGATGCAATCCCAGTGTTCATACCACTAATCTCTCTGCAGTCCCTTCATTTAGGAATAATTAGGAAAGCATCAAAGAGCCCTGGTAGCATAGTGTTACAGGTTGGGTTGCTAACCTCATGTCAGCAGTTCGAAACTACCAGCTATTGCTCTCAGGAGAAAGATGAGGCTTTCTGCTCCTGTAAAGATTTATAGCCTCATCCTACTCTCAGAAAATATGTTCTGAAAAATACCCACTTTATGCCTGAAATATCAAGAAATGATCTTCTTCAAGAAAGCATTCAGCAATTCTAATATATTTTCTAATAAAATATATTTAGCTCTCTGTTAAATCTCTGCTTATCTAGTACAGTAATCAGTGTGAGACAGAGCTTCCTTTCCTGTTGTTGCTACCTTGCCCTCTTGCTCTGATGGAGAGAAACACTAGTTACTACCTCCCTCCCCCACTCATTAATCAAACACAGCTGTCTCTAAGGCTGTTTCCTGTCTCTCATATACAACATCCCCACAGCACCTGAGAAGTGCCAGGGGATGCCCTGCAGTGCCCTGGGATACAGCCAGGCTTCAGCCTAAGCTTTACTGTTTAACTGTTTGATGTCTGGTTTGTATAAATGGTAGTACAATCTGTTAACTTCTGATAACAAGATACAGTTCTTTAGTTTGACACCTCAGGGAAGATCTTGTTTAAGAAGGAGCTTTTTAAGTGGGAGTAAGGCTTTCTGAAAGATCTAGTCTTATAGAATTTGGAGCATCAATGAGGACCAAAGCCTAATTTGGCAATCAGTTTACTTAGTGAATGTCTTGAGTGAAAGGACTCAAATTTACTCAGAGTGGGAATTTCATTGTTTTTTCTCTTTGCAAAGGTAACATTAAAACCGTGAAAATAAGACTTAACATTTTATTTCTTTATGTTTCACCAAGTTCTAGAATTATAATTTTGCTTTTTTAGTAAGATAATTATGCATAGCCCAAATGATATTTGGATAGCTAACATTGTGGAAAAGCAAGAAATAGGCTTTTTGAGCAGATTAAGGCACAATGCTGTAACTGAGATCCTTTCCGATTTTAGCCAGTGGCTTGTTCATTCTCCCTGAAATACTCGAGTGGCCTTGTGGGGAAGTGTTGCTTTTCTTAATCTGGCAAACTGCATAGTATCATTTTGTTTACTTTAAAGACCTTCACTTAATACTTTAAAAATCTCATATGCAATTTTAAAAAGATTTTGAATTTATATTTAAAAGATACATTTATGTCAAGGCTGAAAGTATAGTCAGAAGTGAACGAGGAGAAAATAATTCTTTTCTACTAATAATCAGTGTCTAAAAAAAATTCCATAAGTGAGATCCAGGTTCTAAAAAAAAATTCCATAAGTGAGATCCAGGTTCTAAATGCAACTTCCTGGCATCCATGGCAGAGAGAGACACCTGGTGGTGCTGTTGACTGACAGTGGTTCAGAACCTGCTCTGTACAAACAAATTTGTTAGTCATTACTTTCCAGGAAATATATGACAGATTGTTGTTTTATTCAGTGAGATTCAGTCACAATAAACCCAAATATAGATTCAAGGTAAATAGATATTTTTGCTTACACAAATTTACACAAAAATGTATTTTCACCATTGGTCTTTTCGCTGCATTTTTGCTTAGTTAATATGTGATATTTCTTTATTCTACTTGTTGAGTTGATTTTGACTCAGAGTGATCCTGTGCACAACAGAATGAAACACTGCCTGGTCCTGTGCCATGCTCACAGTTCTGACACTTGAACCCATTGCTGCTGCAGGGTGACAATCCATCTCGTGGGGAGGTTTCATCTTTTTCACTGACCCTCCACTTTACCAAGCAAATTATGTCCTTCTCCAGGGACTGGTCCCTCCTGATAATATATTTGCAGTATGGTAGACACAGTCTTCCCATCCTGCTTCTATGGTGCATTTTGGCTGTACTTCTTCCAGTACAGATTTGTTTGTTCTTCTGGCTGACCATGGCACTTTTAAGAATCTTCTCCAATACCATAACTCAAATGCATCACTTCTTCTATGGTCTTCCTTATTCATTGTCTAATTTATTATACATATGAGGCTTTTGGGTGAAAATGCCATGGGGTGTGTCAGGCATACCTTAGTCCTCAAACTGACATCTTTGCTCTTGAACACTTTAATGAGGTCTTGTGCAGCAGATTTGCCTAATGCAATCCGTAGTTTGATTTGTTAACTTCTGCTTCTGTTAGTGTTGATAACGGATCCAAGCAAACTTAAGTCTTTTACAGTATCAATCTTTTCTCCATTTATTATGTTATTTATCAGCCCAGTTGTAAGAAATTTTGTTTTCTTTACATTGAGGTGCAATCCATACTGAAGGCTATGATCTTTGATCTTAACAATAAGTATTTTAAGTCCTCTTTGCTTTTAGCTAGCACAGTTGCATCATCTCCATATCTCAGATTGTGAATGAGTCTTCCTCCAATCCTGATGCCATGTTCTTCTTCATAAAATATAGCTTCTCAGATTATTTGCTCAGCATACAGTTTGAATAGGTATGATGAAAGAATACAACCCTGGAGTACACCTTTCTTGATTTTAAACCATTCAGTGTTCACTTGTTCTGTCTGAACGACTGCCTCTTGGTCTACGTACAAGTTCCTCATGAACACGGTTCAGTGTTCTGGAATATTCATTCTTTGCAACGTTGTCCATAGCTTGTCATGATCCACACAGTTGAAAGCCTTTGTGTAGTCAATAAAGCACATGTAAACATCTTTCTGGTATTCTCTGCTTTCAGTAGAGATCTATCTGACATCAACAGTGATATTCCTTCGTTCCATGTCCTTGTCTGAATCTGGCTTGAACTTCTGGCAGTTCTGTCAGTATACTGTTGCAGCCATTTTTAAATTACCTTCAGCAGAATTTTGCTTTCATGTGATATTAATGATAGTTTCCAATGATTTCTACATTCTTTTTGTTCATCACACCTTTGGAATTGGCACAAATATGGATGTCTTCAACTGAGTTGACCAGGTAGCTGTCTTTTAAATCTTAGCATAGAAAACAATTAAACACCTTAAAATATCATTTAAAATAATTAAGTATTATACAATAATTGTCTGGTTGCCTGTTTTTTCTTATCCATTTTCCTCATATTAGGTAGGATTCTAGGATATGTTCATTTTTTAAATGATAGACAAGAAAATCTTTTTTGATAATACATATTTATCTGTATTTTTAACTGTTTTCTGAGTAGAGCTTAGTAGTATTAGGGTTGCTAAATCAAGGTATCAAAACCTAGAGTGTCAAATTCTCTGGGGCTATGATAGAAGTTCCCATTACTACCAGTGTGTATGATGGTTTCTCTCTACGGTTTCTCCAAACTTGAATAATATGTCACGTACAACAACAGCAATAGTATTTACTAATTTGGAAGTCTAAAAATTCTATAGTATATTGTTTTGATCTTTAATTCTGTGATTACTGAAAATAGTTTTAAATAATAAATTTAAATACCTGTATTTGTACCTATTGGGTGCCATAAAGTCAGTTCAAACTCATAGCTACTCTGTACAGGATTTACAAGGAGCAGCTGGTGAGTTTGAACTGCCGACCTTGTGGTTAGCAGTCTAGTACTTATCCTATAGCACTACACCAGGACTCCCATTACATTTAAATAGATGATTGGAGGAAGACTCATTAACAGCCTGCGATATGTAGATGATACAGCCTTGCTTGCTGAAAGTAAAGAGGACTTAAAATACTTACTGATGAAGTTTAAAGACCATAGTCTTTGGTATGGGTTACATCTCAATGTAAAGAAAACAAAAATCCTCCCCAATGGGCCAATAAACTACATTCTTATAAACAGAGAAAAGATTGAAGTTGTGAAGGACTTTATTCTTCTTGGATCAACTATCAACTCATGGAGGCAGCAGTCAATAAATCAAACAAAGTCGCTATGAGTTGCTACCAACTTGATGGCACCTAACAACAACAATTATGACCCGCCAAAACATTGTGCAGACATAGTCAGAAGAGATAGATTTCCATCAAGCATGCTGCTGTTGGTTTTGTTTGGGCATCTGGGAGGTGGGCGGTGGAGGGGGGATTGTTGGTGGTTGAGATGAGGCTGCTGTTTGAGTAGCCCAATGCCAGACACTTTTCACAACAACCATGTAGGGTAGGTTTCAGGACATTTTAGAGATCTAGCAAACCTTGAGAACAGAGTAGAACTACCCTACAGGGTTTCTAAGGCTGTAAGTATTTATAAAGGCAGACTGCCGCATCTTTTCCCCGTGAAGTGGCTGGTGGGTTTGAACTATTAACCTTTGGATTAGCAGCAGACTGCTTAACGACTGTACCACAAGGCCTCCTAGTGGGCAATTACTAACACTTTAACAAATCTGTATACATGTATAGCAAATCCAGGTAACATTTGGGGCTCCTGGAAAAGTGATGGCAGGTTCAGAAGCATGGAGACCTGCATCATTGTACCATATTCTTTCCAGATAATATACCAGCTGCTCAGCATTTATAAGTTAACACTTATGATCAGATGATAAAATAGATCTCTTACTTCATATTTGAGGCATATGAAAGTACACAATGAGTACATAGTATACTTGTTCACCAGAAGTATATATATATGAAATACTATTATTTATGTGCAACTGCATACAAGTACTGTCATGCATGAAAATATGAAAATGATGCACATGTAAGGTGTTCCCTCGGTGTTAGTAGTTGTTGTTGTTGTTAAGTGCCGTCGAGTCGGTTCCGACCCATAGCGACCCTGTACAGGGTTTCCAAGGCTGTAAATCTTTACGGGAGTAGAAAGCCTCATCTTTCTCCCGCGGAGCGGCTGGTAGTTTCGAACCGCTGACCTTAAGGTTCGCAGCCCGATTCGTAACCACTACGCTACCAGGTGTTAGTAGTAGTTTTAAAATTATTGCTTCCATCAATTATTTTATAGTTTCCTTTGAAACATTATCAAAACTAGAATTATTAGACCATTGTTGTTGTTGTTGTTGTTAAGTGCTGTCGAGTCGGTTCCGACCCATAGCGACTCTGTATAGGGTTTCCGAGGAGTGACCGGTGAGCTTGAATCGCCGACCTTGCAGCTCAAATGGCTTTACAGTCTGGTGCATTAACCCACAGTGCCACATTAGACCATGTTGTTGTTGTTAAGTGCCGTCGAGTCGATTCACATTAGACCATAGGGTATATATATTCATCCTAACTGATTCTCCATAATGATTTTGTCAATTTATGTTCTGATTAACTTTGTATAGGTACTACTGTTTTCCAAAAGATATATTGTCTAATGTGCCAATCATAAAACATATGTGACTAATGAGCACTTGAGATATGGCTAGTCCAAAATAAGATGTCATATGAGTGCAAAATATGCACAGGATTTCAAAGACTTAGTATAATAAATAAAGTAAAATATCTCACAAATTTTATGTTGACTATTTGTTGAAATGATAATATTTTAAAATATATTGGTTTAAAATACAATTTATCAGTACTGTTACTATTTGATCACCTATTTTTCCTTACTTATTATAGAGTCAGGTCAAATATTTTCATTTGCCATCTCTTTTTATTGCTGCATTTCAGTTTTCATCCTTTCCCCACTAAACTGACTATTGCTTTTTGAATATTTATAAAAGTGTGTTAGGCTGTAAGACTTTCTTTGACTCCTTGTGCATCTCCTCAAGTCCTATTAATATCATTTAATTTTTCCTTCCTTAAACATTGCTGCTACTGCTGCTTTTCTAGCATTCAATTTTACAGTTGCTTATGTAGGCACAATAATTTATTTGTGTGTGGAATATGCTTTTTTTATCTATATAAACAAGTAGAACACCCCCCACACACACACACACAATATTATTATTATTTTTTACACTCTGAAAATCTCTTCTGAGGCTCAATTTATTCATATTACACAATATAACTGGTTCCTCTAGCATTCTCTAGGATCAGCACTGGCCTGCGAACCACAATGTTAACAGTTCAAACCCACTAGCTGCTTCTCGGAAGCCCTATACAGAGTCACTATGAGTTGGACCTGACTTGATGGCACTTAACAACAATGTAAGGAGATATAGGTCTCAGAGCTCTCAGCATCACATGATGAACTGTATTTGCATGATCTGGCCAGAGGATCCAAGTTGTCAGGTCCTGCTAATCACCAGTAAACATTATCCAGTCTATCGAATATTGTATTGTGACCATCTTAGCTTTTAAGTCATATCATCTGCTACTCTTTACTGACTCTCTCCTTCCAAATGATTTCTCTCATCTTTCATTTCAGAGTTCTTATATCTATTTATACTCTTCTTAAGGCTTCGTGTGAGAATTATCAATTGTTTATAGAAACCTCAGTGATATTGAATATTATAGCTTAAATATATCATCGTCTCTAACATTTTTTCTTTTTTGTTGTTTTCTTTGCCACAAATTTTATTTTTAAAACTCTTCCAATAATTTGAATTATGAAAGTAATGTTCATTAATATAAATCATACTGAATTCAATTTGTATGCTGAGCAAATAATCTGAAAAGCTACATTATATGAAGAAATATATAACATGGCATTAGGATTGGGGGAGAACTTATTAACAACCTGCAATATGCAGGTGATACAGCCTTGCTTGCAGCAAGTTTAAGGGCTTAAAAGATGATGATGCTCAAAGACTACAACTTTTTAGTATGGATTTCACCTCAGTGTGCATAAAACAAAATTCCTCACAACTGGGCCAATAAATAATAACATGATAAATGGAGAAAAGATAGAAGTTGTCAAAAACTATTTTGCTTGGATCCACAATCAACACACATGAAAACAGCAGTCAAATAATTTCCCAATTGCATTAGGTGCATCTGCTGCACAAGACCTATTTCAACTGTTAAAGAACCAAGATAATCAGTTTGAAAATTACTGACCCAAGCCCTACTATTTCCAGTCATAAGCATGTGAAAGTTGGACAGTGAATAATGCTACATTCTTTTTCATATAATCCAGCTTCTCATATAATCCATTTGATTATTTGCTCAATTTACAGATTTAATAAACTGCGTGAAAGAATACAACTCTGACACAAACCTTTCCTTATTTTAATCCACTCAGTGTCCCCTTGTTCTGTTCCAACAGCTGCCTCTTAGTCTATGTACAGGTTCCTCATGAGCACAATCAAATGTTCTGGGATATCCATTCTTCATAATATTATCCATAGCTTGTCATGATTCACACTGTCAAAAGCCTTTGCATAGTCCCCACTGAATTGTTTTCATCTTGTCTAGATGGGTCTGGTTAAAAGAGATGGGGATAAGATTCTTATGATTCAATAGTGAATAATTTTTATCATAACTATTTGCAACTGTCAAAATTATAAAATTAGAAGTTTTGTAACAAAAATGGGGGAATAGTTAATCTTACGGTTCAGATACAAAGGATCTTAGGACCATTAAGGGAGAAGAGCACAAGCGGAATGCGAAACTTTATCCAGAGGAGCAGCCATACCAGAGATGGAGGCAGAGATGGGGACATGGAGTGAAGGAACAGCTGAGGACTCTAGATTCATGGGAAGAGAAGGATTGAGAGATGGTGGCCAGGAGGCAGACTTTCAGAATGTGCCATTTGGTGGTGTAAATTATTATATATGCCTGAGTGTTTAAAAAAAAAAAAAAAAAGAGCTCAAGTTAATAGAAATACTGTTAAATGATGGTACATGGAAGGGATTATAATCTTTGTAATGAAACAAGATATATGATTTGTTGAATGTAAAACTGATGATCTGCCCTGTAAACTTTCACTCAGTCCACAAGAAAAACCTTTTTTAAAAAAAGCCTTTGCATAGTGAACATGTTTCTGGTATTCTCTAATTTCAACCCCAAGATCCATCTGATGTCAGCAGTGTTATCCCTAATTCCATGTCCTCTTCTGAATCCAGCTTGAGTTTCTGGTGGTTCCCTGCCAATATACTATGCAGCCATTTAAAATTATCTTCAGCAAACTCTTACTTGCATGTGATATTAATGATTTGTTGAATGTAAAACTGATGATCTGCCCTGGAAACTTTCACTCAGTCCATAAGAAAAACCTTTTTTTAAAAAAAGCTTTTGCTTAGTGAACATGTTTCTGGTATTCTCTAATTTCAACCAAGATCCATCTGATGTCAGCAGTGATATCCCTAATTCCATGTCCTCTTCTGAATCCAGCTTGAGTTTCTAGTGGTTCCCTGCCAATGTACTGTGCAGCCATTTAAAATTATCTTCAGCAAACTCTTACTTGCATGTGATATTAATTATATTTTTCCTTGAGTTATGTATTCTGTTGTATCACCTCTCTTTAGAATGAGTACAAGTATAGATCTCTTCCAATCAATTGGCTAGGTAGTTTTCTTCTAAATTTCTTGGCATAGATGTTATTGCCTCCAGTGCTGATAGAGTAGAGAGTCAGGGAAGAAGAGGAAGACCCTCAACAAGATGAATTGATACATTGTCTGCAACATTGGACTCAAACATAACCACAATCATAAGGATCGTATAGGTCAGGCAAGGTTTTGTTCAGTTGTACATAGGGTTGCTACTATTGAGTACTGACGTGGCAATACAGGATAAACATTGAACTGCTAGCCCCAAGGTTGGCAGTTTAAACCTACCAGCCGCTCCTCAGAAACCCTATACAGAGTTGCTATGAGTTGGAACCGACTTGAGCACACTTAACGATGACAGGAGTCAAAAAACTTGAGAGCAGGTAACAAAAACAACATAGAGGCATAGTATAGAATGTAAATAAAAATAAATAGGCACTGGTTGAGGCAGATTTCATTCACTTGACTGAGGGCTAGAGACTACCTGTTTAGCAATATACCTGTTCCTTGCCCATCATGCATGGTTACATAATCCCACATATTAATATAAATCAGTATAATTTAAAGTGTAATTCAATTGCATTTTCACTTTATAGTCATATTTAGGAGCATGGATCCAGGATTACTTCCTCACTAAATTATAGATATGCATCTAATAAGAAGGCAAAATAATGCTTCAGGTTTAAATATTACATTCTATACTTCTGAGGATATAATGTCCATGAAAGTTTTATACTCCTTATATTAGATCTATCTCACTTTAATAGAAAATAATAATAGATATTCACCTAAGTAATTGAAACAATATTTATTTTAATATTCTTAACACTGGAAATTTTTATACAAGGAACTCTGGTAGCACAGTGGTTACGAATTGGGCTGCTAACCTTAAGATCATCAGTTTGAAACTACCAGCTGTTCTGTGGGAGTAAGATGTGTCTTTTTGCTCCCGTAAAAATTTACAGCCTCGGAAATCCTACACAGGGTCGCTCTGAGTCGGAACTGACTCCATGGCACATTACCATCACCGTATACAAGAGAGAACATATTTCAAGAGGTACCTATGATCAAGAATGGATGGTCACTGGAGGTGTTGGCAAAAGCAAGGCTCCAGGAACTGACAGACTACACACTGAAATGTCTCAACTAACTGTTGCAGCACTGGAGGCACTCACTCGACTATGTCAAGGAATTTGGAAGACAGCTCCCTGGAAACTGATGGGAAGAGGTCCATATTTGTTACCATTTCAAAGAAAGGTGATTCAGCAGAATGTGAAATCATCAACAATATCATTAATAAAATATGCAAGTAAATTTTTGCTGAAGATAATTTAAAAACAATTACAGTACATTGAAAAGGAGTTGCCTGAAATTCAAGCTAGATTCAGAAGCAGACCATAAACTGGGAATATCATTTATGTCAGATGGATCTTGGATGGAAGCAGAGACTACCAGAGAAAGATCTTGTGCTTTATTGACTATTCAAAGGTATTTGACTATGGAAATCATAACAAACTGTGGATAGCATTGTGAGGAATGGCTATTCCAGAACATTTACTTGTGCTCATGAAGAACGTGTTCTGAACAGAGCAAGTAGATACTGAATGGTGTGTGCCAGAGTTGTATCCTTTCTCCATACTTATTCAATCTGTATGCTGAGCAAAAATCTAAATTATATGAAGAGGAACATAACATCAGAATTGAAGAAAAATTCATTAGCATCTTGCAATATGCAGATGACACCACCTTGCTTGCTGAAATAGAAGAGGACTTGAAATACTAATGTAGCTCAAACAATATAGCCTTCAGTGTGAATTACACCTTACTGTAAAGAAAACGCAATTCCTCACAACTGGATCAGTAAATAACATCATAATAAATGGAGAAAAGATTGAAGTAGTCAAAGGCTTCGATTTTCTTGGATCCACAGTTAGTGCTCATGGAAGCAGCAGTCAAGATATCAAAGAACATATTGCATTAGATAAATCTGTTGTAAAAGACATTTTTGTAAGTATGTTAAGACCAAAGATGTCAGTTTGAGGAATAAGGTGTTACTGGCCTAAGCCATGGTGTTTTCAGTTATTTCATATGCAGGTTGAAGTTGGACAGTGGATAAGGAAGACTGTAGAAGAATTGATGTATTTGAATTATGGTGTCAGAGATGAATATTGAAAGTATCATGATCTGCCAGAAGAACAAACACAGCTGTCTATGAAAAAATACAGGTAGTCTACTCCTTAGAAGTGAGGATGGTAAAACTTTGTCTCTTGTACAATGGGCGTATTATCAGGAGGGACCAGTTCTTGGAGAAGGACATTGTGCTTGGAAAATGGAAGGTCAGCGAAAAAGAGGAACACCCCCAAGAAGATGAATTGGCACAGTGTCAACGCCAAGGAGCTCAAACTCAAAACAATTCTGAGGATGGTGTAGGACCATGCACTGTTTTGTTCCGTTGTGCATAGGGTCTCTATGAGTTAGAATCAACTCAATGACACCTAACAGCAACCTTAGTATATGAAGAAAGGAGCCCTGGTGAGGATGCTACATAATACTGGATGGATAACTGCAAGGTCAGCAGTTCAAACCCAGCAGTGTAAGAAAGTTGAAGCTCTCTGTTCCAGTACAGATTTACAGCCTTGGAAACCCTTTATAGCATTGCTCTGAGTCAAAATTGACTCATTGGCAGTGGGTTTGTGTTTTGTTGTTGTGTGTAGGAGGAAACTCCAGAAAGTTTATGGGAAAGTTCCATTATCTTTGAATTCCATTTTTTCATGAAATGTATTGAGCCACTTCATATGTATGTCTGCATATCCACTTGCACATTCATATATGTTTTTGTATGTATCTGTTTTAGATATGAAATAGAAATTGTATTCAGAATAATCTAGAATATAAAAATATCATGGGCTTAATTTTGAAGAGATAGAGTGTTTTGCATTAGTATAATGAAGTGTCAATCACATTTGTATTGTCATTTTTAGAAATCAAGATTTTTCTGAAAAAAAGATGTATAATAAGCAGAAGAAACCAAAACATGTCAACATGAAATTAACTATGAATAAGAATGAATTTATATCTCTATATGTGAGATGGCTCCAGTTTAATACTGTCTGCTGCTTTTTTTCTTTATTATAAAATATGTTTGTAGATACTGAGGTGTGAGATGACCTGTCAATTTAATTGACTTATTTTAGAAGTTACAGTACATATGGATGATGAGGTGTCAGTATCACTACTGTAGCTTATTTCAAGAATTTCTATCTTTTTAATATAAAAACGGTAACAAATTTGTATTGAATAGTTGATAAAGACCTCATGCCAGTGATAGTTTGGGTAAGTTTGTCTTCATTGTTTTTAAATCATGGAATTACATTTGAATTCACTTAATTACCTTTTATACCTGCCCTAGTAACAATTAAGCATTTTTACTCAGGATACATCTCTATTTCTGAATTTTATGAGTAGAAAAAAATTTTTTTAACACATCACGTAATACAGCCTCTCTCATCACCTCAAAGTGCTATCACCAGCAGTTTAATTTTGTTCCCACTAAAAATAGAAGTATTCCATCTGAGCCACACTTCCAAAGGAAAGCTAATTAGAGCACTCAGTAAACAATGCACCATGCCATTGACTAAATGATCTGCAAACATGCCTTTTAAATCGTTGGTATTTACTGAGACTTCATAAAACTCTGGGCTTCTGACAACTAAGGGGGGGGGGGAGGGGGGCTTCAATAAATTCGTGGAAAAATTGCATTATCTTTTAATTCTATTTGTCCATGAACTTTTTCAAGCCCCTTCATACTGTATGTCAAGTATTTATTCTCATACTGTTTAATCATCAGCATACTGCAGAACACGAATAACTATTGGAAAGTTCACCGCTCTCCACACACACACACACAACCTTGCATTCACATAGAAATAATTATGTAAGTATTATCTACGTGCACAAAACCCTTAATAATAGATTTAAAGGACTCAAATAGAAGTGAATAGTTCAGCTGAGCCATACAAAACAAAAGACTGAATATGATTCGTGACTTTCATAAAAAGACTCATCTGCTATTTAAAAAACTTTGCTTACTTATTAGGATTCCAAGCCACTAAGAGTCAGTATTCTCATGAAATTGTAATACAGTATAAAGGCATATTTTAACTGATGATCTCAATACAATCTGATTTTATACCTGTGTGAATAATCTAGGAGAGAAAATTTTTCCATAAATATATTTTATTGATGTATAGTGTCACAATATGCTTCACTAAAAATATGTATTTTGATCAAGAAAGCTTGAGAAGTACTTTGTACTTAATTCCTCTTACTGATATGACGAGTCCTGGTATGGTGCTGTAGGATAAGCTCTGGACCGCAAGGTCGATTTGAACCATGAGATTGGCAATTCAAACCCATCAGCTGCCCCTTGGAAGCCCTATACAGGTCATTATGAGTTTGAGTCAACTCAATGGCACTTCACAACAGTGATGTGAATTGCTTGTACTAATTAGCACATTAGTACTATGATAAATCTTACAACACAGGACTTTGTGTAACCAAGTGTATCCTAAACTTAACCACAGAACTACTTAATTGGCAGACCTGGTGTTCTTAAAAAAAAAAAAAAAAATCCAAGAGCCTTAATTGAGTTTATGAACAAAATCTATGTTGTTAAACCACATATGTTTAAGAAACAATATGTGTGATGGAAACCTTCTATGTAGAGTATATAGCACTGTTCAGGATGAGTCATACAAGCAGACCTCCAGGTTAGAAACAAGTTCTGATCATAGGTGAGGCTTTAAGTATAAGTATTTTAAGCTGGATTTGTAGGTAAGTTGGAACAGGTGCAAACAGTTCTTATTTAGTGTTAATTAAGTGCAAGAAAAGGCTCATAGCATTTTCAATGAATTAAAAGCTGCACATATAGCAAATGACCCGCCACTTGTCAGTTTGTTGTGCTGTGGTGGCTTTAGTGTTGCTGTTATTCTGGAGGCTATGTCACTAATATTTCAAATACCAGCTGGGTCCCATGGTGCACAGGTTTCAGCTGAGCTTCCAGACTAAGACACGATAGGAAGAAGGAAAGACTACTTCCGAACATTTAGTCACTGAAAACCTTATGAATAACAGTGGAACATGGACAGATAGTACCAGAATATTGAATATTGAAACATGATTAGGAGTACCAGAATATTGTTAGATATGATGAGCCTCTCAGATTGGAAGGGACTCCTATAGGAATGGGAAACAGCTGCCTCCTCAAAAGTAGAGTTGACAGTGATAACATGCATGGCATAAAGGTTCCGGGACCTTCATTTGCTGATGGGGCAAAATGCAAAATAAGGAGAAACAGTGTAAACATTCATTAATAACTAGCACATGAAATGTATGAAGTATGAATTTAGGAAAATTGGAAGTTATAAAAAGGAAAGGGTACCCATAAATTTTGATATCCTATGTATAAGTGTTCTTCCTTTTTGGTTTTCTGACTCCTGCTCTTTGCACATTTTGTTGTAATATTTGGCTTTATCTTCTCGAGCTGATCTTTGAAATTTTCTGTTCAGCTCTTGTACCTCCTTATTTCTTCCATAGAAAATGCTCAGCATTTCTCAAGCTGGGGGAACTGAAGAAAAAATTCAAGCCTCGACTTTCGTTATTGAAAGATTCTCTGGACAAATTACTGAATGATGCAGAAAGCATCAAGAGAAGATGGAAGGAATACACAGTCACTACCAAAAGGAAATGGTTAATGTTCAGCCATTTCAAGAGGTAGCATATGATCAAGAGCCAATGATACAGAAAGAGGAAGTCCAAGATGCATTGAAGGAATTGACAAAGAAAAAGACACCAGAAATTGATGGAATAAAAATTGAAATCTTTCAAGAAAGTGAGGCGGCACAGGAGGCACTCACTCATCTCTACCAAGAAATTTGGAAGACAACTACCTGGCTGACTGATTGGAAGAGATCCATATTTGTGTCCATTCCAAAGAGAGGTGACCAATGGAATGTGGAAATCATCCAATAATCTCTTTGATATCCCATGCAAGTGAAGTTTTACTAAAGGTAATACAGAAATGGCTGCAAGCATAAATTGACAGAGAACTTCCAGAGGTTCAAGCTGGATTCAGAAGAGGCCGTGGAATGAGCTGATATCTGATGGATCTTGGTTGAAAGCAGAGACTATCAGAAAGATGTTTGCCTGTGCTTTATTGACTAGACAAAGGCTTTCGATTGTGTGGATCATGACAAGTTATGGACAACATTGTGAAGTATGGGTATTCCGGAACACTTAATTGTGCTCATGAGGAATCTGTACATGGACCAAGAGGCAGTTGTTTGAAGAGAACATGGGAGTACTGAATGGTTTAAAATTAAGGAAAGTGTGCAACAAGGTTGTAGTCTTTCACCATACTTATTCAACCTGTATGCTGAGCAAATAATCCAAAAAGCTGGGTTCTATGAAGAAAAACGTGACATCAGGATTGGATGAAGACTCCTTAACAATCTGCAATATGCAGATGACACAACCTTGCTTGCTGAAAGTGAAGAGGACTTAAAACATTTATTGATGAAGATCAAAGAGCACAGCCTTCAGGATGGATTACATCTCAATGTCAAGAAAAGAAAAATCCTCACCACTGGACCAATAAGCAACATTCTTACCAATGGAGAAAACATTGAAGTTGTCAAGGACTTCATTCTTCTTGAATCAACTATCAACACTCATGGAAGCAGCAGTCAAGAAATTAAAGGACGTATTGCATTAGGTAAATCTGCTGCACAAGACCTTTTTAAAGTGTTGAAGAGCAAAGATGTCACCTTGAGGACTAAGGTTCGCCTGATTCAAGCCATGGTATTTTCAATAACCTCATATGCATGCAAAAGCTTGACAGTGAATAAGGAAGACCACAGAAGAATTGATGTTTTGAGTTATGGTGTTGGAGGAGAATATTGAAAGTGCCATGGACTGCCAAAAGAACCAGTAGATCTGTTTTGAATGAAGTGAAGCCAGAGTGCTCCTTGGAGGCCAAGATGGCCAAACGTCTTCTCTCATACTTCGGACATATTATCAGGAGGGAATAGTCACTGGAGAAGGATATCATGTTTGGTAAGGTGGAGAGTCAGAGAAAAAGAGGAAGACCCCCAGCGGGATGGATTGGCCAAGTGGAAGCATCGATGGCCTCAAGCGTGGCAACAGTTGTGAGGTTGGCTCAGGATCGGGTGGTGTTTCGTTCTGCTGTGCATAAGGTCACTATGAGTCAGTACCATCTCGATGGCACCTAACAACAGGCTTAAGTAAGCTGATTGACTCATTATGAATCTGACAACTACATGGTTTATTATGCCAGGAATGACACATTGAAGAAGAATAAAAATAGCATTACATTCATCATTAATAAGAACACTTCAAGATTTATGTTGAAGTACAATGTTGCCTGTGAAAGGAAAATATCCATACGCCTATAAGGAAGACCAGTTAATACAACCGTTATTCAAATGTACACACCAAACACTAAAGCTAGTGATGACGAACTTGAACACCAACTTCTTCATTCTGAAATTACTCAAACATGCACTCAAGATATAATGATAATTATTGGTGATTGAAATGCAAAGTTTGGAAACAAAGAGGAAGGATTAGTTGTTGGAAAATATGGCTTGGTGATGGAACCGATGTTGGAAATTGAATGATAGAATTTTTCATTGCAAACACCTATTTTAAGCACATAAAAGACCTATGGACCTCACCAGAAGGAAAACACAAAAATCTTACTGACTATATCTGTGGAAATAGGTGGTAGAAAAGCTCCATATCATCAACCAAAACAAGTCCGGGCCAGACTGTGGAACAGACCATCAATATGCAAGTTCAGACTGAAGCTGAAGAAAATTAAAACAACACCACGATAGCCAAAATATGACCTTGAACATATCCTACCCGAATTTAGAGATCATCTCAAGAATAGATTTGATCCATTAGACACTAATGACTAAAGACCACAAGAGTTTAGGATGACATCAAGAACATCATAAGGGAAGAAAGTAAGAAGACTAGAAATAAGAAAAAAATCAAAATGGATGTCAGAAGAGACTTTGTCTCTCATACCTTGGACATATTTGGAGGGACCAGTCCCTGGGAAGGAAATCATGCTTGGTAAAGTGGAGGGTCAGCAAAAAAAGAGAAAGACTCCCAATAAGATGAATTGGCACAGTGACAGCAGCAATAGGCTTAAGTGTAGCAATGATTGTGAGGTTGTCACAGGACTGGGCAGTGTTTTGCTCTGTTTTGCATAATTTTTCTATGAGTCAGTACTGACTCGACAGCACCTAACAACAACAAGAAGGAATGAATAGGAATAGAATGGTTAGGAACATGCATCTAAAGTCTCTGGTCTTTAATTCCATTTCATGAAGATTCATCTGCTGATTCTTCATTCATTCATTTATCTGGCAGATATTTACTGAAGACCTCTCGAAATTTTTCATATTATTGAGAAGATAGAGGGTAAAGTTTGAGAGTTAGATTCCTTTATTTCAGATCCATTTATTGACCTGTGCCATCAGTTGTATCATCTTTTTTCTTGATCTTAAAACAACAGAAAGAGCAGAGTGTAATAAAACATCAAGAATGTGCTGAGCAATCTAGAAGTCTTAAAACATTTTACTATTGTCTTGTAAACTTTTATTTATTAACTTTTGAATTCAGAAACAATAGGGTAGTATTTTTAAAAGCATTAAAATAAGATTCTTTAGATTGTTTCAGAAATATTACTTTTGAGTGCTCAGTAGCTTCCATAGCCAGGTGATAACAATTTTTAGCCATGGCATGATTTTGTTTGGGTGCCTCGTTAATAGTGTTATGACTGTAAGTGAAAGCTATATTAGGTAAATTCTTAGCTGAAGCTTGTGTAGTATCAAAACTTGTGTCATATTCATATCTTAGTCAATAATGTGGTTCATATAATTATGTAAAATAAGATAATATATGTTCATATATTATTGAAATTGCTGGAAAAAGATGTATTTTTAAAGTTTTTCACTTATTTCTATAAAAGAAAATGAAGTTTTGCTGTAGGATAAGCACTGGACATCAAGGTTGGGCTGAACTGTAAGGTCAGTAGTTCAAACTCACCAGCCATTCCTTGGAAATGCTATACAGGATGGCTGAGTTAGAACTTACTCAACAACACTTAACAACAATAATAACATTGAAGAAAATACTTTCCTTTTAACATAATCAGGAATGATTTAAGACCAATTTCAGAATTTATTTATGTGGTTCAATTTGTACCGTCATTTTTATAGTACATAATGATATAACTAACACTAAACCCTTTGCAGTGAAGTCAATTCTGATTCCTAATAACCCTATTTAGGGTTTATGAGATCCAGTCTTTACAGGAGCAGACAGCCTCATCTTTCTCCTGTGGGGCAGCTGGTAGTTTTGAATTGCTAACCTTGTATTTAGCACCCCAGTGCCTAAACACGTGCCACTAGGATATCAAGCAATGGTTTTTATTCCATGTATTTTATCTTTCTAAAATTTACACTATCCCAAGAGATTACCACATTAACTGAGATTTTTTTAAATGTTGTTTTTCAGAACTCCTGTACTGTTAGTATGTTTCATTAGTATAATGCTTATGAGTGAAGGAAAGGCTTTGAAGCCAAGAGGTTGTACAAGTAACAAATAGAATAAAAAAATTCTAACTTCAAAAATAATCGTCAAATGGTACAATCTCTCAGGTGACTCTTGGTTATCAGTTAATGATTAAGTACATTGATATTTTTTAAATTGCAATTTTTGGTTTAAATAATCCCAGGCAAGTAATTAATCCTTATTTGGTGAAAATTTCATTTTTTTATCCACTCTTGGGAAGAGTCAGGATGTATTAGCTTAATGCAGTATACTGTTTTGTGATCATATAATAAATTATAGCGGTGAGAAAAGTTCCCTTGGATTTGGTGCTGCTTAATACATTTGATTTAGTCTTCTTGACCTTTGAATAATGGTATAATTAAAATTATTTCAGAAGTTCAGTGATCATTATCTTTCCATAAAAAATTTAATAAACTAATAAGAATATTGAAATGAATCATGATTCCTCAGTTCGTTAACTGGCTGCATTTAGTTCAATCTAGCTTTGAGAAAAATTTCATCATCTTTTCTATATTAAGAAGGATAGATTAGGGCAACTGACAGACTCTTATAAATATACATCTTACAAATAGTGGAATACATAGTGCTGTACGCATATGTGTACACTACATTTTTCTTTGCGTATGGAAAACAGAAGGGTGATTATTAGAAGAAGTGAGTAAATGATCCTTAAGTCTTAATTGTCAAACTTCCACATTATGGTTTTTATGTTCTGCTCACTGTTTTAAACACTTTATTAATATCCCCTATTAAGTTATTACTAGTCCTATCAGTATAATGGAGACATGTAAAAAACAACAGGAGTAAATCATTAAGTATATATATATATATAGAGAGAGAGAGAGAGAAAGAGAGAGAGAGAGAGAGAGAGAAGTTCTACTCACAGTGATTTACATACAAATTCCTTGTAAAATAAGCTAAAAATGATTAGAAATGTAATCATTTATTCTGTATGTATGTATTGAGTCCTCATAATATGTCAGACATTGTATTCTAACTCTACATCAGCAAATACAATAGGCAAGGGCCCTTCTGCCTTGCTGTTTCCAACCTGTGGGAAAAATAGATAATGTATACAATACATGGATGATATTAAAAGAGGATCCTTCCCCAAAGTGGCTTTTAGGAGGGCTCATTTTAACTAAGACCAGTAGGACAGGAAGGAGCAAGACATGAGCAGAGGAGGAATAATTCTGGTGGTGGTGGTGTGCCGTGGAGTTGGTTCCGACTCATAGCAACCCTGCATAGGGTTTCCGAGGCTGTAAATCTTTCTGGGAGCAGATAGCCTCATCTTTTTCCCACAGAACAGCTGGTAGTTTCGAACTACTGACCTTGAGAGTAGCAGCCCAATTCGTAACCACTATGCTACCAGAGCACCTTGATAATTCAGGTAGAAGGAATGATATAAATAAAGACTGAGTGGTAGAGAAAACTGGATTGTGACTGAAGTAGTGCAACCCAGGGGAAAAGTAGTATGGAATAGAACCTTCCAGATTACAGAGAATTAATGTGTAAGTAACTTTCCTATTCAAACAAATTAGAACAGATCTACGTTTACTCTAGAATTGCCTCCTCAGTCTAATGGATTTTTTTTCTGACAAGCTTGTTTTACAAATGAAAATAGGAGTAGCGTTATTAGCTAGAGGAACAGAAATTGCACTAAATTATCTCTGTCATTTCTAGTGAACAAAGCATTATTTCTCTGTCTTTCATCTCTGTGGCCATTGTGAATTGCTATAATATTTTTTTCCACCACAAGATCTTGACTGCCTACAAGAGAATGAACGGCATTTATTGCACATGTCCAGTTGGAAGCCTGATAGAAAACCTGTTTTGGGTGCAGGTTAATTATTTTTCAAATCTTTATATTTTGAGATTTTCAGAGTCCTGGTGTAGTGCTGTGGGTTTATGCACTGGATTGCAAAGTTGGTTTGATCTGCAAGGTCGGTGGTTCAAGCTAACCAGCCGCTCCTCAGAAACTCTTTAAGGGGTCACTATTGGTCAGAACCGACTCGATGGCACTTAAGAAGAAGAACAAATAGAACTTAAAAAATTGTTTATGTTTATTCTTTTGTAGGATTTAAACCCAATTATGTTTAAAACAATTTTCAAATTATAGAATATTTAAAATATACAGAGAATGGAGTATATCATAATGAATATGCTACACAATCTTGTGAAATCTTAATATGTAGCCACTTTTTTTTTTTTTTAAAGACATACATCTTGATGGGTAAAGGTAAAATACCTGTGTTCCTCTATTTAATACTGTTATCTTTCCTTAGTGTTAAGTTATACATACATATTTAAAACTTCAACAGAGTTTTAGACTCTTATTATACTGATATATGTCTTTAAAAAAATTCTTATACATATAGGAGTTCTGGTGTGGCACTGTAGGATCAGCATTGGACTGCAGAAGACAGGTTCAAGCCCACCAGCTGCTCCTCTGAAACCCTAAACAGGGTTGTTATGAGTCGGAAATGACTTGATGGCACTTAATAACAACACTATACATATATGCTTGTAAGTTTATGTGTATAGTGTTGTCCTGGTGTGCCACTGTGGGTTAATGCTCTAGACTATATAGTTGTTTTGAACCACAAGGTTGGTGGTTCAAGCTCACCAGCCACTCCTCAGGAACCCTATACAGGTTAGCTATGGGTCAGAACTGACTTGATGGCACTTAAAAACAACAACAACAAACACTCTATAGTATTGTACTAAAATTTTTATCTGTAAGGATACACACATCTTTAGCTTTTTCATCTAACTTTTGTATGGGCTGGCTTAATATATAATATTTTATAAGTATGCTATATTATTTATATATTCTGGTGTGAACATTGAGTTTGTTCCAAAATCTATTTAACTTCGTTTCTTTTGTCTTTGTTCATTCGTTAGTTTTCTCGTGCTTTTATTTTTTCCTTTCTCTCAATTTTAATGTTTCCTCTGAAAGTATTTTTGCCATGACAACTTAATCTTGAGATGGCTATACAAATAAATTTTATACTTAATTTTAATTTACTTTTCAACATCCTTAAAATATGTTAGATTACTTTTAGTGCATTTTCTCAAATTAATAATGTACTCTTTAACAGAGCAAAATAAGAGCCAAGTGTCTTGTCCATGTTGTTGTTAAGTTCCAATGAGTTGGTTTCAACTCATAGTGACCTTGTAGCTTTTCCATAACTGTAAATATTTTCAGGAGCAGAAAGCAGCTGGTAGGGTTGAACCATCAGCCTTGTAGTTTGCATTCCAGTCCTTTTCCTACAAAGCCAAGCGTAATAGATACATAAAGTATTGTTACTTTTCCAATATTAATACATTAAAACCTTATTTATGATCTCAGCCTGTCAGTATATTTTTCTCTGGCCAATCAATAATGATAACTTGATTACCTTTAAAAAAATTTAAATATATTTTATAACTAAGGAGCCAAATTGTTTTGAAATGTAGATTGTTATAGACAAAGTCATTAAGCATGCTTATAAGGAGCTCTGGTAG
>NW_006408528.1:26859161-26860441 GCF_000296735.1 Chrysochloris asiatica
ATGGACTCAAGTGTGGCAACAGTAGTGAGGTTGGCCCAGGATTGGACATTGTTTCATTCTGCTGTGCATGAGGTCGCTATGAGGCGGTGCCGACTCGATGGCACCTAACAACAACAACAAGGTGTTTGGAGATTTCCTAGGAATACTGGGTCTACAGATGCTTAAAGAGAAAGCCTTCCCCAAGAGCTAGCACTCAGAATTTGGACTTCTTGTCTCCTAACCTGTGGGAGAATAAAATTCTTGTTAAAGCCATCCACTTGTGATATTTCTGTTATAGCAGCACTAGATAACTGAGACTCTTAGTAATACAGAAGGTTTGTGAAAAAGAAGACCCTCTATGTGATGCATTACCTGCAAACTAACTTCCTCTGCGTTCCTCTGGTTTTAATATCTTGTTGTTTCAAGGATGTGTCTATGACACTATTTAACTCAAACTGACCTTTAGGTCTAAAGTGCAAATCCTATGGTGTCACACCAGGATTCCTATATATATGAATATATATATAATGTTCTTGTTAGGTGCCATGGAGTCTGTTCCACCTCATAGTGATCCTTTATAGGGTTTCTAAGTAGTGGCTGGTGAGCTTGAGCTGCCTGCTTGCGGTTCAAAATGACCTTGTGGTCCAACGCATTAACCCACAGCACCACACTAAACTCTGGTAGTGTAGTGTCTATGAGTAGGGCTGCTAATATCATGGTCAGCATTTAGGAAACCCTATACAAAGTCATTATGAGTCAGAACGGACTGCATAGCACATAACTACCACCATATAAATATACTCACATACATTCCACTCTTCCTACTATACCCATTCTGCTTCTAGCTCTGCCCATGACTCTACCCGCAGATCATTGTAGTTGCAACGTTATATGTACATAACTTTTTGTCTCTATCTCCTTTAGCCCTTGCATACCTCCTGGTGTCTTCATTATTCTTCTGCCAATCCCCTTCTTGTATATTGCCCTCCCTATAACCCGAGTTAACATGTATCTATCCTCTAGCTAGTAAATTACTCTCCTTTTAATTCCCACCCTTGTTGTTTTAGGTGCCTTCAAGTCAATTCTAACTCATAGCGACCTTATGTACAACAGAACGAATCACTGCCTGGTCCAGGGCCAACCTCACAATCATTGCTAAGCTTGAGTCCATTGCTGCTGCCACTGTGTCAGTACATCTCATTGGGGGTCTCCCTCTTTTTTTGCTGACTTTCCACTTTACCAAGCATGATGCTGTTTTCCAGGGATTGGTCTCTCTGATAATATGTCCAAAGTATGACAAA
>NW_006408528.1:26860619-26862865 GCF_000296735.1 Chrysochloris asiatica
TTTGTAACCACTACATGGGGGGCTTATAAAACTTCTTGGAGATTTTTCATCTTTTAGTACCATTTTTCCATGAACTTTTTGAGGCCCTTCTACGTATGTGTCTGTCTTGGACATAGTGTGAAAGCATTCTAGAAATAGATCAGAACAACTACAAATTAATATTTTGAATGATTATTTTAGGACTCCTAGGTACAAAACACTTTTGTAGATGTTGTTGTTGTCATGTACCGTTGAGTCAGTTCTGACTCATAGTGACCCTGTATAGAATTTCTGAAGAGTAGCTGGTGGGTTTGAACTGCCAACCTTGTGATTCCCAGTCTAGTGCTTATCCTAAGATAATTATGCTTAACATAATTAATTTTAAAAATATGAATTTATTGTGATGTGTAGGTCATACATCTTACAGTTCACATTTGCTCGTGTTGTTGTTCTTGTCAAACTGCCGTCTAGTCAGTTCCAACTCATAGCAACCCTGTATAGGGTTTCTAAGGAGTGGCTGGTGAGCTTGAACCACCGACCTTGCAATTTAAGCTGAGCTTGTAGTCCAGTGCATTAACCCACAGTGCCACACCAGAACTCCTTTGTTGTTAGGTTCCATCAAGTCAATTTCTACTCAGATCAACAGTACGCAAAACCAAGTAAAAGAATGACAGATCCTGTGTCATCCGCACAGTTGGTATGTTTGAGCTCATTGTTGCTACCAATGTCAGTCCATCTCGTTGAAGGTCTTCCTCTTTTTTGCTGACCCTCCATTTTATCAGGCATGATGTCTTTCTTCAGGGATTGTGCTTCCTGACACTATGTACAAAGTTCCAGAGACAGAAATCTCACAGTCCTTTGTCCAGCTTTCACATGCATATGACAGAAAAGTTACCCCTGATAGACAGGTTTCAGCAGGGCTTCCAGACTAAGACAGACTAGGGAGAAGGAGAGACCAACCACTTCTGAAAAGTTAGCCACTGAAAACTTTATGAATAGCAGCAAAACATTGTGTTACATAGTTTCAGAAGATGAGTCCCTCAAACTAGAAGGCACTCAAAATATTATTAGGAAAGAGTTGACTTCTCTAAGTAGAGTTGACCTTAATGATGCAGATAGGGAAATGCTTTCAGGACCATCATAAGCTTCTGGGGCAAAATTCAACATGAGAAGAGACAACTGTAAACATCCATTAATAATCAGAATGTGGAATACACAAAATATGAATCTAGGAAAATTATTATAAGTCCTCAAAAATTATATCATTAAGATTGTTATTCTAGGCATTAGTGAGCAGAAATGGACTGATATTGATCACTATGAAAACCAGACAATCATATGGTTTATTATGGCGGGAGTGAAAAATTGAAGAGGAATGACATCACATTTATTTCAAAAAGTACATTTCAAGCTCTATCTTGAAATACAATGCTGTTTGTGACAGGTTAATATCCATATTCCTGCAAGGAGGCCCAGTTAATGTGACTGTTACTCAAATTTATGCACCAATGACTAAAAACAATGATGAAGACATTGAAAAGTTCTACTAACTTCTTCAGTCTGAAATTAATCAAACAATCAAGATGCATTAATAATTACTGGTAATTGGAGTGCAACTGTTGGAAACAAAGAGGATGCATCACTATTTGGAAAATAATGACCCTGGTGATAAAATGCTGGTGATCACATGATAGAATTTACAAGACCAATCATTTATTCATTGAAAATACCAATTTTCAGCAACATAAATGACAACTATACATGTAGACCTCACCAGCTTTAATCCACAGGAATCAAATTGACTATGTATGCGGGAAGAGACAATACAAAAGCTCCAATATCATCAGGCAAAACAAGGTTAGGGGCTGACTGTGGATCAAACCATCAATTGCTTATTTACAAGTTTAGACTGAAGCTGAAAAAAATTTGAACAAGTACATGAGAGCCAATTAGGAAACCATTTGAAGAATATATTTAATTCATTAGACACTAATGACCAAAGAAAAGAGGAATTGTGAAATGACATCAAGAACATCTTAACATGAAGAAAGTCAAAGGTCAGAAAAGAAAGAAAAGAGCAAGATGGGTATCAGAAGACACTGAAACTTGAGAATCTAAAGTGACTGCAGTAAAATTGCTGAACAGAAAATTTCAAAGGATAGACAAGGTAAAACATTATAATGAAATACACAAAGACCCGGAGTCAGAAAACTAAAAGGGAAGAACACACTCACTATTTCTCAAGCTGAAAGAACTGAATAAAAAAA
>NW_006408528.1:26862965-26871949 GCF_000296735.1 Chrysochloris asiatica
ATATCACAGGTTGTTAATGAGTCTTCCTCCAACCCTGATGCCACATTCTTCTTCGTGTAATCAAGCTTCTCAGATTATTTGCTCAGCATGTGGTGGTGGTGGTGGTGGTGGGCCGTGGAGTCAATTCCGACTCATAGCGACCCTGCATAGGATTTCTGAAGTTATAAATCTTTGCAGAAGCAGAAAGCCTCATCTTTCTCCCATGGTACAACTGGTAGTGTCTTAACTGCTGACCTTGAGACTAGCACCCTGACTTATAACCACCATTTAGTTCTGACTCTTAGCAACCCTGTGTAGGGTTTCCAAGGAGCGGCTGGTGAATTTGATCCACCGATCTTGCAATTCAAACTGACCTTGCATTCCAATGCATTATCAGGACTTGAATAAGTATGGTGAAAGAATACAACCCTGATTCACATATTTTCTGATTTTAAACCTTGTTCTCCTTCAACAATTACTTGTTGGTCTATTTGTAGGTTCCTCATGAGGACAATTAAGTGTTCCAGAATATTCTTTCTCCATAATGTTGTCCAAAGCTTGTCATGATCCACATAGGAAAAAGCTTTTGCATAGTCAGTAAAGCAGCATGATGAGTTAAGGTGTTTGACTGCCAGGTCAACTTGAACCACAAGGTAGGCAGTTCAAGCTCACTAGCCACTCCTCAGAAACCTTATACAGGGTCAGTATGAGTCTTAACTGACTCAATGGTATTTAATAATAGCAGCAACAAACATCTTTCTGGTATTCTGTACTTTCAGCCAAGAGCCATCAGATGTCATCAGTGATATCCACATTCTCATCTTGAGAAGAGAATTGCACATCCTCATCTCAGTCCGGCTTGAATCTCTGGCAGTTCCCTGTCAGTGTACTGGTGCAGCCATTTAAAAATGATCTTTAGCAGCATTTTATATGCAATAATGATATTGTCCGATGATTTTCCCATTTTATTTGGAATGGGCACATATACGGATTTCTTTCAATCAATTGGCTACGTAGCTTTCTTCAAAATTTCTTGACAGAGTTGAGTGAGTACCTCTAGTGCTGCAACAACAGTTTGTTGAAAGTTTTCGATTCATATTTCATCAATTCCCAGAGGCTGATTCTTTGCCAATGCCTTCAGTGTCCCTTGGACTTCTTCCTAAAGAGACATCACACTCCTGGTTTATTACAGATTAGTAAATAGGAGAAGCTGTGAACATCAAAGCACATGGCATATCAGTGACTCCCCGGAAATTAGAATGATATTCTAAGATCCATATGTGGGTCATTGAGAGACACATCAGCTAGCTTGAACTGTCTGACTTGTGTTCTCTTATACAGATACTTTTAATTTAGTTCGCTAACAGCATCGTAGAGTTTTAAGATTTCTTAAAACTTTTTTTTTACATTTTTCATATGATAATTTCTGTCAGCACAGTATTAATCTAAGTGCCATTTATTACTAAAAAGAGTTTAGGAGAAATGAACATATAGAGCATTGAGGAGTCAATGACTTACAAAGTATGTGCATTTGTTAGTCAAAGAGGAGTGATATTTTTGCAGCCTTATCTAGCACAGCATATAGAGAGAAGATGTTAAACTTTTCCTGTTATGCCAGCTGAGTTTTGAAAAGATGATAGTGCTTTTGGTCTTTTGTTGTTCTTTGAAGTCTAAGCATATTTTGTTTTTCTTTGCAAGGACAAAGCGTTCTGTTACAATTTTCTAAAGCAATTTAAGGGAGTTGCAATATATTGAAAAACTGAAAAATGTTACTTAGACCTAGGTAGATTTAATAGCATATATTCTAGGTCACAAATTGTAAAGCATGTTAATGAAAAACCAAACAAGTAAGCAGTTTGACCTAGTAAGAATTATTTTTCATATAGTAAGCACACATATACAAACAAAACAGGCTTTTGCATCTGTAGGCTGATATATCTTGATGATTTACTTTATTACATTATAATGAAAAGTTAGGTATGGGTGAATTTTTTTTATTTTGCTTGTATTCATCACAGGGCCAATGCAATCTTAACGGACACATGGAGCCCATATACTGTGCCAGGCACTGATCTGAGTTCTCCATGTGTATTAACTTAATACTCATAAACCTGTGAGGCAGATAGTATTATTCTCCCCATTTTTAAAATTAGAAACTGAGTTTTGTGAGGCTGTTAAGCAATTTAAACAAGGCCAGAAGCTAGTAATTGATAGCCGGGGTTCAAGTGTCGGGTTTCTGAACCTGTAAATCTTTATGGAAGCAGAAATCCTCATCGTTCTCCCATAGAGGGCTGGTAGATTTGAACTGCCACCTTGTGATTAGCAGCCCAACCAGTAATCCAGTATTTTATCAGGATCACATTAGTTACTATATTTGAAAGCACTTTTAAATCTTTCAAGTGTGAGTCAGTCTTTTCACAAAGTAATGATGTGTGAAGTCTCGGAGGATAGAGTCTGTGGTTTAATTTAAGGTGTGTTCAGTATCATTTAAAATTTTTATAAAATCAAAAATATATACAGTAGAAATGATGTCGAGCCCTTGAAGTTCATGGAAGGACATGCTTTGCTTAGAGAGTGAAATATGTTTTTATGTGTTCTGTAATTAGAATTTAATTGACATTTATAAAACAACCTATCCAGCAACAAGAGATTTTACTTCCTCTTGTATGGCAGTGGAACATATATTAAAACAGACTGTGTTGTGGATCATAAAAAAATAACGAAGCACATTTAAAATTGCACTCATCAATTGCATTCTCTAGTCACGTGAATCAGTCTAGTAATCAATAACAGAAAGATATCAAGAAAGTGTACACAGACTAAACAACACACTTCTAAAGTGTTGAAACAGATTTGAAGTGTATCTAAGAACTCCAACCTTGACGGTTCCACCAGCCTCTACCAGACCAGTAAGTCTGATCTTTTTCTTTAATGATTTTGAGTTTCGTTGTCAGTTTTCCTCCCACTCTGTACAGGGCCTTCTGTAGTAATTCTTATCAGAGTGATCAGTTATGATAGCTGGTCATCATTTATTTTTTCTGGTCTCAGGTTAATGGAGGCTAGCTCATGTGACCCCCACCCCCCCCAAGAACCCTTTGGACTAATTGTTTTCTTGAGTCTTTGATTTGCTTCACTTTTCTTTGTCCTGGATCAGGAGAGAGCAATACTTGCACCTTGTTGTTGTTGTTGTTATGTGCCATAGAGTCGGTTCTGACTCACAGCGACCCTGTGCAGCATTTCTGAGTCTGTAAATCTTTACGGGAGCAGAAAGCCTCATCTTTCTGCTGTGAAACAGCTGGTAGTTTTGAACTGCTGATTATGATGTTAGCAGCCCGATTTGTAACCACTACACTACTAGAGCTCCTTAGAGAGCTACTAACAAGCTTCTTAGACCCCAAGTTTTACTCACCAAAGTTGGATAAAGAACATTGTCTCTGTGGACTACATTGTGCCAATTGACATAGCTGTTCCTTGGAGACTGCAATCCTGAGTCCCAAACCCAGTGAGTCATTCCTTCAAGGTGTTTTGTATGGTAAAATATTTTTTAAAGAACTTGGTAATATAATTGAGTGTTGTTCCCCTATGGAAAACAAACAAACAAACGTAGTTTCCTTTCAAGCTCTGGCCTATTTTTTCAAATTTCAAGTCAATTGAACTTTTATTGCAAGCAAATTCAAATTTACAAATCTATATCAGTAATTGGGGAAAAATGGAGATGAAATTTTAAAACGATTCCTTACCAAGAATATTTATCAGAACTCATACAAACTGGCAGCTGATTAGAGGTTTTAGCTCTGGCAATCACGTCGACTTTTACTTGTGAGATTGCACCGTTTTTATTCAGTAATTATAAAAATCAGGGTTCTCCTAAGTTCTCATACAAATGTCAAAGTATTAAGGAAATAAATAAATTCCAATATCTTTATTCGGGTAGAGAAAGTATGATTTTTCTGATTTTATGATTGTCATAGCTATTTTTGTTTCCTCAATTCTTTGATATGTTTTGAAATAAATATTATTCCCTATTTTGATATTCAGTTAGCAAATTATTTTCATGTTTTCAGACAATGATTAACATTGAAGTGATGAAAGCATGCAGGTTACTGTGAATTTTTTTTTATTCCTTCATTTCATGAATCTTTATTTAGTGATGAGGAATATATGTATGAGAGTAAGTAAAAAAGTACATTATTAGGGTTCCAGTTCATACATTCATAGGCTTATTGTCCTTTCACAGCCAAACATTGTGTTTAGATATGTCTCTGCAATCAATGGACAGCTAAAAATAAGTTCTTCAGTAATAGATTTGTCTCAGTCTCGTTAGGGTGCCTTCAAAATTAAAGATCCAAATAAAACAGGGGCTTTGGAAGGGATTTGATGGTTGAATTAAATTCAAGGCATTGAGGATAGCTCAGAAAAGTTATTGCAAACGAAAAAGTTTTGGGATTCCAAACGAACAATCTTGAGTGATTTTCTCAAAGGACATAGCATGATCATAAGAGTTTTTAGGAAGAAATGTTAAGAAAATTGAAAACTGCATTGGTGAGAAAAAGGCCAAGAAGTTGCGCTGAGGATTTTTTTTTTTTTTCATCACGACTTTGTACTTGTTCATAATTTGATGGTAACAAGGACTATTCCTATAAGAATTTCCTTGAAAAACCTTTCTCTATCTACCTTACAGCCCTAACCTTACCCATAATACTTTTTTTTGCTCCCCAAACTAAAGAACATTGGAAAGGAACCCAATTTGAGTCCTTTCAGGATGCTACAACTACCATTTTGATGTGATTTAAATCAAAGAATTCACAATTACTTGGGGAAGGGCAGTTGTTGTTGTAAAGTGCTATCGAGTCATTTCTGACTCGTAGTGACACGGTATAATGTTTCTGAGGCTTTGAATCTTTGTGGGAGCAGAAAGCCTCATCTTTCTCCCATGGATTGGCTGGTGGACTCCATCCGTAGACGTGGGTTTTCATTCCAGTGTTTATTGTATGGCGATACTGTGCTCCTTGGGAGGGGTTGTTGATTAAGTGCCGTTGAGTCAGTTCTGACCCATAGTAACCCTATGGTTTCCAAGTAGCGGCTGGTGAGCTTGAACCAATGACTATGCCATTCAAACTGACTTTTCAGTCCAGCTCATTAACCCACAGTGCCACACCAGGACACCTAGGAAGGGATAGAGAAATGGAAACACCCACTTCAGAAGTGCATAGACCTAGATGGAGGATATGTCAAGAAATAGTAACTTCACATTTTGATATTTTTTTATGCGTGGGTATGATATATATATACACAAGGTCAGTAGTTCAAACTCACCAGCCACGCCTCAGAAACCCTATGCAGTGTCACTATGAGTTGGAACTGACTCAACTGCATTTAACAGCAACAACAAAATATATATAGACTCCTGGTGTGGCACTGAATTGGAATCGACTTGACGACACTTAACAACATATATATGTGTGTGTGTGTGTGTGTGTGTGTGTGTGTGTGTGTGTGTATGGCATTTAACTGGACATGTAATTAAGTGTCACATTTCCAAGTTTATCACAAAATATGCTACTTTTAAAATTAGCTTTCAGAGTATTTTAGGCTTAAAATAAAAAAATTCTAATGGTTCTTCTGGAGATCTTCCATTTAAACCCATCACAGTGCTTTTGGTGTTGCTGATGCATGGGATTTTAGCTCTATAAAGGACCTTAGTGAATGGAAGAGTTTTTTTTTGTTTTTGTTTTTAATTATTTTTAGTTATTGTTAAGAATATACACAATAAAACATACGTGAATTCTAAATGAGCTATACTGATCACATTCTTCAAGGTGTGCAAACATTCTAACCCCGTCTTTCTGAGTTCTTTCTATCCAGCTAACTTAATCTTACTGCCCTTTGAGGTTCCGATCTAATCTTTCTTGTTGATGTTGTCAGTTCTGCTCCCATATAGATGAGACTTTAAAGAGCGTAATGTTCACAGAAGGTGTTCCTTACTACTTAAGCTGAGACTCAGAATTTTCATGCCATGCCTAGCACATATAGATAATTCAGAGCTACTGATTTGAACCGACTATATATTGCATAAGTACAGATTGTATATTGTTGAATTGAAACTTTCTAGGATAAAGTCATGGTAGTGATAACTTCCTAATGATGGAATACTTGAGAGAACTTAAGTTTGTGGTTTTGGAGGGAAATAAATATATAAGGAGTTCTGGTATTGCGCTGTGGGCTAATGCACTGGACTGCAGAGTTGCTTTGAACTGCAAGGTCGGTGGTTCAAGCTCACCAGTCACTCCTCGGAAATCCTATACAGGGCCACTATGGGTCAGAATCGAGTCGACAGCACATAACAACAACAAATGCATAACATTTTTCGTTTACTGTTTTGCTTCACAGCTTTCTAGATATATGTATATTGAATTGTCTGTCTTTAGTCTAGGTTGCCCAGCAAATCACATTTTATATCAAATGGATTTATGAGTACTTTAAGATGTTGAATTTTACTTATCTATTTTTTTATTTGGGGGAGTTGTTCTCAAATTTGCATGAATATAAATTATTGGATATTTACTAACTGAAAAAATTACTGAATATAAAGTGAAGTCCCCTTACAATGTGGTTTCAGTGGACATAGGGTAGGTAATTCAGAAGACCACGGGCACTGAAGGACAAGCAAGAGCACATGACAGTGACTGTGGCGTGCTATGGCACTGTGTTTTGTCTTAGTGGTCCTAAGTCATTAGTGGAAAAGTGACCAGCCCTGGGTATTTTTCCATCTGCTCCTTCCAATGGATATTACTCTGGGTGTTACAGACAACCATACCAAACTCTTCTTTCAAGCAAGTGGGAGGATATATTACATATTGAATAGATGGCTTGATAAATACTGAGGTTATAATTAGCACATATTCTTTAACTAATAAAAACTGAGGATCCTTACCTAAAGAAATATATGGTTTCCCTGGTATGAAGTTTAAGTCAAAGAAGCATTTTTAGAGAGGTGAAAGCTCAACCAAGTCTAAAGAGTACGTAGCTATTTGCCCAAAAGAAAGAAAAGACCACTAGTTCAGTCAGGTAAAAACAAATTACAAAGCTATAGAGACATGGGAAAGTACAATGTATTAATAGCTTATGAAAATATTTTAGTAATTATGATGAAGTGATGTGAGGATATGAAAGTGAAATAAGAGCGTGTTGGTGTAATAGAAGAGACCACATCAAAGTGGACTGAGTAGAATTCAGAAAATTAAAAGGATTTAAACACTTCAATTTTCTGTAACCTTGAAAATGTAATCCAAAATGAAAAGGAATAGTACATTTCAATTAAAATATAAAACTTACATATGAGAGGACTGCAAAAAGTTTGTGGAAAAAGTTCAGTGAAAATTTTTAATTCAGTTTTTCACTGAATTTTTGAAGCCCCCTTGTAGATGCTGAAATGGGGGGCAAGGATACATTCCAGATTTTGGTTGGAGAATTTTAGAAAAGTTACCGAATGCTAAACTTGACTCATCTGATCCTACTTGCTTCATCTACCATTGTGTAATCCACTTCTATTGAGAGAGCTTATATATCATAATACAGGTTTTTTTATTTTATCCTGAAGGAATTAGGATGATATTGAAGGATTTTTCACTGGAGATATTTATGATCCCTTGACTTTGAGAAAGATTATTTTGTCAGCAATGTGGAAAATGACCTGGACGAGTGTGAGATAAGGTCAGAGGGAATTCTGAACAAACATTAGAGTCTCTGTGGTAAGTGAGATCATCTCAACTCAAGCAGTGCCAGTGGAGATAAAAATGACAAGAGACCTGAGAGGTCTTTATAAAGCAGCAGTAGCAAACCAAACTGCAGACCTGACTGACCAGAGGAAGTGAGGAGTGACTCATCAGGGGTATTCATGGTGGGAGGAACAGATGAATTAGTAAAGAGTATAGAGTCCTGGTGTGGCGCTGTGGGTTAATGCGCCAGACTGTAAAGCCAGTTGAACTGCGAGGTGGGTGGTTCAAGCTCACCAGCTGCTCCTTGGAAACCCTATACAGGGTCGCTGTGGGTCGGAATTGACTCGATGGCACTTAACAACAACAACATACAGAGTCTTGGTCTAGCACTGTGGGTTAATGTGCTGGACTGCAAGGTCAGGGGTTCAAGTTTACCAGCTGCTCCTCAGAAACCCTATACAAGGTCTTTATGAGTCAGAACCAACTCCATGACACTTAACCACAACAATACAAAGTGTATACTCATGGACTATCAGGAAGAGATTACCCATCAGCACTTGGATATATGAGTATTGATGACCATTTGAAACATCAAAACCTGGAACATAAGCATGGATATGCTTAAAAGGAAAGAGGATCATTTCTCCCAGCTCTTACTGGGCCTGTGAGGCTTAGGGGGAATTAGTCTCACCAATGTTTTGTTTTCATTCACATATCCAGCCCCTGGGTTCCATTCAGATGAACGCAGTGCTCCTGGTGGTGTCAAATCTGTCGGGTCTTACTGTGTGCTATGGGAAAGGCATTCTTTTTCTTACTCTTTTCTTCATCTAGTTATATCCCTGAAATTTTATTCTATTTATGTTTTGCTGGAATGTGCCTAGAAGGACCAGACATACTTTGTGATTCATGTAACAAATTCAATTTGGCATTTCACTAACTAAAATTTTGGAAAACTAACACATACAATATAAAGGAGGCAATTCCTTGAGGAACATAGGGTATGTGATAAGAAAATTTAGTAAGTGTTCATTATGCCGATACAAAAGAAGCTACTACATGGGATTGGATTTTACTTAATGTAAAATAATCCTGTAATATGGATTATATATTGGCATTATATTAAAAGTAGGTCTCCAAAATAAAATGTTGAGTCAATTTAGTAGTTTATAATAAAGTTAAATACTGAAGATTCTCAAATATACGAAAATCTCTTTATGACGTTGTGAAGAAATTAAATGATTTACTTTACAACTATATTAAGTAACTATAAATCCTAGTGTGGTGCTG
>NW_006408528.1:26872049-26875791 GCF_000296735.1 Chrysochloris asiatica
AACAGAAAAGCAACAACAGTATAATGTCCGTTCAGAAGTAAACAATTATTCATTCTAAAATCATGTTGAACTATGCTGAGATTGAATTTGCAAGGTACATAGCAGTATTTTTTTTCCCCACCAATCTAGCAAAACTTTTCCTAATAGATCTTAAAGTACTAAATGCAATTCTCTCTTTGAATCATTTCAGGTCTACTTGTTTGTTTGATTTAAATTATGTTATTCTTTTGACTTTGAAAAACAAAATAGAAGCAGTGATATTATCTTTTCAAAAAAATAATTGTGGTTTTATTTGAGGTTAAATTATTATCAGTGGAGGATTAACATGTCTACTAAGAAATGGTAGGCTTCAGAATACCTCTGGGGAGGATGATCCTAAAATTAACAAGTTTGGAATTTTTCAGCGTGTAAGGTAGGATGGGCTCGTGATTGACAAAAATAATTTTGGAACATTTTCTGAGAAACAACAGATTTTAGCCACTGACAAATTAAAATGTCACAATTTCTTTTGCCAAAAGTAAAAACATGTACCGTTCAAATGATCTTTCACTTCATTTCCATATTAGTTAGCTAACATCCATCAACAGATTGCTAATTAGTAGGCTTTGTCTGTGTTGATATTTATGTATTTAATTTAAAGTTATAGTTGTATTAAGAGAATAGTTGTGATTCAGTGAGTATAAATTTAAGTAGTTATTAGTTTAATATATAAAATATAATGACAATTTGCTATCGTATATTGAATGATAAGCATTAATTGAATTTCTTAGGGAACAGATAATCATCTAGAAAACATTGAATTGAAAGTTTTCTCTGGGTGTAATTTGCACTGTAACATTTGTTAGGAAGCTGACTATCCATATAAAAGCACTCAATTGTGAGTCAAATTGTTCATGTCATCTGCATTTGGTGGGTTTGGAAAGTTTGTTCAATTTTTGTTAAATTATGAGTTTTCAATTGTGTGCATATATATTTTGACATTTATTTATTCAGTACTTGTGAGGTTTTGAGCTGTGCAAATAAGTTTAGGCTCAATAAATTGAATACTAAGGATATTTTTGAATCAGGAATTCGAGCCAGTTTAAACTGGTTCAGTCATAGCAGACAAAGCAAAACCAGAACAGACCTGTAAAATGTGGGCTATATGGAACACTATCTAGAAAGGGGAAAAATTATGAGTTGAAGTCTGGGAATGGGAGACGTGGAGAAGGCTTAGTGGTCCCTTTCAGGAGCCTGATACTTGATATTTGATTATTGATAGGACTGTGGGGAATAACACACCTTCAAAACAGCACAGTGGCTGCCATCTTAATCCAGGCAATGCTGTTTTGACTCAGATAGTGAAGACATGTGGTTGCTTTGCAGTGCATTCAATGCCCTTATTTTGTAATAAGGAAACTAAGATTTTAGCAGGGCAAGCCCATAATTTTTTCTGTTCTAGTTAACATTCTGGTTCACCCAGATTTTGAAAATTCAAAATTTTGAATTTTGGTGCAGTTTCTTCAGTGATAACTGAATCATGCTGACCCAGTTTGAAACCAAAGCGACCATTTATCTTTGAGTTGATTTCAACTCATGGCCACATCATGTGTGTCAGAGGAAAACTGCCCTTCATAGAATGTTCAGTATCTAATTTTTGGGGAAGTAGACCTCTAGGACTCTTCCCAGAAGCCCATGGGTAAACTTGAAAACCAACCTTTCCATTAGTATCTGAGCACTTGATTAGTTTCATCACCCAGGACTCCTACAGCTATCATACTGATAGCTTTATTATTCAGACTTGTCAGAAACATTACAGAAATATCAGATTCATTTATGTAACTACTTTACCCATACCAAAATTGACTGAGATTGAGCCAATTTCTTTCTTACTCATAGTTTTCAGTACAGTGAATTAAAAATGAAGAATTTTGTTTTATGTGTAATTTTGAAGACTGAATACACTGGCAGAGCATTTATAATATTTTTCCCCTCAGACTTAAAAAAGAAAATGGACTTCTGAGCCTATATTCTATTTTCATTTCTAAGACTGTATTTCTGTCCTGAGATAATTTCATATGTATAGTAAGCATTTTTTCAATCTGTTAAAATTGAAGAAAACAGTTCAAGTCTTGTATTTCAATATTGAAGGATTCTGCGGGCAATATGTTGACTGATGCAGGAAGCATCAAAGAAAGATGGAAGGCATAGAGTTACTGTGCTGAAAAAAAAAAAAAAAAAAGGTTGATATACAGTGATTTAATGAGATAGCATAAGAACTGATTGTAATGAAGGGAGAATTCCAGGTTGCACTGAAGACATTGGTGGAAAGCAAGGATACAGGAATTGATGGACTATCAATGAAATCATTCAAAAAATGGATGCAACACTGGAAGTAGTCTATCATCTATAACAAGAAATTTGGAAGATAGCTACTTGGCCAACATATTGGAAAAGATCCACATATATGCCCATTCCAAAGTAAGGTGTTTCAACAGAATGTGGAACTTACAAAACAATATCATTAACATCACACACAAGTAAAAATTTTCTGAAGATAATTCCAAAAACGGTTGCAGCAGTGCATTGACAGGGAACTGCCAGAAATTCAAGCCGGATTCAGAAAAAGATGAGTCGTGATGAATATCATTGCTGATATCAGGTGGATCTTACCAGAAAGCTGTTTAGCTGTGTTTTATTGACTGTATAAAGGCATTTGATTGTGTGGATCATATAGGATTATGAAAAATGGGAGCTCCAAAACTAATGATTGTTTTCATGCAGAATCTGGGGCAGGCATTCCAATAATTAGGAAAACTATGTGTCAGGATTGTGTAATTTCATCATATTTATTCTACCTATTTCCTGAGCAGATAATCTGAGACGCTATATTACATGAAGCATTCGGCAGCAAAATTGGAAGATTTATCACCAACCTGTGACATACCTTACTTGCTGAAAGAAAAGAGAACTTCTTGCACTAACATATAAAGATTAAAAAGAAATAAAAACAAACAAGCAAACAAACTTCAGCCTTCAATATGGATTATATTTTAACATAAAGAAAACAAGAAACCTCACAACTGGGTCAAAAAGCAACATTATGATAAATTTGAAAAAGACTGAATTTGTCAGCTATTTCATTTCACTTGGATTCACAACACCTGTTGGAATATCAGTCATTACATCAAACAATGCATTTTCTTGGGTAAATCTGCAAAACATACCTTAAAGTGTTGAAGAGCAAAGATACTACATTGAGGACTAAAGTGCACCTGACCCAAGCCATGGTATTTTCAGTCATCTCATATGTGTGCTGCATATGGACAGTGAATAAGAGGACACAAGAAGAATTGACACCCTGGATTTATGGTGTTGGGAGAAAATATATAACTGCTAGGAGAATGAACATATATGTCTTGAAAGAAGTACAGCCAACATGCTGTAGAAAGGATGGCGAGACTTCATTTATTGCACCTGGGAAATGTTATCAAGAGGAAACAGTCCCTGTTGAAGGACACCATACATGATGTGGTAGTTAAGGTTTTGTGTCAACGTGAATGGGACTTTATGTGGTTACAATTCTCAATGGTTTGGCAGTTGAGGTGTAACTTATCTCCCATTAAGTGATTAGATTTAATAAACCAATAAGAGGATTAAGGGTGGGATGTTATTGTTGTTAAGAGTCTTGGAGTCAGTTCTAACTCAATAGTGACTCTGTATAGGGTTTCCAAGGAGTGGCTGGTAGGTTTGAACCAACAAT
>NW_006408528.1:26875891-26884236 GCF_000296735.1 Chrysochloris asiatica
AAGGTAAAACATTATAATGAAATACACAAAGACCCGGAGTCAGAAAACTAAAAGGGAAGAACACACTCACTATTTCTCAAGCTGAAAGAACTGAAAAAAAAAAAAAAAAAAAATTGAAACCTTTACTTGCAACATTGAAGGATTCTGTGGACAAGTTAAACAACACAGGAAACATCCAAAGAAAATGGAAGGAATACATAAAGTCACTGTGCTAGTAAAGATCTGATTGACATTCAACAATTTCAAGAAGTAGCATATGACCCAAAGCCTGTGGTATTAAATGAAGTAGTCCAAGCTGCACTGAATCATTGGCAAAAAAAAAAAAAAAGCAAGACTCAAAGAACTTATGGAATACAAATCGTAACGTTTCAACAAACTTATGCAATACTTATGTATGTCAAGAAATTTGTATGATAACTACCTGGCCAATCTACTGGGAGCAATCCATATTTATACCCATTCCAAAGAAGGTGAAAAAAGAATGTGAGCTTTTTCAAATAATATGATTAATATCATATGCAAGTAAAATTTTTTCTGAGGCTAAATAAAAAATGGTTTTAGACCTAAATACCCATCAACAGAAGAATGATTAAACAAACTTTGATACATACATACAAATGGAATAATTTTTATAAAATGTTGAAGAATAATGATGAATCTGTGAAACACCTCACAACGTGGCGGAACCTGGAAGACATACTGAGTGAAATTAGTCAATCACAAAAGGACAAATATTGTATGAGATCAATGTTGTAAAAAGTTAAAAAAGAAAAAGTTTTTCTTGATTATTCACGGGCTAGTGGCTAGACACATATTAACACTTGTGACAAGGTAGGCAATATACAAGAGGGGTGTTGTTGTTAAGTGCCGTCGAGTTGGTTCTGAACCATAGAGACCCTGTATAGGGCTTCTTAGGAGCAGCTGGTGAGCTTGAATCACCGACCTTGCAGTTCAAATGGCTTTGCAGTCTGGCACCACACCAGGATTACAAGAGGGGGGTTGCCAGAGAAAAAATGAAGGTAGCAGGAGACACAGAGAGGAATGAAATAATTAAAGTTAATAGAGGTAAATATTGTTAACTGTTGGAAAATGGAGGGGCTTGCCACCATGTATGAGTTGTTGAATGTAAAACTGATGATCTGCTCTTTAAAGCTTCTCTCAACTCAAAATAAAAAGTTGAAAACAAATAAACACACACAAATAAATGGTTGCAGCAATACTACTAGAACAATCAATCCAGATGCAGAAGAGGATGTGGAGCAAAGGACTTTCATGTTGAAGTTAGATGGATTTTGGCTGAAAGCAGAGAATACCAGAAAGAGGGTTACTTGTGCTTCATAGTCTGTGACTTTTGACTGTGTGGGTCATAACAAACCAAGGCTAACACTGTGAAGAATTAAAATTCCAGAACACTTAATTGTGCTCAGTTCAGTCTTTGTAATAGAACAAGGGGAGACTGAGTGGTTTAAAATCAGGAAGTGTGTGCAACAGGGTTGTATCCTTTCACTATACTTATTCAATCTGTATACTGAGCAAATAATCCAACAACCTGGATTATATGAAGAAGAACAGAGCATCAAGATTGGAAGAAGACTCATTAACAACCTGTGAGATACAGATGACACTACTGTGCTTTCTGGAGGCAAAGAGGACTTGAAATACTTTTTGAAAGAGATCAAAGCTCACTTTTACATGAACCAAGTTGCTACATTACTCTCAAGTTGCATGGGGAAGGAAACATGAGTTTTATCATTTTAATATACTGGTGAACTAAGCAATAGGTAATATTTATTTAGAATTTACTATTGCCAGCATTGTGCTGCACTATTTCCAAGACAGATTCCAAAATTTATAAATATATCAAAAGCAAAGAGTGTAGAGTTTAACCAAGTATCATCTCCCCAAGTTAAAAATATTTTTATGTATTAATTTCTGTCACTGACAGATGGCTCAAGTTGGAAGAGATCCTCTTTACTACCTCTACCTCTCTTTGTACCCTTCACCTTTACCCCAGTGGGGTTTCTCTCTGATTTCTGCTTCCAGAGTTGAGGAAGCTGTTGTATTAACCCTGCCCTGCTTTTTTAAAATCACACCTTATTCACAGGAAGACATTTGAATGTTATATTCACCTTATTTCTGTTAATGACAAATGCAAGTTAAGTGTATTTTTAAGGATCCTTTTTGTTTAAAGGAGACAGATTTGTGTCAAAGAAATAGGTCACTTCTGGTGGAATTTCAAGAATGCTGTAATTATTTTGGGGGACTAGGGCCATCCCTAGTACTGCCTGAGAACAAGACATGGAGTTGAATTGCTACTTTATCTTCATGTAGACCAAGAGCACATATTTGTACCACTTCCTTTTCACTAATAGGAAACAGATTGACTCATTTTCCATCTGTTTAAAATTATGCATTCCAACTGTTACAAAAGTGACTATAATATATCTATGAAAATATGGAATTTTTTTTTATCACCTTGAGAGTAAGCAGGGTGTACACAGAAGAAAAGAATAACAAATGGCTAGGGGAAATATTTTCTAGATTACTGTTGACTATGCTAAGTGACAGTGTGGCACTTTAGGGTAAGTACTGAACTGCTAACCACAAGGTCAGTGGTTCAAACCCACCAGCCACTTCTTAGAAACCCTATACAGGATCACCATGAGTTGGAACTGAATTGATAGCACTTAACAACAATATGCTATGTGACATAAAAACTTCAAATTTTAATATTAAAATTTTTGCTCAATCTTAAAAAGCACAGAACGTTAACACTTACTGTACTGCTTACTTTGTATACATATAATTTAATAAAGTTAAGATTATATTCTGTTTATTGTGTGTTTTATGTGATTTTATTAATGATTTATAAAATTTTCTAAAACTTACAATATAGCATAGAAAAATTATAAAATATATGAAAAAAATTCTTAGGCTATTACTTTCCTAAAGCAATCAATACTATTTTTGTCTAACCCTTTTTGAGTTTTTCATTCATAAACAGAAACTGCAGTTTCTTGGTGCTGTTTAGTGGTAACATATTTATAGTCATTACTTTTAACAGCCTTTATATTAAGAGGTCTAGTTCTATTTTCGTTCATTTGGAATCAGTAAATATTTAATAAGTACAATACTCAGTGCCTATATTTTTCAAGGCATTATAGGGTATTAAAGAAATAACATCATTATTTTGATGAACTACAGTAATAGTTGATGAAAGAAATTAAGCAGTTTAAAATATTTATTTATCATATTAACATAGGCTTTAGGATATAATTAAATACAAAATAATGTTTTAACTTTATTCAGTTCTGTGACTAGACTGCTAGCTGAGAGGTTGGTGGCTTGAACCCACTCAGAGGAACCTTGCAGTCTGCTTCTGAAAGGGAAACGTAATGGAGTTGTTCTGCTGTGTACACAGGAGGTCACAATGAGTTGAAATTGACTATATACCACAACTAACAACTAAGAACAACAATGTCTGGTTTAAATGTCTAGATATTCAGCCCATTGTTCCTCTAAATGCCTGTGATTATATTACAGGAAAACTAAAATCCAATGCCATTAAATCATTTTCGACTTATAGTGACCCTGTAAACATTTTCATGGCACTGTGGGTTAATGCCCCAGACTGAAAAGCCATTTGAACTGCAAGGTTGGCAGTTAAAGCTTACCAGCTGCTCCTTGGAAACCCTGTACAGGGTCGCTATGGGTCAGGATCGACTCAATGGCACACAACAACAACAACAGCAACATAGAGGTTTTCAAGATTAAATCTTAATGGAAACAGACATCCTCATCTTTCTCCCATGAAGTATCTGGTGGGTTTGAACCGCTAACCTTATGGTTAGCAACCCAACTCCTAAACCACAGCACCATCTGGGCTCCTTATGTTACAGATACAATGCCACACACAGAAAGTAGTGACTCTTAGTCAACCTGAATATACTTTAAAGTATTTTGAAGTATTTATCCATGTGGTTAGAGTTTCAAAAACTGCATAATTTGTGTGTTTTAAGGTATCATCAAATTTTAAATTTTTTACTAATTTATTTTGTTCACTTTCAAATATCTGACTATAGAGCTGACTCTTCAACAATATCATTCAGATGATCTGTCACCATGGTGATACTATGTTGAGGCGATTAAGAGTTTGCCATGTAGACCATCTCACTCATTCTGCCATAAAGGCCATCCTTGCATTATCAAATACACAGATGTCCTGTGTGGAATACACATGCACTAAATTATGCCCTCCCATTAAAATAAATTGTGTTTGTCCATTAGAATAATTGGAAAACATTGATTTCTTGTGGGTCCTGGACATATAACAAAAAGTTTATTTGTATGAATATGGGGGGGGGGATAGGTAATTTATATAGAAAAATATGAATTGGAAAATATTAGCAATATATCTATTCTCCTTTTGTCACTTTTTTTTAATCCTAAAAGGATTAAATTGAAATTTCATAAAATGAAATTAATCCAATATTTTAAATTAAAATATATTTTCTAATGGTATCGAAAACAACTTAAAAATATACATCAACTAATACTTTTATCAAAGGTACAACTGATATAAAGGAACTCTGGTAGCATAGTGGTTACAAGTCAGGCTACTAACCTTAAGGTCAGCAGTTTGAAACTACCAGCTGTTCCCCAAGAGAAAGATGAGGCTTTCAGTTCCTGTAAAGATTTACAGCCTCAGAAACCTTATACAGGGCCATTATGAGTCAGAACTGACTCCATGGCACACCACCACCACCACCACAACTATTATAAGAGGAATTTGGAGTTAAGCATGTAGCGGTTCATGGGGTGAGGGAGATCATTCACATTATTTATGGAATAGATTTTTATATTAGTTTTTGTGAGAGTTTTTAATCTTCTGAATATAAATGTATTTTAAAGACAAAATAAGCTTCATTTTTTTCATTCAATGTAGATAAATAACTTTATTAAATCCTATGTTAATCATATTATTTACTCTGAGTCTATAAACTAGTATGTAGTACACAAGAGATTATATTTACTGGTGTGGTGCTGTGGGTTAATGCGCCAGACGGCAAAGCTGTTTGAACTGCAAGGTTAGTGGTAAAAGCTCACCAGCTGCTCCTTGGAAACCCTATGGGGGGATTATGGGTTGGAATCAACTCTACAGGACATAACAACAACTTTAAGATAAGCAATTAACTGCTATCCATAGAGAGGTGGTTCAAACCTACTAGCCACTCATCAGAAACCCTATACAAGGTCACTATGAGTCAGAACTGATTCTATTGCATTTAACAACAACAATTTAGAAATATCCATAGTCACCACCCACAACAACAACAACAAAAATATATAACTTTAGAGTTAATTTTTAAGTATGAGACCTCCAGAGATCAGTTAGTTATTTTATATCTAAACCAAACTACATTTAGAAAAAGTAAAAAATGGACTCAGGGAGAAGTGCTGAAAGAGAAATTTTTTGTTTTTGTTTTTCCTTTTTCCTCAATGATTCTATCTGAGCTATTTCTTACCCTGAATAACAAGAAGGGAAATGAGAGTTGATTATTCATCACACTCCTATTTTTATTTCAGTTGACCCGGTTTAGAATAAGAATAAAATCATTTCTGGCATATTTTTATGGGCCCTACTGCAGTTTTCTTGCTGGCTTTAAATAAGAACTGATTGAGTGTTTAACATGTTTGTTTAATGTATCACTAAAGCAGTTGTTGGTAATCTTATGAAATCAATTTTTAATGAATCCCAAAATCTTTATGACCCCCCACAAATAATCTAAATCTGTTACATAGTAATGCAAAATAATGATATGTAAGTTACATATAACTTGAATATATGTTTGTATATTGATCTCTATTTGCTTTAAATTGGGAGAATTCTGATAAAAATCTTGTTTGTAATCACTTGTTTTCTCTATAGATTACCTATATAATACTTGAACAATATTCATTTATTTTTTAGGTGAGCTCAATCCAGAGTCTTACTTACTTTGCTGGGAGTTAGAGTCAACTTGAGGCAACTATCAGCAATAACAAAGCAATCTTAAAATGCCAGGTTTTGTCAGATAGGTTTGCGTTCATAATTGCTATTTTTAGTTGCCATCAAGTCGATTCCGATTCTTGGCCACCTTATGTGTACTGAGTAGATTCCCTCTATAAGGCTTCAAGAGAGATTTTTCTGAAGCACTAAGTATATCTTCTGATACACCTCCAGGTGGGCTCAAATTGCCAACCTTTCTGCTAATTGCCAAGCTCCATTCAAGAACTCCCATTCACAATGGTAGCAATATATGGAGTATTTTTTAATCCTAACCAATTTGGTTGGACAGGGTAATTTTACAAAACTGCAAGGAAAAGCCATCTTCCATGTACCATAAAATATAGTTATTTATTTTGAATGCATTCCCACAATTTCTGTTCATAGAATTAGGGAGTAGAGGTTGACTTAGGCTATTTTTAGCAAAGATGGTGTTGGCTCAGAGCTACCAAACTAAATTTCTGTTTGAAAATACTGTATCTATAAAAGTTTAGACTTGAGTGCTTTTTGTATCTAGCAAGTCGCTTAGCTAAATGCCCTCATGTTGATGTTTTAGTAATGCATATCTGCTGATTACGATGACAATGATAGGTTCATTTTTCATTTATCTGGTTATATTTATGAAATTAAAGATTTATTTCTCATCATAGCCATTACTAGGATGCACCTGAGAGACTCAAGTGCTCAGAGGTCAGAGAGGAGCTTTTTCTCATACTCTTAAAGCTGAAAATTGCTCTGTGTGGACCACTTTAAAACTCAATCACTGATCTTGACCTCTGACCACCTTTTTTTTCTGCTCCATCTTCATCCCTTGCTGAAATGATTTGGACAATTCCCATTATAGTACCGGTATTTTTAGACTTACCTGTTCTTCCTTTAGCATTTGCCCTCAGTGGATCTCATGATGTTATTTTTTTCTTATTATCTCCAGCAGACACATTTTCCTTTTAGAGATTTATTTAGTTGATTTTCATATGGAAAGCAATAATATATTTGTGTGACAAATTAATTCAGTGTGATTAGATTTTACATGATCTGGTATCTACTCAAATCAGAAGATAACAGGAAGAATTGTTCCTGACATTAACAAATAACTTTTTCATCTTATTGAAACTTTATCTAGAAATGATAACCTCTATTGCCAAAATAATGCATTCATTCCTTAAGCATTTTTATCTGTAGTTAGAGTAAATGCTTTTCATTTTTTGGCAAAAAGTCTTGCAGAAGCTGAATCCAGTCTTAACACTCTTATATTCTTGATGGAGAAACTACTTTAAAAACCTAACAACAGCAACAAACAGTCATTGATGAGACCAAGGAGTCAGATGGTTAACAGCAGGAGAAGATTAAGTGAACATTCATGAATTTATGGTGACCTCCTTAGCATTGAATCCCGTTATTTATGTCTAAAGGCCTGCCTCTTCCCCTTCTTCCACTGATTTGTTTCCGTCACACATGCTGGAAAAGAGAATTGCTATTTAAGAAGAAATAGGGGCAGGTAGAAGTGGCAGTGATTCTGAAGTTAGCCAGCTAGCAAATGCCAAGTCCTTGTTATACTTTCTATAACATCACGACCATAAATGGTCCACTATATGCATATTATAATCTTATTTTTAAGTATTATCAGTAGATATTAGTTTAGTCAAGAGTATTAGACATCTTTGAAATGGTTAACATTTTCATGTACGTCACCCTTGTATATGAAAAAACACTCTTTATTTTAAAATTATTTTGTTGTTGTTAAGTGTCATCAAATTGTTTCCAACTTACGTGGTTGGTGGTTATGTACCATGGAGTCAGTTCTGACTCATAGCGACCCTTTCTGAAGTTGTTAATCTTAATGGGTGCAGAAAGCCTCATCTTTCTCCTGTGGAACTGCTGGTAGTTTTGAAATGCAGACTTTATGAGGTTACCAGCCCGATTCATAACCACTAATCTACCAGAGTTCTGACCCCATAAAGCCTTTCCTAGCAGTGACTATGGGTTTGAACTGCTGACCCTGTGATTATCAATGCAGTGCTTTTCTTATTAAAAATATTTATAGCAAGATACTCTGTTCTAAATATAGAAACCTTGACAGCGTCCATGTTAGATGTATATGGTGTAATATTCCACAGGTATAGCTTACGTTAGTAAGTCAAAGAGTATTGTTACCACAATTCCAGTACACACAATAGCTGGTTTATTCCAAAGAAAATGTGTTTAAGTATGCCTCTGCAATCAGCGAAAAGCTACAGACAAATTCTCTCAGTTAATATACGTGTCTTATTCAGATGCCTTAAAAAAAAAAAAAAAAAAA
>NW_006408528.1:26884336-26886473 GCF_000296735.1 Chrysochloris asiatica
GCTATGAGTCGGAACTGACTCCACGGCGCACAGTCACCACCTCTGATAGGAGTTCAGTAATTATTATGTACATCTATGTTGTTGTTAAGTGCTGTCAAATTAGTTCCGACTCATAGCAGTTCCCAGAAGCAGCTGGTGAGTTTGAACTGCTAACTTTGTGGTTCAAACTGACGTTGCAGTCCAGCGCTTTGTCCTAAGGAGCCATACCAGGACTCCATGTTTATATATTTTTCTTTTTTTCAAAAACTCAATTTGAAAAACCTCGAACATGAAGTTCTGTTGCAATTTTAAAGATACAAAATATGGGCATAACATATATATTTAAATTTTCAACAGAACTTCATGTTCAAAATTGAGTTTTTGAAAAAAAAAATGCAGGTATAAAGAAAACTGACTTTAGAAACACAATATTAAACCTGTAAATAAATAAAATTGTTGTTTATATGAGAGGGTTTCAAAAAGTTAATGAAAAATTCCATTGTCTCTCAATTACATTTTTCAGTGAACTTTTTGAAGCCTCATATAAAAAATATACATCAATACTTTTTGTAAGCTAGTAATCTTTGAATTGAAAGTTCTCATTTTCACCTTTCACATGCTTATTGGCTTTTATAATATATAGATATATGTACAGATAGATATTTTCAAATTATGATGCAACTTTATGTTCAAATTTGAATTTTTGAAAAAACACAAAGGTATAAAAAAATTGATAGGTAAAATTCATTTTAAAAACCTGTAGATAAATTCTGGTGCACATAGTATGTACATTGTTGTTATTATTGTTATATGCCATGGAGTCGGTTTCTACTCATAGTTAGTTCCTACTCATAAATCTTTACGAGAGCAGAAAACCTCATCTTTCTCCTGCAGAACAGCTGGTAGTTTTGAACTGCTGACCTTGAGATTAGCAGCCCAGTTTGTAACCACTACATGGGGGGCTTATAAAACTTCTTGGAGATTTTTCATCTTTTAGTACCATTTTTCCATGAACTTTTTGAGGCCCTTCTACGTATGTGTCTGTCTTGGACATAGTGTGAAAGCATTCTAGAAATAGATCAGAACAACTACAAATTAATATTTTGAATGATTATTTTAGGACTCCTAGGTACAAAACACTTTTGTAGATGTTGTTGTTGTCATGTACCGTTGAGTCAGTTCTGACTCATAGTGACCCTGTATAGAATTTCTGAAGAGTAGCTGGTGGGTTTGAACTGCCAACCTTGTGATTCCCAGTCTAGTGCTTATCCTAAGATAATTATGCTTAACATAATTAATTTTAAAAATATGAATTTATTGTGATGTGTAGGTCATACATCTTACAGTTCACATTTGCTCGTGTTGTTGTTCTTGTCAAACTGCCGTCTAGTCAGTTCCAACTCATAGCAACCCTGTATAGGGTTTCTAAGGAGTGGCTGGTGAGCTTGAACCACCGACCTTGCAATTTAAGCTGAGCTTGTAGTCCAGTGCATTAACCCACAGTGCCACACCAGAACTCCTTTGTTGTTAGGTTCCATCAAGTCAATTTCTACTCAGATCAACAGTACGCAAAACCAAGTAAAAGAATGACAGATCCTGTGTCATCCGCACAGTTGGTATGTTTGAGCTCATTGTTGCTACCAATGTCAGTCCATCTCGTTGAAGGTCTTCCTCTTTTTTGCTGACCCTCCATTTTATCAGGCATGATGTCTTTCTTCAGGGATTGTGCTTCCTGACACTATGTACAAAGTTCCAGAGACAGAAATCTCACAGTCCTTTGTCCAGCTTTCACATGCATATGACAGAAAAGTTACCCCTGATAGACAGGTTTCAGCAGGGCTTCCAGACTAAGACAGACTAGGGAGAAGGAGAGACCAACCACTTCTGAAAAGTTAGCCACTGAAAACTTTATGAATAGCAGCAAAACATTGTGTTACATAGTTTCAGAAGATGAGTCCCTCAAACTAGAAGGCACTCAAAATATTATTAGGAAAGAGTTGACTTCTCTAAGTAGAGTTGACCTTAATGATGCAGATAGGGAAATGCTTTCAGGACCATCATAAGCTTCTGGGGCAAAATTCAACATGAGAAGAGACAACTGTAAACATCCATTAATAATCAGAATGTGGAATACACAAAATATGAATCTAGGAAAATT
>NW_006408528.1:26886573-26897046 GCF_000296735.1 Chrysochloris asiatica
AAAAAAAGGTTTAATCAAAACAGTGACTTCTGAGGGGATTTTCTGGACTAGTTAAACTCCAGGCAAAGAGGTCAGCTTAGAAGGTTTTGGCAATTGTTTTTGTTGTGTATTTTTTGAATGCTAAAGGGACAATCTTGAGAGATTTCCGTAAAGGACATAGGACAATCACAGGGGCTTAAAAAGAAATACTTTTAGGAAAATTGAAAACTGCATTGATAAGAAAAAGACGAGGAAAGTTGTGCTAAGGAATTTTTATTTTTCATCCCAACAATGTACTTCCTCATTCTTTGAAGATAACAAGGGGTGCCCTATGAGAATTTCTTTGAGAAACCTTACCTATCCATCCTACAACCCTGATCGTGCCCCTTCAGATTTCTTTTTGTTCTCTCAAGTAAAGTAACAAAACAATCAACATTTAAAAGTAACATAATTTGAGTTCCTTGAGGAAGTCAAAACTGCCATTAGAGGTGACTATGGCCCATAAAAATTAGCCATAAATCATTTTATTATTTTTTAAAGAAATGTGCAAAGACCTGCAGTCCAAAAATTTTTTAGTCTCTTTTTTTAGAAGAACATGTTCAGCATTTCTTAAGCTGAAAGAACTGAAGGAAAAGTTCAAGCCTTAACTGGCAGTAGTGAAGGATTCTATGGGCAAAATATTAAATTATGCAGAAAGCATCACAAGAAGATAGAAGGATTATACAGTGTCACTGAACCAGAAAGAAATGGATGATGTTCTACCATTTCAAGACATAGCATATTATCAAGAGCCAATGGTACTTACAGAAGAAGTTAAAGATATATTGAAAGCATTGGCAAAGAATAAGGCCTTGAGACTTGATGGAACAAATTGAAATTTTTCATAAAAATGATTCATCCTGTAGGTAGTCACTAGTGTATGCCAAGAAATTTGGAAGATAGCTACTGGGCCAATTGATAGGAAGCGATCCATATCTGTACCAATTCCAAAGAAAAGGGACCCAACAAAATGCAGAAATCATTGGGTAACGTCATTAATATTACATGAAAATAAAAATTTGCTAAAGGTAACAGTGCATTGACAGAAAACAGCGAGAGGTTCAAGCCAGATTCAGATGAAGACTTGGAAGGAGGGATATCATTGCTAACATCAGCTGGATCTTTGCTGAATACAAAGAACACCAGAAATATGTTTACCTGTGTTGTATTGACTATGCAAAGGCTTTAGACTATGGGGATCATGATAAACTATGCAGAGCATTGTGGAGAATGAGTATTCCAGAACACTTAATTGTGCTCATGAAGAACCTGTACATGAACCAAAAGTCAGACATTCAGACAGAACAAGGGGACACTGAATGGTTAAAAATTAGAAAAGGTATGTATCAGGGATGTATTCTTTCACCATACTTAATCAATTCACTGAGCAAATAATCCAAGAAGCTAGATTATATGAAGAAGAACATGGCTTCAAGATTGGAGGGAGACTCTTTAACAACCTGTGATATGCAAATGATACAACCTTGCTTGCTGAAAGTGAAGAAGACTTAAAATACTTACTAATGAAGATTAAAGATCACTGCCTTCAACATAAAGAAATAAAACATATCTCACCACTGGACTAATAAATGACATCATGATAAATGGAGAAAAGACTGAAGTTGTCCAACATTTGATTTTGCTTTGATCCACTATCAACACTCATGAAAGCAGCAAACAAGAAATGAAATGATGTATTGCATTGGGCGAATCTGCTGCACAAGACCTCTTTAAAGTGTTGAAGAGCAAAGATGTCAGTTTGAGGACTGAGGTGTACCTGACCCATGCCATAGCATTTTCAGTAGCTTCATATCCATGTGAAAATTGTACAGTGAATAAGGAAGACTGTAGAAGAATTGATGCATTTGATTTATGGTGTTGGAGAAGAATATTAAAATCATTATGAACTGCTTGGAGAACCAATAAATATGTGTTGGAAGAAGTAAGGCCAGAATGGACTTCTGGTGTGATACTGTAGAATAAACACTGGACTTTGAACCAAGGTCAGCAGTTCAGACCCATCAGCTGCTCCTTGGAAACATGGTCTTTTTGAGTAAGAACCAACTTGACAATACTAAACAGCAACAATAGGAAAAATATTTTAAATAACAAGGTATATTAACATCTCACATGGTTTATATATAATTATAAAATGCTAACTAGACATAAGGAGCTCTGGTAGCATAGTTGTTACAAATCAGGCTGCAAACCGCAAAGTCAGCAGTTCGAAACTACCAGCTATTCCATGGGAGAAAGATGAGGCTTTCTGCTCCCGTAGAGATTTACAGCCTTGGAAACCCTGTATAGGGGTGCTATGAGTCGGAGCAGACTCCACCGCACATAACAACAGTAGCTAGAGTCAACTTGACAGCACAAAACAGTAACAAATTGCATTAGGCAAATCTGCTGCACAGGAACTTTTTTAAGTGTTGAAGAGCAAAGATGTCAGCTTGAGGACTAAGGTGCGCCTGACCCAAACCATGGTGTTTTCAGTAACCTCATATGGATACAAAAGCTGGGCAGTGAATAAGGAAGACCGTAGATGAATTGATGCTTTTGAGTTATGGTTGGAGGAGAATATTAAAAGTGCATGGGCTGCCAAAAGAACCAGCAGATCCGTTTTGGAAGAAGTGCAGCCAGAGAGCTCCTTAGAGGCCAAGATGGCCAAACTTCGTCTCTCATACTTTGAACATATTGTCAGGAGGGACCAGTCACTGGATAAGGATATCATGTTTGGTAAGGTGGAGGGTCAAAGAAAAAAAAGGAAGACCCCAACGAGATGGATTGGCCAAGCGGCAGCATCGATGGACTCAAGTGTGGCAATAATAGTGAGGTTGACCCAGGATTGGGCAGTGTTTCGTTCTGCTGTGCATAAGGTCACTATGAGTCGGTACCAACTTGATGGCACATAACCACAACAACAACTAGACATAGGAGTCCTGATGTGGCACTACAGGATAATGCATTGGACCACAAGGTCAGTTTGAAGTACAAGGTTGGCAGTTCAAACCCACCAGCCACTCCATGGAAACCCAATTCAGAGTTGCTAAGCATAGGCAAAAATTTACAAGCTTAGGAATCGCTATACGGCGTCCCTAAAAACCTTAAGAGCAAAACTAGGCATATCACAAAACCTAGACTTATTTTGTGTGTAGTTTATATTTAGTAATATATCGTACTAATCTTAAATTTTTTATGCTGTCAACCTGGTATTAAGATTTAATAGAAAGTTTAGAAGCATGTATAAATAACTTATGAAGTTGCATTTATCTCTCACCACTACTTATAATTTGCTGGGAAGAGCTTGAATTGAATACATAATTCTGTTATTTAAATAAAGAATCCTAGTAGCACAGTGGGTTAATTGTTTGACTACTAATTGAAAAATCAGTGGTTTGAACCCACCATCAATTCCATGGGACAAAGATGTGACAATCTGCTTCCGTAAAGATTTGCAGTCTCAGAAAACCTCTGGAGCTGTTCAACTCTGTTCTGTTGGGTAGCCATGAGTCCGAATTAACTCAACAGCAGTAGGAAAAATTATTGAAATGAAATAACATAAAGATTATATATATTTTCTTAAATTGAAATTCATTATTAGCTTTCAATGTTACAATACCATGGCATCTGTGCTTGTGTGCCATAATTACTGTATGCTTCTTAGGCCTTTGAGAATTACAATGTTTCACTGAATTTTTGTAGCAAAGTAATAAGATAAATATAAAGAAGCAGCTTTTTTTGCATTTAAATGTTATTTCTTGGTAGCTGGATGAATGGGAAGCTAAATACAATTCATCAAGTGGGTTTCTCCTCTAGTTGAGAAATATTTTCCATATTGAATTGTTACTTACTTTTGTTAACATTTCTATAAGGCAGTGATGGCAGAAAATACTAATCTCTATTTTAGAAAAATATATAGTATGTTAACTGACACATGAAAGTTACTAAATAAATTCCTATTCGATGATACATACGCTGGGAAAATAATTGTTCCCTGCCAGTTCATGACAGCTCTTAGTTTAACTATAGTTTCAATATAAACTGATGTCATCTCCAATTTAAAATTTCTATTCAACATACCTTGAGGTTTAAAAGTGAGGTGGGCATTGTCTTTGTACCTCAGTGATTTTCAAGCCATTTCTTCATGTGAAAATGTCTTATACTTGGTGGTTAATTGTAATATTAATAGCTAAAATTTTTTGGATATTTAATATATGCCAAGTACTGCTCTCAAACTTGTAATGCTGTATTTCATTAAATCCTAATAATATTCTCTATGATCATTGCTATATTAGTCCTCTGCTTATAGTTGCCAGCTACTACCACTGCCATTGAGTCAGTTCTGTCTCAGGAATCCTATATAGGGTTTCCAAGACTATAAATCTTTAGAAAAACAGCCAGCCTCATCTTTCTCCTGATAAGCAGCTGATGAGTTTGAACCATCAGCTGTGTGATTAACCATCCAATGTTTATCCCACAATGCCACCAATGATTTTTACTTACAGTTGGTGAATCCTGAATGCAGATTGTTTAACTATCTCTGCCAAATTCACAAATCCAGTAAAGGGCAATGTCAAAATTCTAATCTTGCTGGTCAAACTCAATAGCTCATGTTTATTATTTACCATCTAGGTATGCTATGTACATGCACTTTTCCTCATCTCTGTTACTTTTATTTTGTTAAGTTCTTATAATATAGCTCACTGTCTTTGTCTAAACCAATTATTGTTGTTGTTGTTAAGTGCCGTCGAGTCGGTTCCGACCCATAGCGACCCTGTACAGAGTTTCCGAGGGTGTAAATCTTTACGAGAGTAGAAAGCCTCATCTTTCTCCCGCGGAGCGGCTGGTAGTTTCGAACCGCTGACCTAAAGGTTCGCAGCCCGATTCGTAATAATGCCATCATAATTAATGATTTGGGGATCCATGAAGCCAGACCTTATGCTGTCTTCTAATCTTATTAGATTCTTGGCCGTCTTAACCACACCTTGAACTGTTACATTCAGTTACGGTCCCAACTTAGACCCTGTCATTCATCAATTAAAAGTCCTCTGTCTGAAAATTTCTGAATTTCAATATTCCCCTCAAAATAAGGATTTTTGGAGATTTCATAATCCAGTTATAAAGAAATTCCAAAAGAAAGGATTAGAGGTAGGAGGTGACAGACACACATAGAACTTTAATTGGGAAGTACCTTAGATGATACCTAAAAGACAGGTTAGATCCGATTTTGAATAATTCCATCCTTAGATATTTGACATTTTTAAACTTTTATACAGATATGCTTTATGATGGGGTGGCCATGTGCAGGGATGATAATGTGGTACATTAGCAGTTGTCTAGGTTAGTAGCAATAAAAATCAGAAATAGTAGGATGGGAGTGGAAATGAAGAGTAAAAACAAGTTCAAATGAATTTTGGAGCTCTTATGATGTGGAAGATAGAGGGAATGAAGAACTAAAGAGATACTGTGGATTCGCAAGTCTGGATTCCTGGAGAACTATGACATTCTGGTGAGGGAATGCAAAAATTGGCTATATACTTATTGTTATTGTTGTTGTCAATTCCAACTCATAACAGGCTCATGTGACAGAGTAGAACTGCCCCATTGGTTTGATTTTCATATTTTTCTTTGGGTGGTAGTTTTTTGTTTGTTTGTTTGGGGCGGTAATCTTTATGGAAGCAGACCTCTAGGTCTTTCTTCTGTGGAGAGTTTATTGTATTCAACAGATTTGAGTTTGAGACAATAGTGAGTGTGAAAATGTAGCACACAGGAAGAAATATCAAGAAGTTGACAACTCAGGAGATTTGAAGCATTTGGGTATTAGATTGTAGAATTGTAGAATTTAGTAGTTGCACAAAGCTTACCTCCATAGTGTGACATGTCAAAGAATATTCTTTTAAAACTAAGTTTTTTTTAAAAAAAATAACCAAAATAATTTTTTCACGTAAAGGTGCAATGCCTTATAAAACTGCCATTATGTGAAATGTTTAGATTTTAAAGTTTCTTCTTTCTTAATTTTAAAAATAATATTCTCCCACATGTCCAGTGTTCTTATTCCCACTTTTCTATTAAAAACAGGTACATTTCCCCCTATGGCCTCTTTTTCCATCTAAAACATTAACTAAATTTCTGTATCTTCAAATAAATAAGAAACTGGAAAAAATATGAATTGAGAATAAAGAGAAGATAATTCCAGTCCTCACTTCCTGATTATCTCTTTGACCTCACCCATGTTATTTCACTTCCTGGTAGAAGCTTTCTTCAGCTATGAAGGTAAGATTTGGTTACTAAACCTTTTCCCTAATAGTGTTCCAATACTGAACACTGAGGATCCCAGAAACCTGTAAGCATCAATTTTCCATCTGATAGTAGACTTTTGAACTTTTTTTGGTTGGCAGTTGAGAATGTTTCCTTTCCATACTCTATCACTTACTCTCAGGTCTAAGTACTCAACCTCAAGGTCAATTTGAACCACAAGGTTGGCAGTTCAAACTCACCAGCCACTCTTTGGAAATCCTATAAGGGTCACTATGAGTTAGAACTGATGTGACGGTGCTTACTAACAACATCTTTAAGTAGTTAAGCTTTTACTTGTGAAATGTATGCTCATTATAAAAAATTTAAGTACTACTCATAATTGCAATTATCTAATGAATTCTAAATTTTCTTAGACATTTTTCTTACTAAGCACTTTTGAAATAGCCCACAATAATAAAGTCACCACAACAAAATCCTGATGGTATAACTATTGTTAAGAATCTACGGATCCATGGTTAATTAGTTTTTTTTTTTTTCTTTCTTTCTTTTTCTTTTTTTGTGAAATGTTCCTCAATTTGTGTTCTGCTATTATTTTAATCAATAAAAATTGATAAAATTAAATTTAAGATAAAGAGAGTTGGCATAAAATAATCTGCTTGAGTGTAAAATGGGTTCTCCATGTGAAAATACTCAGTAGTTAATACTTATCCCCCTTATATTCTAGATAGGACTTAAGCAACCAAATGCATTGTGTTCTAAAGCAAGGTATATATAAGTATTTTGATTATACATTTTATTTTCTTTACTAATTTTTCATTCAATATAAAGATCAAGAAATATTATTATGAACTTCATGTTATTCCTTGAAACTTAATTCAAGTTAACAACAACAAAAAAATATAATTCTCATTGGTGCTGTAGGATCAGCAGTTCAGTAGTTCAAACCCAGTAGCTGCTCCTTGAAAACCCTATACAGGGTTGCTATAAATCGGAACTCACTTGACACTTAACAACAACAAAAAACAATCTTTGTTCTTTTTCATTTTTACCCATGGAAAGCTGTTTTTCATTCGCAGTTGAGGGATCCTGACGTGTTAATTACTGCTGCTGTTGTTTTTGTTGTATGCCATTGAGTCAGTCTCAACTCATAACAATCCTGTAGGACAGAGTATGATCACCTCATAGGTTTTCATAGGCTGAAGCCTTTACAAGAACAGATTGCTGGGTGTTTTCTTCAGCTATGCCACTGGTGGGTTTAAATTATAAACCTTTGGTTTAGCAACATAGTAGTGTAACCACTGTGCCATCAGGGCACCTCTTAATTAGTGATAGCACTTGATTATTATTCAGTTGTAAACACTGTTATATGTAAGTACTTGACGTCAAGGTCAGTTTGAACCACAAGCTCAGCAGTTCAATCTGACCAGCTGCTCCTCGGAAGCTCTATCTATACAGTGTCTCTGTGAGTTGGAACCGACTTGACAGCACTTAACAACAACCACACAATGGTGCAGTGGGTAATGCTCGGCAGCTACCAGAAGATGGATAATTCAAACCTGCCAGTACTCAGTAGGAGAAGATGTGCCAATCTAATTCTTTAAATATTATAGTCTTGGAACCCCTATAAGGTAGTTCTACACTGCCCTATGTTATTGTTGTTGTTAAGTGCTGTTAGGTTGGTTCTGACTCATATCGACCCTGTATAGGGTTTCTGAGGAGCAACTGATGAGCTTGAACTGCCGACTTTGTAATTCAAAACTGAAGTTGCTGTCCAGCACATTAACCCACAGAGCCACCAGAACTCCTATAGGGTCTCTGATTTAAAATCACCTTGATAGCAATATGGCTTCCCATGTATCTTCTGAAAGATGGAGGAAGAAAGAGAAAGGGGGAGCAAATAAGAAAGACATTTAGGTTAAAATAATGGTAATTTGATAATGTGAAATTGTCCACTGTTTTATTTTTGGAGTGATCCATTTAGAAGCAGTTGCCAACTCTTCTTGAGTCAAAAATTATGCACACTCCTGTTATATTAAAACACCTGTCCATGTCCATGGCTGATAACAACATTGAGCTTGCACATTAAATGATTCTGTTGAATAGACATGTGACAGTGGATAATGTAGCAAATTATTTGCAAATCAGCCATGGCTCTGCCTATGAAATAATCCACAACAGGCTTGGGTTTTGAAAAGTTTGTGCAAGATGGACACTAAAACAATTCACAGCAGCGCATAAACAAAAGTGTTTCAACACCTGTAAACAAAGTTTGGACCAATACCTGAAGGAAGGTAAAGTTTCTTTTTAAAAAATTGTCACTGGTGACGAGACATAGATTCATCACTAGGAGCCTGAGAGTAATCGACAGAGTATAGAAAGAAAACATCCTCAATCGCCAACTAAAAAAAAGTTCAAAAGTCAATTATCAGATGGAAAATAGATGCTTAGAGATTTCTGGGATCCTCAAGGGTCAGTATTGGAATTGTATCAGGAAAAAGGTCCAACAATCAACAGTGCTCCTTACAGTGCGATGCTCACTGAAAAGCTAAAGCCTCTCTTTTCACTTCTGTATCACTCTATATCTTCAGTAAGTATTTAAGGCTCTTCAGAGTATCTGATTAAGAAGAGCCAAGCGTGTAAAAAACAATGATGATGATCATGTACATTTATATATTCAGCTATTAATAGAAAGCTTACTGTATCTCAGCTCATGGTCTGGGCAATTTACAGATATTAACTTGATCTTTTGATCTATATACAATCCTATATGATAGATATTAGTATAGCTATTTTCAATAAAGAAAAGGTCAGGGAGGTTAAATAATTTGTCTAAGGTTGAATAAATTAGTGACAAATTTAGAATCCTAACACAGGCTAACTGACTAAATCTTAGCCTTTTCTCTCAGTTCATATGATTGGTATACAGAGAAGAAAAACTATATTGTCTATCAATAACTTTAAGAAGAATTTAAAGAAGGGCAAGCTGTTGTAAAGATGGATGTCTCAATGTCTGTACTTCTGGGTATCAGAGAATATGAATACACCATTTAATTGAGTACATAGAACAGTGGTTCTAAATAATAAACCTTAATTTAAACAAGATTGGAATACCAAATTTTCCATCCTCATTATTTTACCCAATCAAAGCATTTATTTAATGCCTGGGTAACGCAGTTGTCTAAGTGCTAAATTACTAGCGACAAGGTTGACAATTAGAACCCACCCAGAGGAGTCATGGAAAACAGGCTTGGAGATTTGTTTCTCAAATGTCCATAGCCTTGACAATCCAATGAAGCAGTTCTACTTTGCTCACATGGGTTGCTATAAGTCAGAATCAATGCATAGCTTACAGAGTAAAGACAACACATAATACATGACGTCTGTAATATGAGAAGCTTTGTTTATGTTTTGTTTAATTGTCATTGAGTCAGTTCTGACTCATAGCCACCCAGTATAGAGTTTCCAGGGAGCAACTAGTGGGTTTGAACACAGACCTTGTGGGTAGTAATCCACTGCTTATCCTACAGTGCCATACCAGTACTCTCATGAGTTACTTAGATTATAATAAATTAAATGTGAAAGGAAAAAACATGTTTGTTTTTTTGTTTTCCTTTTAACGCTATAATGTAATTATGGCACCTCATTAAAGTCACTAGAAAGTTAAATTACACATCTTTATAATAATGATATTTATTCTATTTTTAAGGCAACAAACACATTATCTTTTGATTATTTTATGTAATTAATTGGTTTAGGAACATGAGGATATTCACTCATTTTGTGCATACCAACTCTTTTTATAGTATAATTTAATGGTACTTTTTTAAAAGTTTGTATGTTAGAAACTTAAATATGTGCCTTTCTTATTTTATCCTCAAATCCCCTTTCTTTATATTATTCCTAGTCATGCTAACTACACAAACAGTAATGCTCATATTCTTTGGGGGAGAAAAATAACAGCCATGAATTTCCCACTTTAGATATATACGTAGAAAACGTTTTTTAAGAGGGACTGAGAGGAGAACAAACAAGATGGCAGATCAGGTGGACGTATAGCAGAGAGCTCCGCCAACAACAACACAGAATACCCGACCAAGCAGGTTCAGGGGATGGTCCCAGAACTCTGAACCACATATAAAGGAATACTCAGAAGGTTGGAAGGCTCACAGCTGGGGGAATTTGTGGCAGAAGCAAGAA
>NW_006408528.1:26923414-26924374 GCF_000296735.1 Chrysochloris asiatica
AGGTGGTATAAGATGCAGAAACATGCAGTTAAAATAAAAATTCCTCTTTTATTCAGTAAAATAAAAATAAAAAGTGCTTCTGATTCAGACAGCCCAAATTTTTAAAAAAAGTCAAATTGCATAAATCAGGCAACCAAAGTTAGGTTGTATCTTTGTTCCCAAACCACTACTTGTAAACTAGTATGTTGAAATGCTTGAAATGCAGTACTTTTTCCTGGTGTGGTGCTATATAATAAGAATGGGACTGCTAGCCACAAGGTAGCTGGTTCAAACCCACTAACTACTCCTCGGAAACTATAAAGGGCCACGATGAATTAGAACCAACTCAACAGCATTAACAACAATAATTCAAGAGAAAAAAACAGTTGTTTCCTCATAGATGACTGGAAGGATTCCGAATAGTAGATATCTAGAGAATAGTAACGAATATATTTGAGCTGAATTAAATTTGAAAGAAGTATTTTATTTACTTTTATTACTCTTATTTTTAAAGAATAATTTTTCCTTATTTTAGAGAATCAAAACTAGAAGTAAAACAAAAAATTATAGAAAGCACATACTTCCTCATGTTTCTTTTAATTATTTTAAAAATATCTTCTTGTTTTCTAGCTAATTCATAGTTTTAAAAATATTTATACCTTCTGACACCTCTGGTCACCCTTTGTCCCTGCAAATAATCAGAAACAAAGAGTATCTTAAGGGAAGGAAATGGTCATGAAATGTCCACACGTATATTGGAAATATAACGTTGGGGGCAGTGTATTAACTGAATAGTTTTAGGTTGAGGTTTTCAGTTAAAATAGATTTTTCTTATGCCTAATTAAGTTTCTAAAGTATTAAATTGTCTTCACATTTTTGTAATATCTGGACCTCACCTCACCACAAAATGATTTTAATGTAGTCTGAGGTGGTATAAGATGCAGAAACATGCAGTTAAAATAAAAATTCCTCTTTTATTCA
>NW_006408528.1:26926226-26957813 GCF_000296735.1 Chrysochloris asiatica
TTCTGATATTCTCTGCTTTTAGCCAAGATCTATCGGACATCAGCAATGATATCCCTCATTCCATGGCGTTTTCTGAATCTGGCTTGAACCTCTGGAAGTTCTTTGTCAATGTATGCTTGTAGCCATTTCTTTATTACCTTTAGTAAAACTTTACTCACATAGGATATCAAAGAGATTGTCTGATGATTTTGGCATTCCATTGGGTCACCTCTCTTTGGAATGGGCACAAATACAGATCTCTTCCAATCAGTCGGCCAGATAGTCATCTTCCAAATTTCTTGGCAGAGATGAGTTAGTGCTTCCTCTGCTGCCTCACTTTCATGAAAGATTTCAATTTTTGTTCCATCAATTCCTGGCTCCTTGTTCTTTGCCAATTCTTTAAATCCACCTTGGACTTTCTCCTTCCGTATCATTGGCTCTTGATCATATGCTACCTCTTGAAATGGTTGAACATTTGACCATTTCCTGTTGGTATAGTGATTCATTGTATTCCTTCCATCTTCTCTTGATGCTTTCTGCATCATTCAATACTTTGCCCAGAGAATCTTTCATCAATAATGAGAATCAAGGCTTGATTTTTTTCTTCAGTTACCCCAGCTTGAGAAATGCTGAGTGTGTTCTTCCTTTTTGGTTTTCTGATTCTACATCTTTGCACATTTTGTTGTAATATTTGGCTTTATCTCCTTGAGCTGATCTTTGAAATTTTCTCGTCAGCTCTTGTACCTCCTCATTTCTTCCATTTGCTTTAGCATCTCTGTGCTGGAGAGCAAGTTTCAGTTTCTCTTCTGACACCCATTTTTACCTTTTCCTTCTTTCTTGTCTTCATAATGACTTTTTGCTTTCTTCAAGTATGATGTCCTTGATGTCATCCCACAACTCTTCTGGTCTTCGGTCTTTACTGTTTAATGCATCAAATCTGTTCTTCAGGTGATCTCTAAATTCAGTTGGGATATATTCTAGGTCATATTTTGGCTCTTGTGGACTTGTTTTCATTTTATTCAGCTTAAGTTTGAATTTGCATATGAGTAATTGATGGTCTGTTCCACAGTCTACCCTTGGCCTGGTTTTGACTGATGATATGGAGCTTTTCCATCTTCTCTTTCCGCAGACGTAGTCAATTTGATTTCTGTGTATTTCATCTGGTGAGGTCCATGTGTATGCTGTCTTTTATGCTGTCTAAAGAAGGTATTTGAAATGAACAAGCCATTGATTTTTGCAGAATTCTATCATGCATTCTCCAGTATCATTTCTATCATCAAGGCCATATTTTCCAACCACTGATCCTTCCCCTTTGCTCCCAACCGTTTCGTTCCAGTCACCAGTAATGATCTATACATCTTGATTGCATTTTTGATCAATTTCAGATTGAAGAAGTTGGTAGAATTCTTCTATTTCACCCTCACTGGCTGTAGGGGTTGGTGCTATAGAAGTGGAGAAAGAACATTTTTTTTTTTTAGATTTACAAATTTATAGTTTACTGTGCTGTAGTTGGAACAGTAAATTCCATTTGTGCTAATGTACCTACCTGTGAAGTCGGTCAACTGATTCAATAAATTTAAATTCCCATGGAGAAAATTGTTCCTTTTGGAAGTGCTTCTGCCTTAATACAAACTTACTTTGCCAATTATTTGTATTAAAACTGCACTCAGTTTTGAGCCAACTGATCTTTGTTTTGTGCTGATGAGTTATTATGGAAATTTTGACCTGGTTAATGTGTCTTGGCCGTAAAGAAGCGCTGTTGTTCTATCATTTGATTCCTGTTGTCTAACTTTAATGCTTGAATTGGTCCATGGATTCCTGTTATAGAACTAACATACTTGTGTTTTTAGTTTGTGTTCTTTTTTTAAAAAATGTTTAAATGTTAGTTAGTAACAAATAGTCTGTCTTTTTTCTGCATGCCTAATAATTATAAAGAATCTTGCTGTGGTGCTGTAGGATCAACACTGGACTGTGAACCACAGGTCATTAGTTCAAACCCACCAGCTGCTTCTTAACAGGGACATTATGAGTTGGAACCAACTCAAAGACACTTCACAACAACAATTATTATTAATTAAGCACACCAAATAGTATCATGGACTGTCAAAAGAACAAACAAATCTGTGTTGGAATAAATACAACCAGTATGGCTGGCTTCATCTCTCATACTTCAGACATATTATCATGAGGGACCAGGGCCTGATGAAGGATATCATGCTTGATAAAGTTGAGGGTCAGTGAAAAAAGAGGAAGACCTCCGATGAGATGGATTGGCACAGTGGCAGCAACAATAGGCTCAAGCATAGCAACAGTTGTGAGGTTGGTAAGGGAGCAGACAGTGTTTCATACTGTTGTGCATACAGTCACTATGTGTAGATACTGACTTGATGAAACCTAAGAACAATAAGAAATAGTGCTATAAAACTGAGAAAAAGTCCTTAGCAAAGATTAAATACATTTGGGTATATAATGTACCAATCTTTGAAAAGAAAAATATGAAGTAATATGACTGTTAACTATAGGAGCGTGGTTGAATGACTGTTAGCTGTATGAGCTTGGTTGGCATTGCAATATTACAGTGAACTATCTTCCATAAGAATATGTTCAGGACTTACTTGGCTTTGCAACATTCTTTTTTTTGCATAAGAAGGCACCTAGTAATTGATTATTGTCTATGACCTAAGTTTTCTCTTGTGTTCATTATTGTTGTCAGGTGCCATTGAGTTGGTACTGACTCATAGAGACCTTATGCACAGCAGAAAGAAACACTGTCCAGTCCTGCGTCAACCTCACAATAGTTGCTAAGCTTAAGGCTATTGCTGCTGCCACTGTGCCAATCCATCTTTTTGGGAGACTTCCTCTTTTTTTGCTGACCCTCAACTTTACCAAACATGATTTCCTAGGGACTGATACTGCCTGAAATATATCTTAAGTATAAGAGATGAAGTCTGGCCATCCTAGCTTCCAAGGAACATTCTGGTTGTACTTCTGCCAACACAGATTTTTTTTTTTTTTTTTTTCCTTTTAGCACTCTATGGTACTTTTAATATTCTTCTTCAACAACATAACTCAAATGTATCAATTCTGCTACAGTTTTCCTTACTCATTGTCCAACTTTCACATGAATATGAGGCTACTAAAAATATGTGTCTTGGGTCAGACACATCTTAGAACTCATACTGACACCTTTGCTCTTCAACACTTTAAAGAAGTCTTGAGTGACAGTTTTGCCTAATGCTGCTTCTATGAATGTTGATGATTGATATTATCAAAATGAAGTCTTTGACAACTTCAGTCTGTTCTCCATCAGCTTGATTTTTTTTTTATTGGTCCTGTGGTTAGGATTTTTGTTTTCTTTACATTGAAGTGAAACCCATACCAAAGACAGTGCTCTTTCATCTTCATCAGAAAGTGTTTTAAGCCCTCTTAGCTTTCAGCAAGCAAAGTTTTATAATCTGCATCATCTGCACATGACAGGTTGATGATGAGTCTTCTCCAATCCTGATGCCATGTTCTTCACCATTTTAAACAGGTTCTTGGATTATTTGCTCAGCATAGATTGAATATATATGGTGAAAGAATACAACCCTGGTGCATACCTTTCCTAATTTTAAAACCATTCAATGTTCTCTTGTTCTGTTTGAACAATTGCCTCTTGGTCTATGTACACGTTCCTCATGAGCACAATTAAGTGTTCTGGAATACTCCTTTTCCTAAATGTTGTTCATAGTTTGTCATGATGCACACAATCGAATTCCTTTGTGTATCCAGTAAAGCACAGTAAACATCATTCTGGTATTCTGTACTTTCAGCCAAGATCCATCTGATGTCACCATTGCATTTTAAGAAATGTTGCATTGAAGGATAGTGCACTGGACTACAGGTCAGTTTGAACTGCAAGGTTGGTGGTTCACCAGCTATTCCTTGGAAACCCTCTACAGGGTCACTATGAGTAGGAACCAACTCACAGCACTTAACAACAACTATCAAGATTGAAAAGAACAGAGTTGTTTATTTAAAAAAAACTCAAAGTAATTGGGTCCATTTAGAATAATTCCCAGACTTTAATGGCTATTCAACCAACTCTAAAAAGCACCTCAATTTGTTGTTCTCTGTGGAACTTACTGTTGTTGTTGTTGTTGTTAAGTGCTGTCGAGTCGATTCCGACCCATAGCGACCCTGTACAGGGTTTCCGAGGCTATAAATCTTTATGGGAACAGAATGCCTCATCTTTCTCCCGCGGAACAGCTGGTAGTTTTGAACTGCTGACCTTGCGGTTCACAGCCCAATTCGTAACCACTACGCTACCAGAGCTCCTTACTAAAGGAGCTGTGGAACTTACTAAAGGGTTTATTTTCCCTGTTTTTAAATTATGTTATCAAAATGTTATCTATCCTAATTTTTCCATTTCTTCTATTTTCATTCCTCCCCCTCCATCTTGTCCTTAAACCTTTTATTCAACTATCCCTCCCTTCACCTATCTCTTTCATCATTTGCAAATATATATGTGTGTATATATTTATATACACAAACATATAGTGTATGTCCTAATGATTTCTTAATTGTTGAGGCATTAGTTTGAAATCAATGTAAGTCCTGATCTCAAGTTTCTTAGTTCTAGTTTAAAAGAAAAAAAGACTTTTGCAGTATTGTAATGATTTATAGGGGTGATGTAGAAGGAAAGATGCATTTTTTGTTAGAGTTGGGTAGGAAAAAAGTGATTGTAGTTCAAAACTACCAGCTGTTCCACAGGAGAAAGATGGGGCTTTCTGCTTCTGTACAGATTTACAGTCTTAGAAACCCTGTACAGGGTTACTGTGAGTCAGAACCAAATCCACGGCACTTATCATCAACAATATGAGTATCTGAAGTCCTGGTGTACCACTTTAGGATAAGCACTGGACTGCAAGATCTGTTTGAATTGCAAAATAGTTCAAACTCACCAACTGCTCCTTGGAAACACTTGGAAATTCAGGGTCACTATAAGTCAAAATGAACTCAAGGGTACTTAACAACAACAACAATTTGAGTATCAAAGGATGAATAAAAATTATCCAAATGAAAAAGGAGAGGAAATGGGCCCTACGAAAGGCGTAAGAGAATCAGGAAACTATGCAAAACCTAAATGTTGAAATTGCAAAATAACTAATACATACCTGTGATGCTGAAAGATGAGGTAAGAGAGCTAGAAAGACCAGATCGCGAAGGCCCTTCCACCACCTACTGGTGAAGTAGAACTTTTCTCGAGGACAAACTGAACCCAACCAGAGAAACTGAAGTAGGCTATGACTTGGCTTTTAAAAAGACAATAATTCAGGCAGCAGCATGGAAGATGAATTGGAAGTGTGAAGCTTAAATTAAAGTGAAAAACTTCAATTTGGAGGATGATGTCATAAAATAGATAAGAGAATAGTAGCGCTGCAAATAGAGAGGACAGTTGGACTTAAACCTATTTTGATGGTAGAATTAGATAAATTGGGTGACTAGTTATCTATGTGGAATGAGGTTGAGAGGAAGGAGGCAAGATCATTCCTATTTATAGCTGGTACAGTTTGGCTAATGATGGTTCAATGTCCCAAAAGACAGAGGCATAGGAGGGAGACTAGAATAATGGAAAGGATAACTTCGTTTGGGGGTCTATTGATTTCTAATCCCTTTGAGACATCCTGTGAATAAAAGTTTATGAATGTGAGTTTGGAATATAACTAGTAAGACTGTGCTAACCATGTGGCATGCAATATCTCATTTATATATCAGTATTGTTGTGTTGGAGTCCTGTTATGGTGCTGCAGGTTAATGCGTTGGACTGAAAAGTCGGTCTGACCAAGGTTGGCAGTTCAAGCACACCAGCCTATTAAGGGTTATTATAGGTTGGAACAGATTCCATGGCACTTAACAACATTAACAACTGTCCTGTTAAGTGAAAATGTTAGAGTTCCCTTTTTACAAATGCAACTGTTTATTGTTGTAGTTAAGTGCCATAGACACGTAGGTTCCAACCTATGGAAATTTTATATAGGGATTCCAAGGAGTGGCTGTTGAGCGTGAACTGCTGACCCTGTGGTTCAAACTGACTTTGCAACTGTAGCCTTAGAACAATTAAATAACACTAGAGTCAAGACAGAAAGTAGTTGAGATGATTTTGGAATCCAATTGTTTCTCACTAAACCCAAACCAAACCTGTAACAGTCAAGCTGATTTCGAGCAATCGCTACCCAACAATGAATACATGGTAGTTGAGACTACAGGATGAAAGTTAAGTGGCTACTTGTGGTAGTTGAAATTCAGAAATGATAGTAAACAGATCAATAATACCAATAATGATGATTACCATAGCGTCTATGTTGTATATGTTATATGTCAGAAATGTTGTAAGTGGTTTAAAAAACATCCATTCTTAAAACAACAACAACACTGTTAGTTTATTATAATGTGTTATACATGGGAAATACTGAAGTATGGACAAGTTAAATAAAGTTCTCCTGAACCAATTTTCAGACCCGGAATGATTCCAGAATCAAGATATCCACCCACACATGATACTAACCAATATAATCCTCTGTGATAGAGTAAACTGAACAGAAAGGGTCAGGAATTTAGGGAAATGCAGTATATATAGGTCAGCAAAAGGAAGATTCTATGAAGCTATAACCGCAAATTTAGAGGAAAAGTGGGGAGTAAGTGGCTTGAATTTTTGTTCCATCAGCAATAAGTCAAGGAGACATTAATGAATATTATTTTGTTTTATTAATAGGATATAATACTTGATACATCATATTTTGTCTCTTTCTATCATGGTCTATGAGGGGTTCTGGTATGGCACTGTGGGTTAATGTGCTGGATTCCAAAATCAGTTTGAACTGCAAGGTCGGTGGTTCAAGCTAATCAGTTGCTCCTTGGAAACCCTATACAGGGTCACTATGGGTCAGAATTGACTCAATCACACTTAACAACAAACATCATGGTTTGTGAGGTCAGTGAATTTATCTTTCACACACTGAAACTTAACATCATTCATGTCACTACAGCCAATTTTCATAAAAATTTAGAGTGACATGTTGTTGTTAGGTGCCACTGAGTCAGTACTGACTCATAGTAACCCTATGTAGAACAGAACAAAACCCTGCCTGATTCTGGGCCAACCTCATAATTGTTGCCACACTTGAGCCCATTGATGCTGCCGTTTTGCCAATTCATTTCCCTGAGGGGCTTCCTTTTTTTCTCTTACCCTCCACCTTAGTAAACATGATATCATTCTCCAGCAACTGGTCCCACCTGACAATATGTTCGAAGAATGAGAGGTGAAGTTTGGCCATCCTAGCCTCCAAGGAGCACTGTGGCTGCACTTCTTCCAACACAGATCTGTTTGTTCTTTTGGAAGCCCATAGTGCTTTCAATATTATCCTCCAACACCATAACTCAAATGCATCAATTCTTGGGCAGTCTTCCTTATTCACTGCCCGGTGTTCCCATGCATATGAGGTTACTGAAAATACCAAGACTTTGGTCAGGTGCACTAGTCCTCAAGCTGACATCTTTGCTCTTCAGTACTTTAAAAAAGGTCTTTTGCAGCAGATTCGCCTAATGCAATGCATCGTTTGATTTCTTGACTGCTGCTTCCATGAGTATTGATGGTTGATCCAAGAAGAATGAAGCATTACTCCATTTAACATGATGTTATTTATTGTTCCAGTAGTGAAGGTCTTTGTTTTCTTTACATTGGGATGCAATCCATACCGATGGCTGTGGTCTTTGATCTTCATCACTAAGTTTTTTAAGTCCTCTTCACTTTCAGCATGCAAGATTGTGTCATCTATATAGCGCATCAAAAGAAGATGGAAAGAATATACTGAGTCACTGTACCAAAAGGAAATGGTTAATGTTCACCCATTTCAAAAGGTAGCATACGATCAAAAGCAAATGATCCTGAAGGCAGAAGTCCAAGGTGCATTGAAGGAATTGGCAAAGAACAAGGCTCCAGGAATTGATGGAATAAAACTTGAAATCTTTCAAGAAAGTGAGGCAGCACTGGAGGCACTCACTCATCTCTACCTAGAAATTTGGAAGACAACTATCTGGCTGACTGATTGGAAGAGATCCATATTTGTGCCCATTCCAAAGAGAGGTGACCCAACGGAATGCAGAAATCATCGGACAATCTCTTTGATATCGCATGCAAGTAAAGTTTTACTAAAGGTAATACAGAAACGGCTACAATCATACATTGACAAAGAACTTCCAGAGGTTCAAGCCGGATTCAGAAGAGGCTGTGGAACAAGGGATATCATTGCTGATGTCTGATGGATCTTAGGGGACAACAGAGAATACCAAAAAGATTTGTATCTGTGCTTTATTGACTATGCAAAGGCTTTTGTTTGTGTGGATCATGACAAACTATGGACAATATTGTGAAGTACAGAACATTTAATTGTGCTCATGAGGAATCTGTACCTGGCAGTTGTTCAAACAGAACATGAGAACACTGAATGGTTTAAAATTAAGAAAGGTGTGTGATAGGGATGTATTCTTTAACCATAGAGTGACATAGCATGCTAGAAATTCCTTTTTTTCTTTTCTAAAGAGGTGAACTTGATAGATCCAGGAGAAATCAGAGCAGCAAGAAGTCATCAGCAGGTGGCTTAATCAGTTTGATCAAAATATAAAGGTTACATTTTCGTCATTTGGGAAGACACTCAACCATGACTAAACCATCTGTCCTAAGAATTTCCATATGTAAAAAAACTTTGTTTTCCCAGTTGAATAAAAGTATAATGCATGGAATACATTGTCATAAATAAATATAAGTAAAGCACATGTTAAATTGTCAAATAGTTGGTTTATAGTGAGAGTGAACTTAGAATGGTTTAATAAACTGCTATTTGAAAAATCAAAAAGGAGTGTTTAAGATTTTTTAATATGGTACTCTTTAAATCTTGAGTTGGGTAAGAACAAAGAGGCTGAGGAGCCTGGGTCATATAAAAGCTGTCATCCATAAAGGACTCTTAGAATGTTTCACAGGTCACAATTATACCTTGAAGAGCATTCTGCCAACTAACTACCTTAGCTATGTTCTTTGAGGAATACTGTGTAGTTGACTTTGTTTCAAAAGAGTAAATCCTTAGAAAATTATGTAATTCAAAGGAGGTTTTCTTTTCTGTGAAGCAAGAAACGTCTGGCTAGGTTATAGAAGCTAATCTGGTCTTTTGCTCATTAATAACAGGTGAGGTGCAGAACCCTTTTGTAAGAGTTGTAGGGACATGGTATTGCATGCTATTATCTTATTACAAGCTAAAATTTAGATTCTAAATCTTATTACAAGCTAAAATTTAGATTCTAAATAAGAGACAATATATATGCATATAAATGTTAAAATAATAAGGTATTGTGTGATTTAGTGCTAAAATATGTGGATTGAATTATAAATCCTATTACAATTCAGAGAAGGCAGACAAACTAGTAGTGGGAGAAGGACTTTTGGTGGTAGATTTTTACTTTGGAACAAGATTTGAATGTCAGCACAGGCCTTATTTAAAATTTCTGTTCCTTGCCCGTCTTTGGTTAATATGATACAGTTTACTTCTTACAACATTTCATTTGTGAGTATGTATTTGGAAGTGTGTATGTTTATGTGTGTTTAGTGAGATGGTGGTTAAATTATTTATCAAGACTACAGACTTTGAAGTCAGCCAAACCTGCATTCAAATCTTACCTCTGTTATTTATTCATTGTGATTCTGAGGAAAAGTTTGAAATTCTCTAGTTCTTATTTTGCTGTTATATACAAGGAATGAAATAATTCTTCATAGAATTTTGGTGAATTAAAGATGTTGATAGTTGTAAAAATTTAACATAGCATCTGGAAAATAGTAATGCCTTAATAAATGGGAACCGCTAGTACTAACACTTAAAAGTTCAAGATTGTGATAGTTTATGTGTATGAGTATGATCGTTTCTTTATAGTGCCCTTCTTCTATCATTATCATTCATATGAAAATCAAGGAAAATAGATTTTGAACTCTTTATGTAAATCAATTTGACTATGATAAGAGGTCTTCAAATTTGGCCTATGTAAGAAATAAAAAAGCTCACTTTTAATACCTTATTTTTCTAATATTGTATTATAAGCTTATATATTGTTGTTGTTAAGTGCCTTAGAGTCAGTTCCATCTCATAGCAACCTTGTATAGGGTTTCTTAGGAGCGGCTGGTGAGGTTGAACCACCGACATTGAGATTCAAACCGACTGTGCAGTCAAACACATTAATCCACAGCTATATATTGTTGCTGTTGTTAAGTGCTGTTGAGTCAGTTCCGACCCACAACAACCCTATATAGGGTTTTCCGAAGAGCAGCTGGTGAACTTGAACCACAGACTTTGCGGTTCAAAGTGATTTTGCAATCCAGCGCATTAACTCATAGTGTCACACTAGGACTCCAGAGAGATATATAATACACCTTTAATAAAATAAATAATTTATATTTTCTGAAGTTACTAGATGGTATATTTGTGCATATAAAGATTCATTTATAGGTAGATAATAATTGTTACATCATTTGATGGTCAAAATATGATCAGATAAAGAAAAGGTACATTACCTTTTGTCATTTTTTCCAATGGTGACAGTGTTATCTCACAATAATAATAGTAATAATAATAAACAGTGTGATGTATGTGATAGGAAAACCTCTTTGCCATGATTTTCTATATTTATTATTTAGAGTTTGAGCTGTTCCTTTTTGCTCTTGTGTCATATTTATATCATAGTGAAGATTTTAATAGTCTTTAAGAGGAGTCCTGGTATGGCACTGTAGAATAAGCACTGGACTTCTTACTGTGAGGTTGCAAGTTCAAATCCTCCAGAGGCTCCTTGGAAGCCCTATACAGGGTCACTGTGAGTCAGAATCAACTCTAAGGCATATAACAGCAACAATAAGATGAGAAAGCTGATTAGGATACTATATATACCTAGCTGAAACAATTCAAAATCATTAGCTATTTTTATCTGTTGAATTCTACTTGTGTAAGTTTTTGTCTAATTTTTCTTATTTTCAAATTAATTGCTTCTGGACAAAACACAACCATCCCCTTATTGTTTCACATTTGTGAACAAGTTAAAGCATGGAGTGTAATAAATGCTACTCTAACCAAAGCTCTCACTGTTTAAAAATGAATTTCTCAGCCACAGAAGCCGTTCCCTATATTACAAATGCACATTATATCTGGGGCCTTCAATGTAAGTAAAGTTCAAGATGTTTGGCCAGAATTAATGAGACTAGGAAAATAATTCAGAAGAAATTAAGTCAGTATTTGGTACCAGAAGTGGTGTCCTGCTCTAACAGATACCTGAAATGTGGAATTTGGAATTTCATTATGAGTAGAAATTGAAAGAGTACTGTGCTGCCTAATAATAGAAGTATAGATTACCTAGTAGAGACTGTTGGTGGCATTACCGACATGAAAGGCAATCTGGCAAGGGCTCAGAAGGAAATGAGAACTGAAATACCTGAGATGGGGCAGTAGGCCAGAAGCAGCGACAGAGAAACAGCAACAGCGTAACCAAGAGATGGAAGAAAGCTGTATGGGAGTCAACTCACAGACAGGCTGGAGTCTTACTGGTGGATTTTGAAGGCAGTTAGAGCTCAAGAGCTTTGTAACACTTTTTCAAGTAAGGCAGAGGCCAGACTGATCTTGTCTAGAGACCAAGGAATCAGGAAACAGAACCTGAGGAGACAAGGAGCACAGGAAACAGAGCTGCCTCAAAGAGGTTCATGACCTCTCTCTGGGCAATCAGAAGGTACTCTGGGATTTCTTAGAGTGGGGCTACAGTTTCCTATGTCTAGAAGAGTCAATCCACACCAGCTGGGTTCCAGATCTGAAGTGTGGGACTGTATTCAAGAAGGGGCTTCTGCCCAGAGCTGAGGTAAAGGGTCTGTTATGCTTGAGGGGGGGCACAAGAATGGGGCCTGCCAAGTCTAAAGAGGTAATAAGGTTACCATCCCCACATAGAGAACTAGGAGAATGGGACCCACCCAAAGCTGAGGGAGTAGAATTGCCATTCCAGTGGGAGGTGGATACATAGCCAAGGTTGAGGTACCAGTGTCCAGAATCTAGAGATTAAGGCAAACACTCAGGTCTGGAGGGCAGGGCCATTGTCTGGATGGTCTCAAAGGAAAGAGTATTATTTTCAGATCTTGAGAGCTAAAGTAGATGGGTTTTCTGTGTTTTAGACTTGCTTGGTGCCCATTAGCCCTTCTTTCCCTCCAATTGCTCCCATTTGTAATGCAAATACCTACTTTGTGCCTGTTCAACCATTGTATTTAGAAAAAGGTGAAGAGTAAATCACCAGGTTGGAAGTTGGACTTGGAAGAATTGGGATGCTACAATAGGATGAAAGTGTTTTAGATATGACAATGGCATGAATTTGGGGGAGGAAAGGCAAAGGGTAAAATATCATGGACTGAATCGTGTCCTCCAAAATATGTGCAAATTTCCCTGGTCCATGCTCTCAGTGCTTTGGCAGTATGTGGTGCTGTGGGCTAATGCACTGGACTGCAAAGCCACTTGAACTGCAAGGTCAGCGGTTCAAACTCACCAGCTGCTCCTTGCAAACCCTATACAAGGTCGCTATGTGTCGGAACTGATTCAAAGACACTTAACAACAACAGTGATGTAATATAGCAGTTATGTGATGATTCCTCCATGATATGATCTAATATGATAAACAAATTAGAGGATTAACAGTAGGATGCAGCATCCTCAATTCTGTCACAGCCTGATCCAATATAAAGGGATTTTTCCTGGTGTGAGACTACAACACCTTTTATTTTTTAAGAGATGAAAGGAGGGAACAGGGAGCATAGATGAAAGGGACCTACTATCACCAAGAAGAAGAACAACATATAGCATTTGTTCTCTGGACCCCCGGTCCCTGAACATAGAAACTCCTAGATCCAGGGGTAGATTAATACCAAAACACGTGGATATCTCCAAGGAGTGCCAGGCCCACAGATGCTGACAGGAGACAAGGGAGAGCCTAGAGAGAGAGAATGTCTTCTCCTGGAGTCAGTGCTGTGAGTTCAAACTTCTAGTCCTAAACTATGAGAGAATACATTTATATTTCTTAAAGCCATCCACTTGGGGTATTTCTACTAAAACAGGACTAGATATTCCCAACATAACACTTTTTCTTTTTTAAAAAATTTAAGTATACATGCTTCATGAGCAATAAGATTTTTGATAACCACATAGAATGTTTGCCAAGCTCAGGAACTTTAGTTTTCATTCTTGGAGAGTTGCTATAGGAGGTTGCTAACTTCATATGCAAACAGAAATAGACTTAAGTGTCCATTGAATAAGCTGAACATCACTTTTCTTGAGCATAGTCCTTTTAGAACCCACCTGTTTTCACACCAATCACTGACTAGATCTAGTATTGTTCATTAGTGTATTTCCTCCTTCATGGTAGAGCTGTTATCACCAGCTAACCAAAGTCCTTTGCCAAATGCCATGTAATTGAAATCATAAAGTATATAGTTTTTTTTTTCTGATATTGACTTATGTTTCATAGTACTATACTTCTAGAATGTATCCTTGTGTTTTTAAGTTCAGATACTTAATTTCCTTTGTCTATTCTTTTCATTTATTGATGCTCTATAAGTCGATATTGGTTGAACTTGAGAAGAGTAGTAGGCAATGTAGCCATTTAGAATCTAGGGTTATTGCACTGGTATATTAACTTAATAGGGGCCTAAAAAGTGACATTAAAATGAAAATGAATCAGGCATACCTATCCGTTAAAATAAGCAGATCATAAACAGATGAAATGACAGATTTTCTGTTAGATTTTGAAACTACCTAGTTTATAAGAAACATTGAGTAAAGCAGTATACGATAGTTTTAAGGGGCCCTGGTGGCCCTGGGGTTTAGGTGTTGGGCTACTGACTACAGAGTTGACAGTTCTAACCCACCATACACTCCAAGGAAGAAAGATACGGCTGTCTGCTCTCATAAAGATTTACAGTCTGTAGAGTCTATACAGTTGCTATGAGCCAAATCTTCTCAATGGACGTGGATTTGGTTTGTATTGTTTTTATTTTTATGATAGTTTTACAAATATATTTTCTGTACACTGAGTAGGAAGATTAATTATGTTCCATCAGTTGAATCCATGCTAAATGACAAAAGAAATATTTTCCATATGTTTGACTTCTAAAGTCAAACATTGCCCTCCTTCCTTCACCTACACAGGTTTTAGGAAGGAAATTATAGTTCACATAATCCTGTGAAGATTTTTATTTTAGATACTGAATCAGGATATATTTGACTGCCCCATTCTTTCTTATATATATATAACATATTCAATTTAATAATTCAAAATATCAGTCATACAATAGTTACTTTATTTTCCCATTTTGTAGAAACTGGGTTTTACTTGTTTTGCTTCATTCTATAGCTCTGTAAACTATTTATATGCTTAAGGCTCATATGATGGCATTTAAAAAATCAGATATAGGGATTGAATTGTGGTCACACTCTTCCCCAATATACTTTGAGGTCCTGCATCCTGTATCTGTGAATTTGACTCTGTTTGGAAATGATGTTTTCTTTTGTCCTTTTGATTAGGTCATAAAGGAATAGGGTGGATCCTTAATCTAACAAATTCTGAGTGATGTCTTAGAAAAAGGGCAGAACAGACACAGAGATGCATGCACAGGGGATGACAGGAAATGCTTCATGAAAGGACCATCTCCTATAGCGGTGCACTGATTTGTACTTCTAGTATCCAAACTGTGAGAAAATTAATTTTTGCTTATTTAAAGCCAGCTATGTGTGGTGATGCAAGCATACATTGACAGAGAACTTCCAGAGGTCATGGAACGAGGGCTATCATTGCTGATGTATCATGAATCTTGGCTGAAAGCAGAGAATATCAGAAATATGTTTTCCTGTGCTTTATTGACTATGCAAAGGCTTTCAATTTGTGGATCATGACAAGCTATGGACAACATTACAAAGTATGAGTATTCTGGAACACTTAATTGTGCTCATGAGGAATGTGCCCCTGGACCAAGAAACAGTTGTATGAACAGAACATGGGAACACTAAATGGTTTAAAATTTAAAAAGGTGTGTGACAAGTTTGTATTCTTTCACCATACTTATTCACCCTATATGCTGAGCAAATAATCCGAGAAACTCGGTTCTATGAAGAAAAACGTGGCATCAGAATTGGAGGAAGACTCATTAACAACCTGCAATATGCAGATGATACAAGCTTGCTTGCTGAAAGTGAAGAGGACTTAAAACATTTACTGATGAGTATCAAAGAGCACAGCCTTCAGTATGGATTACATCTCAATGTAAAGAAAACAAAAATCCTCACCAATGGACCAATAAACAACATTCTTATCAATGGAGAAAGGATTGAAGTTGACAAGGACTTCATTCTTCTTGAATCAACTATCAACACTTACAGAAGCAGCAGTCAAGAAATCAAATGACGTGGTGCATTGGGCAAATCTGTTGCGCAAGACTGTTTTAAAGTGTTGAAGAGCAACCAATTAGCTTGAGGACTAAGGTGCACCTGACCCAAGCCATGGTATTTTCACTAACCTCATATGCATGTGAAAGATGGACAGTGAATAAGGAAGTCCATAGAAGAATTGATGCTTTTGAGTTATGGTGTTGGAGGAGAATATTGAAAGTGCCATGGGCTGCCAAAAGAACCAACAGACCCATTTTGGAAAAAGTGCAGCCAGAGTGCTCCTTGGGGCCAAGATGGCCAAACTTCGTCTCTCATACTTTGGACATATTGTCAGGAGGAACCAGTCAGTGGAGAAGAATATCATGTTTGGTAAGGTGGAGGGTCAGAGAAAAAGAGGAAAACCCCCAATGAGATGGATTGGCCAAGTGGCAGCATCGATGGACTCAAGCGTGGCAACAGTAGTGAGTTGGCCCAGGATCGGGCAGTGTTTCGTTCTGCTGTGCATAGGGTCGCTATGAGTCTGTACTGACTCAATGACACACAACATGTATGGTGCTTAAGGATAATGCACCTTAAAGTCTGTTTGAGATGCAGGGTTGGTGATTCAAACGCACCTGCCACTCCTAGGAAACCCTATACAGGGTCACTATAAGTTGGAACTGACTGCACGGCATTTAACAACAACAACAACAGCGTATATAATATATATGTGTAATGAAATACGCACATATATAGGGTTCTGGTGTGGTGCTGTATGATATGATAAGAACTGGACTGCTAACCACAAGGTTGGTGGCTCAAACCCACCAGGTACTCCTTGGAAACCCTATACAGGTTTGGGATTAGTTGGAACTGACTTCATGACACTTAGCAATAACAACAAATATATATCCTACAGCATCACACAAGGACTTACATATAGCACTGGACAGCTAACCACAAGGTTGGTGATTCAAATCCACCAGCCACTCCTCAGAAACCCTGTGCAGGATGCCTATGAGTAGATATGTACTCAATAATCAAGACAGATAGGTAAATAGAGCTATATATGATTTGGTTTGTTATGATTTTGATGGTAAAATGCATATTTGTAATATGTTGCTGTGTTGTTAAGTGCCATCGAGTTGGTACCAACTCATGGAGACCCTGTATAGAGTCTATGGGTTTGAACTTCTGACCTTGTAGTTCCAACTGTCCAGTGCTTATCCTCCATTGCCACACTAGGACCCCATTTGTAACATAGTTGTTCTTAGTAATGCTTGTTATACTTTCAACCACTCTAAATGCCAACTGATATTTCATATCTTATTGCTCATCTGCTGTATGGAAGATGCTGTTGAACTACTGAGATTTCTACATTGTAGCTGTCAAATCCTTCCAGTTTGAAATAGTGTTATTTTTGTACAGATGCTTACATTGTCACATTTTAAAGATATTCAGGATTCACAGATAAAAGGTAAAGAAAGAGCAATAATAGAGATAATTTGAGGCTATCTTTTGTGCTTCATAGGAGGAAAGCAAGGCTCCATTTTTCCTTCCAGAGTTGGAAATAAAACCATTAACTAATACTTAATTTGTATACAGTGGGCATTTCCAATCACTTTCTGCTTTAAGTCCTGGTATGGTGCTGTAGGAAAAATACTGACTACAAGGTCGGTTTGAACTGCAAGGTCAGCAGTTCAAACTCACCAGCTGCTCCTTGGAAGTCCTATACAGAGTCACTATGTGTCGGAACCAACTCCACAGCACTTACAAGCAACGGTAACGACATTGCTTATATTGGAGTCCTGGTATGGTGCTATAGGATAAGCACTCAACTTCAAGATCAGTTTGAACTTCAAACTCACCAGCTGCTCCTCAGAAATCCTATACAGAGTCACTATGAGTTGGAACTGACTCTTTGCCACTTAACAACAAAAAATTGCTTGTGCTATGCTTCTGGCCTGCTTCAGTCACACCCTGGCTCTTTCATTTGTTGCCAGAAGCTTTGGGGGATCCTTTGTTGCTGGAAGTCAGGTGTGTGGGATGCAAATGCAAATTGAGGGCACTTCAAATGGTGCATGAAAGAGAAAATGAACACCACTGTAGTTCTCCGTTCATTTGCCATATCCACAGTTATATAGTAAGTTGCGATATGACTTTTAGATGTGATTTTTTTTCCCTTCTTTTTGGAATGTAAGAGGGTGCAAGTAATCAAATATTCAGCATATTTTTCCCTCTGACAATTATGATATAATTTCATTTCAAAATTTTGTTATTTCCTCAATGTGGTAGGTAACAAAGACAAAACAAGCATAGCCCTGTACCCCAGTGTTTATATATGAAAAAGTTTCAAAAATTCATGGAGAAATTCCATTATTTTTTTATTCCATTTTTCAATGAACTTTTAGAAGTCCCTTTGCATGTGCTAAAAGGCCAAATGAAATGAAGAAGAATGACAACCACATTTCCTGGTACTTTTAATTTTATTGACTATTGTGGTGTGATTTGGAGTCCTGGTGTGAAGCTGTAGGAAAAGTGTGGGCCGCAAGGTCAGTTTGAAATGCAAGGTACGTGGTTCAAACTCACCAGCTGCTCCTCGCAAACCCTATACTGGATCTTTTTGAGTTGGAACCAACTCACTGGCATTTAAGAACAACAATAACATGGTATGGCACTGTAGAAGAGGTACTGGGCTACAAACTACAAGGTCAGCAATTCAAACACACCAGCTATTTCTTGAATACCCTCTCCAGGGTCACTATCAATCAGAACCGACTTGCTGACACTTAGCAACAACAATTATCTTAAGGGAGCACAGTGGTTCTGTAGGATAAAGAAGCACTAGACTGCAAATTACAAGGTTGGTGGTTCAAAGTCACCAACTTCTCCTCAGGAGAAGCATGGGGCTTTCTGCTCCCACAAAGATTTACAGTCTCAAGAAGCCTCTATAGGGTCGTCATGAGTCAGAACCAACTCTACAAAGCTTGTTGTTATCTATTAAATAACAACAACAATTACTATTTTATGGCTTTATCCAGAAATTCCACTTTATTCATTTTAAAGCAGTTGTCTTCTGGGGACATTTGAGAATATCTGGAAGGATTTTTAGTTTTCACAACTAGGCAGAGTACACTACTGACAACTGGCATTGAATGAGTTAAAAAAGGACAAGGATACTGCTAAACATCCTCGAAACACATGCACAATACACAGTAAAGCATCACTAGCCCAAACTGTCAGAAGTACCAAGTTTGAGAAACTCTGCTTTAAAGGAAAAACCTTGAATGGACAGATAATGACAGAAAGCTAATTGATCCCAAGTTCTATCATTTGTTCTGCTTTAGCTGACATGTCATTTTAGGCAAGATCATTTCCTTTTACTGGGCTAGTGTCCTATGTTTATAAAGTAAGGGTATTCATTAGTTTATCTGTCAAGACCCTAAGGTGTATACATCTTTCCAGACTCACTATACTTCTCTCACTTTTGACAGGCATGATTATTTTAAAACATAATTTTAATTAAGATTTAGTCAAGTTATAATCATTATAGTTTTGGAGAAGTATCCAGTATGGATTCATCAATGCTGAGATGCAATTGTGAATGGCAAGCTGTTTTTTTTTCAGTGTGCAAAATGGAAATAAGCTAGAAAATAAGAGTTATTTGTCATACTTAGTACGCACATGAACTGCAATAATGTCAACTATTATTTTTTAAATAATACTACAAAACTTGCCTACATCCCCATAATCAGAAGAAGGCTGACAGTGCATCTTTAAGAGAAATGGGTGTTTTAAAGCAACTTCTATTTCAATGCAGGTTCAACTGTACCACCATAGAATACTCATATATCAATGTTTGTGCTTCAGAATACGTTTGCCTCTAATACTTAAGAATCCTAGTTCCAGGGATATATTTTTATTACTATTAAGATTAAGATTCAATTTAGTTGCATGATAAATGTAGACAAAGAGCCATATTTTTATTTCATTAGAAAATATAATTGTAGGAATTAAAATGTAGAATTTAATACTGTCATGAAATGCTAAAATAGAAGGGATACTTGATTAAATACTATAAATTAAATACTATATTAGAGCTGAGCCCGTTTTTATGAATCTAGAATAACTAAGATTTACTAGGGAAAGAAAGGCGCTCTGGTAGCGTAGTAGTTACGAATCAGGCAGCTAATCTCACAGTCAGCAGTTCGAAACTACCAGCCGTTCCACGGGAGAAAGATGAAGCTTTCTGCTCTCGTAAAGATTTACAGCCTCAGAAACCCTATGCAGGGTCGCTATGAGTCAGAACCAACTCGATGGCACATAACAAAAACAACTAAGGAAAGAAATTAAAAATCAAATGGATACTTTGACTTGATCTTTTTAAAGTTTGAAATGTAGAATTTGCTCACTAAGGGCTTCAACATGTCATTTGGTTATGATGTTTAGATACTATTGATGTTTTCAATTGGCATTAGAGTGGATGACTGAAAATTAGACTGATGCTTTATGGGAAAGTTTTTAACATATAGATAGAGTTTTTAAAACTGCACTTTGTTGCTATGAAAATATAATGGAAAATGCCCATTTTAAACTGCAGCCTTTAACAGCCTGTGGAGTATTGGCAAAAGGTGGAGCAGCAGGTCTTTGACAGTTACTTTGAAGCCTGAAACTGCTGGCTCACTTCACGTATACGCTTTATAATTTGATATTTTCAAATAGTCATTCTTTTTGACATCAAATTTATATTGGCCTTATAACTACCTAGGGCGTTTCATGGTTCTGAAGGACAAACTTTATTTTTATTTCGTTTGAGTTTTTAAAAATGATCAGCATCAGCATAGCATGTGTGCTTTTGACTATTTCAAAGAAAAGCCATAAAGACAGCAGTTATAATTTTTAAAAGGTAAAATGCTCACTTTGTCAGTAAAAGCTGAGATTTCAAGTTAAATTTTCAAGTTAAATTACCTGGCTAAATGATATTCTCAATGTTAAAATCACTCACAATTGTCCTTTAAAATAAACTCTGTTAAGAGGAAGTTTAAATATACAGAAGAAAGGAGAATGCAATATACATGACAAATCTATTATATTTATTTTGTGATTAGGCAAGCATTGCAGAATTTTGTGTCTAAGTATATATAGCAAATGAATTATTGACTCCTTCTTACGGGTAAGTTCAATGACTGCCTCTGAAAAAATAAAGTTTTTCTATTAATATTTTACTGAGTAAATAAATTACAGAATTGGCTAGTAGTTTACTATTGTTGAAGATCTATATATGGTATTCCTACCTGTTCTTCCTTTGACTTAATAATGTATGACTGAACCAGTTGTATATGTTAAAGGAAAAAAAGAAAAGATTAGGAGTCTTGGTATGGCGTTGTGGGTTAATGCTCTGGTTTACAAAGTTGATTTGAAATGCAAGGTCAATGGTTCAAGCTCACCAGCTGCTCCTCAGAAACCCTATACAGGGTCCCTATGGGTCAGAACTGGCCTGATGGCACTTAACAGCAACAATTAGAGACAAAAATATCTTTAGGGGAAATTGTAGATAAGAAACTCATTATTTTTTAATTTATCTGACAGTTAAGTCAGTGTCGATTTACTGCTAATTTATTTATTTTCTACCAAGAGTTTATTTCTAGGAGGACCACCTACTCAACATTTCAACACCCTCATATACACATGCACACACATAGAGTAGTGGTTGTGTCAGTCTGTAAACCTCAAGGTCCGCAGTCCGAAGCTACCAGCTGTTCCACAGGAGAAAGATGAAGCTTTCTGCTCCAGTAAAGATTACAACCTCAGAAACTTTGTGCAGGGTCACTATGAGTTGGAACAAACTCCATGACACACCACCACCACCATATGTTTTAGACTTTACTAAGCTTTTCCAGCCATCCTGAAATGGAAGTAATTTCAGTTTCTTGTGTATACTATTGCAGTTGGCAATTTAGACATTTGTTGATTAAAAAAACAATTTTCCTGTTGGAAAGAAACAAAACATTCCATTCAAAGTTGTGGTGTAGTAAATTATTTTATATGTATCTTCTAGGTTTAGTCTTCATAACTCCCACCAAATGATTCTTTGTCTAATGGGTACAGGTAAAAGAAAGGAACTCTGGTAGCATAGTGGTTATAAATCGGGCTGCTAACTTCAAGGTCAGCAGTTCGAATCTACCAGCTGTTCTGCAGGAGAAAGATGAGGCTCTCTGCTCCCATAAAGATTTACAGCCTTGGAAACCCTGTACAGGGTCACTATGAGTGGGAACTGACTCCACGGCATATAACAACAATGGCTAAAAAAAAAAAAAAAAAGTGGGAGAAGGTAGTAATATTATGCTGTTAAGAGTTGTGGGTGTTAAGAGAGTTCATTGTAATTTTAAAAACTTGAAATTCTAGCATGCATATAGAGGGAGCCATCTCAGAAGCAGGGAGGGATGAGGGTGTCCTTACTACTGTCAAGAAGAAAGAGCCAAGAGAATGTCCTTTGGATCCTGAGATCCTGTGTATAGAACCTCTTATACCCATAGACAGAAAGATGTCACAATGGAAGAGTAGCAGAACCAAGAGCCAGAGCAGTGGATTTTCCAACCCACAGAGTAAGTAAAGCAGAGTGACTTTGGGTAGGAAACTTGCTTGCAGAATGGGATGCTTTCAGGTACATAATTGGGGGAGCTAAGTTTGTTAACCGTCAAACTAGAGCTGAGTGCCTTTGGGCTGACGCTCAAGGTGGAGTGGTATTAACTAAAGGCATTTATCGTAGCTCTAAAAAACCTTTTGTAACATATCTGGGGCAGAGAGACCTGACTATGGGCATGGCTGAGGAGAGGTTTGTCCACATTGGAACAACTGTACCCTGAGTGTTTTTCACACAGAATTGTAACATGCTAGCTTTGCGGTGCTGTGGGTTAATGTGCTGCACTGTAAAGTCAGTTTGAACCACAAGGTCAGTGGTTCAAGTTCGCCAGCTGCTCCTCGGAAACTCTATCCAGGGTTGTTATGGATTAGAATTTACTTGACGACACTTAACAACAACAAATCTTCCCTAATAAACATCTTGACTGAATATGATGTCTCAGTTCTGTGTGGCTATTGCAGTGGATTATCGAATACTGCTAACGAGTGCTTTGGGAGGAAATGTTTGGTGCCACATTTTTGGCAGTTACTTTTTGTTGCAAAGTGTATTTTAAACAAAGTCCCCGGATATCTCCTCTAACTTTAGAGTTACTTTGAGGCACTCTGCAGACATAGATAGGACTTCCTGTTGAAATGGTAAAAACAAAACAAAAACTTTAAACTCTCTAAAAATGGTCTTATAGACACACAACAAGTTTTAAAAAAAATGCAAGAAAATCTACTAAAACTCAGTAAAACTGAGAGAAACTATACTAGTTAAACCAAAGTTCATGTGCTTTCTCTCCTCTCCCAGCTCAATGAGACAAAATTCCATACAAAACTGGTATGGGAGAAGCAAGATGTAAGCATTTCTCAACCTCTTCTCAGCTTTTTGTTTCTAAAGTAAGTTCCAGTGATTTCAGCCAAGAAGTGGTGGCTTTCTACTCATCCCCCAAATATGGGATGGACACATGACTGCTGAGATTCAGGGACCTTGATTATCCTTTTCCTTGGATCTTGGGGTAGTGACTTCTTGCAGAGAGAGGCAAGCCCTCACTGTGTAGAAGTGTGTCATCATCTCTGCTCCCTGAACCAGAGCTATAACTTAGAGATTTACCTGGAGAGTAGAGCCTGCAGTAGAATGTTGTTGTTATTATTGTTATGTGCCGTGGAGTCGGTTCCGACTCATAGTGACCTTGTGCAGGATTTCCGAGGCTGTAAATCTTTACAGGAGCAGAAAACCTCATCTTTCTCCCGCAGAACAGCTGGTAGTTTCAAACTGCTGACTGTGAGATTCGCAGCCTGATTCGCAACCACTACGCTACCAGAGATCCTGCAGTACAATAGAGAGCTCCAAATAATCTCCTCACCAGAACTGACTTGACTTGCATGGTATGAATAGTAAAAACAATCAATCTAACTGTAGTGAAAGCTGTGGTTATAGTCTGTTGGGAGGAGACTAATAAATTCATTGATGATTTAGACTAAATATATGCCAACTAGTATGTGAAGGAGAAACAGGGAAAGAGATTTCTGACACTGCCCACAAAAACTAGTCCTTCAAACAAGCCCAAATTTTATTTTAATAGCTTGTAAATCAATATAAGCCCCTATCTGTTTTTTTGCTAATGGCAGAGCATTCAGTCATCAATTAGTGGATAACTGTTGGGTATGGTCAGGGGAAGTGACAAAGACAGTTCTGCCCAAATCACTTTAATCCTACTGAATAATGGGCCTACTGAAAGCTGAACTGCATAATCAGAGGCTTAATTCTATGGGAATTGGAGGATAAACATTACAAATATAATCAAGCAAGTCACTAATAAGTAAATAAGCAAATAAGAGTAAAAAATTTTGTGTGTAACATAGCATCTAGTACTCAAGAGCTGCTAAAATTGTTACATGAATTATCCAGTTTCTAACACAAATAATGAGATAGGCAAAGAATCAAGGAAGTTTTCCCCATATTCCAGAAACATAATCTGCAACAGATCACCTAGTTGTTGAATTTGGCAAAAACTTCAAAGCAGCCTATGTAATTTTTTTTTTCTTTCTTTAAAGAACAAAAGGAACCCATAATTAAATAAATGAACATTTGTTACAGTGTCTCATCAAATAGGGAAAAACAGTAAAGTGATGGAAGTTATTAGAAAGAACCTAATAGAATTTCTAGAATTTAAAAGAACACTGACTAACATGAAAAATTCACTAGAAAAGCAACAGTAGATTTGAACTTATGTAAGAATTAGCAAATTTGAAATTGGATTATTAGAAATGACAGTCTGAAGAACAGAGTGACAAAAATAAAGAAAAGTGAATAAACCCTAAGAGAAACGTGGCATACCATTAAGTACATCAACGCATGTATAGCAGGGATACCAGAAGTCGAAGAGAGAGGAATACACAGAAAAAAATATTTGAAGAAATAAAGGCTATACCCTTCCCAAATGGATTGAAAAACATTAGTCTATACATAAGGAGCTCTGGTGTGGGGCTGCAGGATAATGCACAGGAACCACAAGGTCTGTTTGAATCACAAGACCATGATTCAAACTCACCAGCCACTCTTCAGAAACCCTATACAGGGTTGCTGTGGGTCAGAAATGACTCGATGGCACTTAATAACAGCAACATACATACAGAAGACTCAATGAACTCCAAGTAGGATAAACCAAACAGAACCAAAAAGATAAGCACACTATAGTTAAATACTGAAAGACAAATAGAAAAAGAACATTTTAAAAGTAGCAAGAGAAAAGCAAAGCATCACTTACAAGGGAACTGCAATATGGTTAACAACTGACTTCTCTTTAGAAACAATGGAAGATAAATGGCATTGGGTTAATATATTAAAAAAAAAGCAAGAAACATATGATCAGCAAAGCTATTCTTATGAAATCAAAATAAAATATTACATTATAAGCAAAAAGATAGTAAAAAATTGTTGTTAGCAAGCTCACCTCAAAAGAAATATAAAAGGAAATTCTTCACATTGAAAATAAACTGTTCTGGTTTCCTAGAGCTGCCATAAAAGAGGCCTCAAAATTAGTGACTTTATATAACAAATTTATTTTCTCACAGTTCTGGGGAACTGAAATTCCAGTTTGGGAACTCTGCTGCTTTGTTTCCTTCTGAGGGTGTCTATCTTCTAATTTCTTGTTGTTATCCACAATCCTCAGCATTCCTTTGATTTTTATAGACACATCTACCTCTGTCATCACATGAGATTTCAATTTTTTTTCTCTGATATGTGTCATTACCTCTTTATAAGACACCATTTAAAAGGAACCTCCCCTCTACAATCAGAAAACAAGACAAGGTTATCCACCTTTGCTACTTATTTTTAACACTATATTAGAAATTATAGCCAAGGCAATTAGAGAAGAAAAAGAAATAAAATCATCCTTTTTGACTAAGAAGTAACACTTTTTCTATTCACAGATTATATGATCTTGTATATAGGAAAACCTAAGGAATTTACTAAAAACTTATGACTCAATAACAAAAAGACACTCAGTTTGAAAATGTACCCATAATGTGAATAGACACTTCTCCATAGAAGATATAAAAATGATCAGCAATGGGACTGTAAAATGGCTCAACCACTGTGGAAAATAGCATGGTGCTTCCTCAGAAAGTTAGAAATAGAAATACTGTATGACCCAGAAATCCCTCTACTTGTTATATGTACACAAGAAATTTGAGCCAGGACAAGAGTAGATGTATGCACACTGATGTTCATTACAGCACTATTCACAATAGCCAGAGGATGGAGACAGTGGAGAGTAATTCACTGGCTAGAGGGTAGACACATGTTAGCTCGGGTGATGGGGAGGGCAATATATAAGAAGGGGCATTAGCAGAAGAATGATGAAGATAGGTGAAGACAAAAGGGGTTATGCAAGGGCTAAGAGGTAAAGGTAAATAGTGATACATACACAACATTAAAACAGTGTTCTGTTCATGGACAGGGACACAAGCTGAATGGGGAAGGAAGAAGGAGTAGACATGTTGCCAGGAAGAATCAAACCCTGGAGAAGGACATCATACTTGGTAAAGCTGAGGGTCAGCAAAAAAGAGGAAGACCCCCAACAAGATGGATTAGCACAGTAGCAGCAACAATGGGCTCCAATGTAACACTTGTGAGGATGGCACAGGACTGGGCAGTGTTTAGTTATGTAGTGCATAGTGTTGTTATGAGTCACAACCAACTCAGTGGCACCTAATAAGAACTGGAGGGAATGAGAGATAGGAGGAAATATCGTCATGGCAAAAAGAGATCTTAAAAATATTTTTAATTGCTTACCTCTATCTGTTTGGCCATGAAGAAACAGTGTTGGATCTAGGAAGCTATGAGGAGTGAGAGTGTAGAGTACGATGGAAGCAATTATAACAGTAATGGCAGTAGGAACAATGTAATTAGCATCTTTGACAAGGGTAATGAGAATTGGTATCCCAGAAAACTCTCCACCCCAGAAAAATATGAGCTGCCTCTATTGCATTAAGGCAGGTGTGACAAAAAGGGCCATATACTAGAGTACTTAAGAGAAGCAGTTATGTTGAGAGCAACTCAACTACATTTCAGGAAATCTACATCTGTAATTTTAATAACATATCTGAGGACAAGTACTTGTGTGGGAGTAAAAGGAGGCAGAGTAGAAGTTGCACTCATCCAGGTATGTTATTGTTGTTTAATGTTGTCAAGTTGGTTCTGACTAATAACCACCCTCTTAGGGTTTCCAAGGAGCGATGGGTGGGTTTGAACTGCTGACCTTGTGGCTCAAATTGACCTTGCAGTCCAGCACATTATATTGCACCACCACACAAGCTGAGAAATTCAAATATGATTAAGAGTATAAAGTAATAAAATACAGGTTAATGATCAATTACTTTATAGGAGATTTAGCAGTATATACTAAGACAAAGATTTTCAAAGTGTAGCCTCAGACCAGTGATATCAGCTTCACCTGGGAGATTTTTAGAACTGATAATTATCTTTCCCCACCCAAACATATTAAATCACAAACTTTTGGAATGGGCTCAGCAATTTGTATTCTATCAAGTCTTCTAGGTGATTCTGTGTTATTGTTGTTGAGTGCATCGATTCGGTTCCAACCCATAGTGACCCTGTATAGGGTTTCTGAGGAGTGATTGGTGAGCTTGAACAGCTGACCTTCTTGTTTAAACCGACATTGCAGTCTAGCACATTAACCCACAGCACCACACCAGTGAACAATAAATGTTGCAAAACATCATGCTAAGAAGATTGTTTCGTAAGATTTAAAAGGATCACATCAAAGACTGGAATTAGCATTATTTAGGATGTAAGGGAATGAATATATTAACAGCAATGAAATATAGAAGGAAAGGAGTCAAAACAGGGCCTCAGTCCCAAAGAGATCAATATATTTGCACAGGCTCAGGGAAACGTAATCAAAGACAAAGTTATGAGAGACCATATGCTAGAGGAATGTGATACTTTAGTCTAGAACCATAGAGTGGTTTCAAATGCAGACTCGTAATTATCCTGACTTCAGATAGAGCTATATAATCTTCACTTAATTCGACTGCATGTCTAAAGATGATGGTCACAATTTTATTAGGTAAAAAAAAATCAAAGTGAAACTTCATTCACATATCAAACCTTGAAAGACCTGGGATTTTTTTTAAGCTTTTATTGTGAATTGAGTGATAGTTTACATGAGAGAACATCAGCTTTACATTCATCCTATCGTATTTCATTTTATTACAATGATTATAATCCCCTCCATGCATCATCATTCAACGGCATTTGCTTCCATTCCCTCTGGTGTTTTTTGTTTTTTTTTAATGTACACTGATGCACTCAGGCATATATAAACATTCAGACAACCAAAGGAACACACCACAAGCCTGCCCCCTCCCCAGCCGTCAGCACACAGCCCCTCTCCCTCCCTGAGTCCAGAGTCCCCCACTGCTCCATCTCTCCACATCATTGTCTCTGCCTCCATCTCTGGCATCACTGCTTCTCTGGATAGTGTCCCACACTAAGCTCTTCTCCCTTGATGGTGTCCCAGGGTCCTCTGCTCCTGGACTGCAAGATCAACCACTCCCCTCCTTTTGTTACAAAATGTCTACCTTTACATTTGCAACACTCACAATCAGTCCTGATAGCAATTATTCACTATTGAACCACAAAAGTCTTACCCCATCTCCGTTCACCAGCCCTGTGCAGACAGATTGGAAATCATTCAGTGGAGATGTTACCTTCTCCTGCACACTCTGAAACTAGTCTGCCTCTTGAAAGCTTCTAATCCAGTCACTTCGTGCTTTTGTAGCCCCCTCATTTGGGGTAGCCAATGTCTAAATTGTCCATCCCTGTAAACTCTGTGTACCAAGGGAGTGGGAATGATCCTCGCTGTAAAGATTAATTCCTGTCAACCTTGTGTACTGAGGGGGTGGGAATGATCCTCGCTGTAAAGATTAGTTCCCTCTTTTGAGCTATTACATACTATAGGTCAAGTTCATCAAATTGTAGCAGATTACTGGGTTTTTTTTGTTTTTTTTTTTTTACTTCTTTCTTCTTCTAGTTGAGTTCTGATCATCCTGCCATTGAAACCAGGTTAAATGGGTTCTATCTGCAGGTATGGGTGTTCTTGTGCTCCCCTCACTTCATATCAATTGTATGCTTCACTCTCCACTCTAGTCCTCTGTGGCCATGTCCCTGTCCCTGGGCCCAGGAGTTCCCAGGTCTTGCCATATTGCTAGCCAACCAGGTCTCAATCCAGGTGGACAGGAGTCTATTGAACATGGTGAGACTTAGCTCACAACTTCATTGCTGTTTTTCCCCTACTTCCCCTTATTGATAGACCAATGTGGTCACTAGCAAGACCATATGCCTGCTCGTATATTCCCCTTGAGTCTCAGTCTTGCAAGGGGTTTGCCCTGAGGGGACCTAACTGCTTGCCTTGATGGCTCCCAGCGAACAACTTGCTTGTTCTTGTAGTAGTCAGTTGGACTGCCGTTATTGTTTTGTATTTTTCTTGCTGTTTTTTTTCTTTTAAGAAGTATCTTCTGTTCTAGCTGCTCCAGGCTAAGACCTGGAATTTTAATGGATTGACATATCAAAGGTTACCCTGAAAAGGGCCTGAGTGAGAGAAATTATTGAAGTGATTATATAAAATGAGATCTTAAGCCTATTTAATATTAGTAATTATCTTTGTTTGAAGAGTTTTATTCTTTCTTTGATTATTTCTTTTTGACCTAGTGGATCAGAAATAAGGACCAGTATTGTGTGTGTTGTGTCTATGTGTGTGAGAGAGACTAAAATTGCCTTGGATCTTTTAATCTCTTCTATTCGGAACCGACTCGAAGGCACTTAACAACAACAACAACATTTATCTAATAGGAGTTCTGGTAGCCTATTGGTTACGAGTTGGGCTGCTAATCTCATGGTCAGCAGTTTGAAACTGCTAGTTGTTCCGTGAGAGAAAAACAAGGCTTTCTGCTCCCTTAAAGATTGACAGCCTCAGAAACCCAAACAGGGTTCTCTATGAGTCAGAACCAACTCCACGGCATACCACCACCACCACCACCACCACCACTTAAATTGCTTAGAAATTTTTAAGAGTAGATATTTACTGCAGGTGCAACATTTATAGCCTGAGTCCAAAGATTGTTCAGAATTCCTTAGTGTTTGCTCAGAGAGCCATATTAATTTTACCATTTCCTTTCCTTCTGTATTATGGTGTTTTATCAATGATGAAATGAAATTGTACTCATATGACTTTCAGGTCTCCTTCATGCCCACTTGGCATCCAGGATGTTATAAGCTTATAAGAAAGCCTAGCTGGAACACAATTTAAAATGACACAGATTTGCCCCAAATTTCAAAGGTCCTAAGGTCTTTGTAAGGAGCTCTGGTAGCGAAGTGGTTACGAAACAGGATGCTATCCTCAGGGTCAGCAGCTGCTCCCTGGGAGAAAGATGAAGCTTTCTGCTCCCGTAAAGATTTACAGCCTCAGAAACCCTGTACAGGGTCACGATGAGTCGGAACCGACTCCATGACACATAACAACAACAACAAAGGTCTTTGTGCTAGTTGTTTAGGGATATAGCTCTATCTATCTATCTATCTATATCTCTATCTATATTGCATAGCTACAGAGCTTTTTCATGCCCCTTAAAATTTTTCTTTTGAGGTGCGAATCTCATTTACAAGGATCTTCACAAAGATGGTAGATCAATGGAATTAAAGCACAATGGAATTTTTCTGTGAACTTCTTTGAACATCTTCATATGTCATCCTACTTCTGGCACTGCTTCAGGGCTCTTTCTACTACAACATGTTGTTGTTGTTAAGTGCGATCGAGTTCTGACCCATAGCGACCCTGTACAGAGTCCTCCAATCCTGATGCCACATTTTTCTTCATATAACCCAGCTTCTCGGATTATTTGCTCAGCATATACATTGAATAAATGTGGTGAAAGAATACAACCCTGTCACAAACCTTTCTTAATTTTAAACCATTCAGTGTTCCCATGTTCTGTTCGTACAACTGCCTCTTGGTCCAGGTACAGATTCCTCATGAGCACAATTAAGTGGATCTTGATCATATGCTACCTCTTGAAACGGTTGAACATTAACCATTTCTTTTTGGTACAGTGACTCTGTATATTCCTTCCATCTTTTCGTGATGCTTTCTGCATCATTCAATAATTTGCCCAGAGAATCTTTCAATAACAAAAGTCAAGGCTTGAATTTTTTCTTTAGTTCCCCCAACTTGAGAAATGCTGAGCACGTTCTTCCTTTTTCGTTTTCTGATTCCAGATCTTTGCACATTTTGTTGTAAGATTTGGCTTTATCTTCTCGAGCTGATCCTTGAAATTTTCTGTTCAGCATTTTTACCTCCTCATTTCTTCCATTTGCTTTAGCATCTCTATACTGGAGAACAAGTGTCAGTGTCTCTTCTGACATCCATTGTGACCTTTTCCTTCTTTCCTGTCTTCTTAATGACTTTTTGCTTTCTTCATGTATGATGTTCTTGATGTCATCCCACAACTCTTCTGGTCTTCAGTCTTTAGTGTTTAATGCAGCAAATCTGTTCTTCAGATGATCTCTAAATTCAGGTGGGATATCTTCAAGTCATATTTTGGCTCTTGTGGACTTGTTTTCACTTTCTTAAGCTTCAGTTTGAATTCGCATATGAGTAATTGGAGTCCTGGTGTGGCACTGTGGGTTAATGCCTCAGACTGCAAAGCCATTTGAACTGCAAGGACGGTGGTTCAAGCTCACCAGCTGCTCCTCGGAAACCCTATATAGGGTCGCTAAGGGTGGGAACCGACTTGACGACATTTAACAACAACAACAATTGATGATCTGTTCCACAGTCTGCCCCTGGCCTTGTTTTCACTGATAATATGGAGCTCTTCCATTGTCTCTTTCCGCAGATGTAGTCAATTTGATTTCTGTGTATTCCATCTGGTGAGGTCCATGTGTATAGTCGTCTCTTATGCTGTCTAAAGAAGGTATTTCATGTGATCTCCA
>NW_006408528.1:26957995-26961530 GCF_000296735.1 Chrysochloris asiatica
TTGTACCTCATGACTGATCTGGATATGTTCTTTTTGACAATGAATTCAACACCATTCCTCTTCAATTTGTCATTCCTGGCATAGTAAACCATGCGGTTGTCAGATTCAAAATGGACAGTACCAGTCCATTTCAGCTCACTAATGCCTAAGATATCAATGTTTATGACCCTTAGTGACCTGTATAAAGTTTCCAAGGATCAGCTGGTGGGTTTGAGAGTTATTAACTTAGTACCTACTTGTACTAATCTGGCATCAGACATATTTTCTAAGTTTCTAACCAAACTGTTGAAATTTCATTCCAAACCATATGGTTGTTTTTAAGTATCATCATCCAGTTGGTTCTACCTCATAGCCACCTGTGCAAATTTCCAAAGCTGTGAATCTTTTTGAGAATAGTAAGACTCACCTTTCTCCAGTGAATGGCTGGTAGGCTCTGACCACTGACCTTGTGATTCTAAGTCCAGTGCTTAACCTACAGTTGTTGTTGTTAGGTGCCATTGAGTTGGTACCAACTCATAGGGACCTTATGCACAGCAGAACGAAACACTGCCTGATCCTGGGCCAACCTCACTATCGTTGCCATGCTTGAGTCCATTGATGCTGCCACTTGGCTAATCCATCTCGTTGGGGGTCTTCCTCTTTTTCTCTGACCCTCCACCTTACCAAACATGAGATCCTTCTCCAGCTACTGGTCCCTCCTGGCAATATGTCCAAAGTATGAGAGATGAAGTTTGGCCATGTTGGCCTCCAAGGAGCACTCTTGCTGCACTTCTTCCGAAACGATATTTTTGTATTTTTTTTTTATTTCTTGCATGCAACTCTGACATTTATAGTATACAAATTAAATACATGCATTTATTATGAAGTCATCAATTAATTTTGATAAATATCAGGGTTATTTTAATGCCATCAATAACTCAGGCTTAAATTCACCAGCCTTATGATAGTAAACTTCTGCTCAATATAAGTAGTGGTAACAGTTTTTGAAAAAGTGTGATACTGAGATAAGAAATGCATTTCACAGATGATATTTATCTCATACCAAGCAATTAAAAATAAGGTCCTGTTGTAAAGATTCAGTAATATTTGACTTGCTTTTAATTTTTCAATTTTGAAAATTATTTAAGAAGTCCCAATTTAGATGTTTAAACTATAAGGTCGGCAGTTCAAGATCACCACCTGCTCCTCGGAAACCCTATACAGGGTCGCTATGGGTCGGAATTGACTCGACGGCACTTAACAACAACAAATTTATATGTTTATTCCATATAGTCATATTTAGGCTTTCAGATAATTCATTCAGGCTAGAGGCTGTTAGGAGCTATTGTGTGCTTCTTACATAAGGAAAATATTTGCTATAACCTTTTCTGTGAAAGATTTAAAAAATCTACAGCTAAAATAGTTTGTGTATACCTATTTTAAAAGTAATTATAGACTTATGATAAAAAGAATTATGGAGAATGAATTTTTTTTTCTCATTCATACAACAAATATTTATTCCTACTGCTATCTTTGTATTATTATTATTGTGAATTGAGTAAAGGTTCACAGACAAGATCATCAGTTTTGCATTCAACAAAATCATATGCTTTCTTTCATCTAAATGATTGCTATTGAAACTGACCTTGCAGTCTAGTACTTATTCTACAGTGTCACACGAGGACCCCATTGTTGTGGTGGTGGTTGTTATTGTTAGGTGCCTTTGAGCCACTTCTGATATATAGTGAACCTATGTACCTGTGTACAACAGAACAAAACACCAGCTGGCCCTGTGCTATCCTCACAATTGCTGCCACACCTGAAACTATTGCTCCTGCAACTGTTTTGTCCAAAGCATGAGAGTCGAAGTCTCACCATCCTTTCTTCCAAGAAGCATTCTGGTTGTACTTCTTCCAACACAGATTTGCTTGTTCTTCTAATAGTCTGTGATACATTTTATATTGTCCTCCAACTCATATGCATCAATTCTTCTACTGTCTTCGTATTCACTTTTCAACTTTCACATGAATATGAGGCTATTGAAAATACCATGATTTGGGAAAGGTACACTTTATTGCTAAAACTGACGTCTTTGTTCTTTAACACTTTAAAGAGGTCTTGTGTAGCAGATTTGCCTGATGCAAAAAGTCGTTTGATTTCTTGACTTCTGCTTCCGTGACTGTTGATGGTGAAACCATGAAAAATGAAGTCTTTGGCAACTTCAATATTCTCTCCATTTATCATGATGTTATTTATTGCTCCAGTAGTGAGGATTTTTGTTTTCTTTATATTTACTGAGGTACAACCAATACCAAAGACTGTGGCCTTGATCTTCATCAGTAAGTATTTTAAGTCTTTTCAGCAAACATGGTTGTATTATCTACATCAAAGGTTGTTAATGATTCTTCCGCCACTCCTGATGCCATGTTCTTCTTCATGTAATTCAGATTCTCAGATTATTTTCTTAGCAAACAGTTAGAATAAGTATGGTACAAGAATACAACCTTACTGCACACCATTCTTGGTTTTCAACCATTCAGTGTCTCTTTGTTCTGTTAGAATGCCTGCTTCTTGTTTTATGTACAGATTCCTCATGAGCACAATTAAGTATTCCAGAATTCTCATATGCCACACACAATATGGTCCATAGCTTGTCATGATCCTAGTCAAAACCCTTTGCATAGTCTGTAAGGCACAGGTAAATGTCTTTCTTTTATTCTCTGCCTTCAGCCAAGATCCATCTGACATCAGCAATTATATCCCTTGTTCCACGATCTAGCTTGAACCTCTGGGAGTTCCCTGTCAATATAATGTTGCAGCTATTTTTAAATTATGTTTGGCAAAATTTTACTTGCATGTGATATTAATGATATTGTCTGATGATTTCCACATTTTCTTGAGTCATCCCTCTTTGGAAGGGGCACAAATATGGAGCTCTTCCAATCAGTTGGTCAGATAGCTGCCTTCCAAATTTCTTTACATAGTTGACTGAATGCCTCCAGTACTGCATTAGTTTGTTGAAAGATTTTAATTTATATTCCATCAATTGCCAGGGCCTTGTTGTTTGTCAATGCCTTCAGTGTACCATGGACTTTTTCATTCAATATCATTGGCTCTTTCTTGCTCATATGCTCCCTCTTGCAATGGTTGAACATCGACCATTTATTTTTGGTATAGTGACTCTGTGTACTCCTTCCATCTTCTCTTGTTGCTTTTTGCATCATTCAATAATTTGTCCAGGAATCCTTCAATACCACTAGTCAAGGCTTGAATTGTTACTTCTGTCCCTTCAGCTTGAGAAATGCTGAGCGTGTTCATCCCTTTTGGTTTTCTAACTCCAGATCTTTGCACATTTCGTTATAGTATTTGACTTTGTCTTCTCAAGCTGCCCTTTGAAATTTTCTGTTCATCTCTTTTATCTCCTCATTCTTCTGTTTACATTAGCATCTCTGTATTGGAAAGCAAGTTTCAGGTACCTTCTGACATCCATTTTGGTCTTTTCTTTCCTCCTTGTCTTCTTAATAATCTTTTGCTTTCTTTCTATGACTTTTTTTTT
>NW_006408528.1:26962405-26981342 GCF_000296735.1 Chrysochloris asiatica
TGTTATCTCCAGCATCATTTCTATCACCAAGTCCATATTTTCTGACTGTTGTTTCCAACTTTGGTATTCCAATCACCAGTATCAATGCATCTTGATTATATGTTTGATCAATTTCTTACTGAAGTTGGTAGAAATCTTTAATATCATCATCACTAACTTTAATTGTTGGTGTATAAAGTTGTATAATAGTGGTATTAACTGGTCTTCCTAGTAGGTATGTGGATATTATCCTATCACAGATAGTATTATACTTCAAGATAGATCTTGAAATGTTCTTTTTAATGATAAATGAAACACCATTTCTCTTCAATTTGTCATTTCCAGAATAATGAACCATGTGATTTTCAGATTCAGAATGGATAATTTCAGTCCATTTCAGCTCACTAATGCTTAGGATATCGATGATTATGCATTCCACTTCATTTTTGATAACTTTCAATTTACTTAGATCCATCCTTTGTATATTCCGTATTCTAATTATTAATCATTGTTTGCAGCTGTTTCTCCTCATTTTGAGTTGTGCCCCATCAGCTGATGAAGTTTGCTCCATTCATGTCATCATGGTCAACTCTACTTTGAGGAGGGAGTTGTTCCCTAGCCATATTTTGAGTGCCTCCAAAGCTGAGGGAGTCATCTTCTGGCACTATATCTGACAATATTCTGGTGCTATTCATCATGTTTCTGTTGCTATCTGACAGTGTTTCTCTGCTATTCATAAAATTTTCAGTGGCTAAACAGTTGGAAGTAGTTCACTTTTCCTTTTGTCTTAGTCTGGAACTCAGCTGAAACATGAGTACCATGGGTGATTTCTGCCAACATTCAAAATACTGGTAGCATAGCTTCCAGCGTCATGGCAACATGCAAGCCACTATAGTGCAACAAACTGATGATGAGTAGTGGGACTCCATTGTAGAAGTTATAAAATCGGAATAAATGTGATGCTCTCCTCTTTACAAACTTCTTTCTGTTGTTACCCCCTTCATTTCACCTTCCATAATGCTATGAACTCAAATTTAAACGATGTTTTTCCCTGAGATGTATATTAACAAAAACCTAAAAAAGATTAAAAATAGAATGATTGAAAGTGTTCTGTTGATACTTTGATGTTGTACTATCCTTCCTTATATATGCACCCTCATTATTTCTGTATATATAAGCTTACAAATTGAGTTTCAAAATGTTTATTAATAAAAGCAACCCAACAATATTACTTCTAGTTGTAGTAATACTTTATATTTTGCCACTATTATCATTAGTTAATGGTTGTCATTGGTAGATACCATTGAGTCAGCTCCAACTCATAAAGACCCCTTGCAGAAGAGAAAAAAATACTGCTCAGTCCTGTGCCATATTCATAAGTATTGTTATGTTGGAGTCCATTGTTGCCACCATGGCATCAATCCAACTCATTGGGGTTCTTTTTCATTTTTGCTGATCCTCCACTTACTTTACCAAGCATGATATCCTTCTCCAGGGACTGGTGTATCCTGATAACATTCCCAAAGAATGAAAAACGAAGTATCACCCTTCTTCTGACTTCTACAGAGCATTCTTGCTGCACTTCCTCCAAGACAGATTTGTTATTCTTGCAGCATATTGTCGTTTTGAGAGTCCTGATGTGGCACTGCTGGTTACTGTGTTGGGCTGTAAGGTTCATTTGAACCACAAGGTCAGTGGTTAAACCTCACCAGCTGCTCCTCAAAAACCCTACACAGTGTCCCTCTGAGTCCAAACTGGCTTGATGACACTTAACAAAAATAATGGTCCTTTTTATATTCCCCAACACCATAATTCAATTGTATCAATTCTTTTATGGTCTTCTTTATTCATTGTTCAACATTCACATGCAGATGAAACAATTAAAGATACCATGACTTAGGTCAAGCTCAACTTAGCCCTCAAACTGGCATCTTTATTCTTGAATGCTTTAAAGAGGTCTTTTGCAGAAGATTTGCATAATGGTTGTTGTTGTTAAGTTCTGTAGAGCCTATTCTGACCCCTAGAGACCCTGTATAGGGTATCTGAGGAACAGCTGGTTAGCTTGAACCACCGATCTTGCTGTTCAAACTGACTTTGCAGTCCAGCGCATTAACCCACAGCACCACACCAGTGGGTTTATTATTATTCTGTAGTCTCATTAGTAGCTTTGCTGTTGTTAGATTGTCCAGTCAGTTCCAACTCATAACAATCCTATGCACAATATAACAAAACCCTTCCTGGCCTGTACCACCATCACAATTGTAGTAATGTTTCAGTACATTACTGTTGCCACTGTGTCAATCCATCTCGTTGGGGGTCTTCTCTTTGCGGACTCTCCACTTTAGCAAACATGTTGACTTTCTTCAGGAACTGATTCTTCCTGGCAACATGTTTACAGAATGAGAGATGAAGTCTCACTGTCCTCACTTCTTAGGACCATTCTGGCTGTACTTCTTCCAAGACAGATTTATATGTTTTACCTTCCACAGTGCTGTGTAACACAGATTTAAATAAAGGAGTCCATAGTATTTTCAATATTTTTTGCTAACACAGTAATTCAAATGCATTAATTCTTATGCAGACTTTTAAAAATTATTTATTGTCCAGCTTTTACATGTATATAAGGTGATTGAAAATACCATTACTTGGGTTGTGCCCACTATAGTTTTCAGACTGATGTCTTTACTCTTGGACACTTTAGAGAGTTTTTTTTTTTGCAGCAGAATTGCATAATGCAATACACATTGTTTGATTTTTTTTTTTAATTGTTGCTTTCATGATTTTCATTGTGAATCCAAGCAAAATGAAGTCTTTGACAACTTCAATCTTTTCGCCATTTATCGTGATGTTATTGATTGGTCCATTTGTGAGAATTTTTGTTTTCTTTACATTGAGGTGCTATCAATACTGAAAGCTGTGATCTTTGATCTTCATAAGTAGTTATTTCAAGTTCACTTTGCTTCCAGCAAACAAGATTGTGTTATCTGCATATTGCATGTTGTTAATGAATAGTCCTCCAAACCTGATGTCATGTTCTTCAGAGGAACAGCTGATGAGCTTGAACCACCAACCTTGCAGTCCTCGTTAGTAGGCCCGCAGCACCACACTGTGACTCCCACAAACCAATCAAACCCACTGCCATAGGGTGTTTCAGAGACTGTATGTCTTTACTGAAGCAGACAGCCTCTTCCTTCTTCCACAGTGATGGTTTGAACTCTGACCTTGCAGTTAGCAGCGCAATCAATGCCTACATACAGTACATCAGAATGAATTCCCTGATGATTAGACTACTTTTAATATGACTTATTTTGTTTATGTTTCATATTTTTAGACTTCTAAATTTAGATGCTCTTGTTGTTAAGTTCTATCAAGTGGTTATGACTCAACATTACCGTGGATAGACTTTCTGAGGAGCAGGTGGTGGACTTGAACCATTGACCTTGCAGTTAGCAGTCCAGCACTTATCATAATGCTACACCAGGACTCCAAATTTTTGTATATATATTTATATTTATTCACTTATAATGAATGAATAGTTAACATTTTTAGTGTCATTAAAAACTCTTTATAAACATTTTGTTATCCAAATTTTATTTCATTATATGAGAAATTTATTGTGGAAATTTTATTCTGTTTCCAGTTCAGTATTTATATAATCTATTAGAAAAATTTTTATGAAAGAAACCATATCTGCATTTTTGAGAAATTCTTATAAGGGAGGAATAAATTTAACTCATTTAAAATTCTACATCTCCATTACATAATTTTTCATTTTGGTTTATTTCTTAGCCATTTGAAGTGTGTAATTAAGAAATTTTTCTATGTAAATCTTATAGTTAAATTATTTCATGAGTCTTTATATATCATATAATAACATATACCCCTATCATCACACAGGAACTATCACTGGGTTGTTTTTAGCTTCTTTTGAATGTCTTTCTTCTTCTGAAAGTGTTTAAAACATTTTCTTAGTATTTGCTGGTGCAAAAGAATTACCTGATTTATGGCCATGTGTCTTGATATTTAAAATTTCCTCAATACGTGACTGTTATAATAATAGTCAGTTTAAAGCAACAAATCTAGATATGTCTCTTACCTTTGGTTTTTTTCCCCCCTAGGAGTTTAGTGAATGGCTATAATCTGCATAATTTGTTTTTTTGTTTTGTTTTTTTTTTAAGTACTCTTTTTAAGGGGTCTTCAGAGGGGACTAATCACTCTAGACCCATTTGGAATTACCATTAGCTTTACTCTCTCTCTCAGGAGTGCTGGTTAAATTCTTCACAGAGTCTAAAGGAAACGTTGTGCTGAGTTTTGCTAGCCTCCCTGTATCCAGTATACGTTCTCAGCTAAGCCAGTTCCCAGTCTCCATCTAGTTCAACCTAACCTGCATAATGTTGTCAGGATCATTTCCCTAATATTTATGTTCTCATGACACTCTTCTACTCGGAATATTCTTGTTTTTTCTCTCATGTTTATGAATGACTTTCACATTGTTTACCTTACTATTTAAGGTCTTCCATAATAGACCTATTTCTCAAGTATCACATTTTCTTCTGCAGTAGATTCCTCTCCTTTTGTTTTATGCTGAAATCACCAGTTGATTACAAGTCATAACGGCATTATAATGACACTCTAGGACAATAAAACAGCTCTGTAAGATTCCCTATGCTAAATCTTTATGAGAGAAGATCCCCGGGTCTTGTCTCCAACAGAGCTGCTGGAGAAAGTAACCAACCTTTTGGTTAGCAGCTGAGTGTACCACTAGGGTTCTTCATCCTTCCATTGGCTTCCACCAAGTAATACCCTTCCTGTGATGTCAAGGCCAAAAAACACGGTTTTTTTTTTGTTTTTTTTTTAATGAGTCTAAGCTTCTATATTTACTTCTTAATGAAGGAGTCCTAACTCAATATGAGAAAGCTATGACATTCATGTAGAATTTACCATAAAAAATAAGCAACTTCATTCCTTCTGTCATATTACTAACACATGAAATGAGTTCTTCTTAGAGTAATTCAAAGTACATTTTAAATCTTAGTTCCTTCAACATTTATTCCGACTTTAGGTTTCTCTTTTTCACACATATTTTCTTCTCCATTTTTCTCATCTTAATGTGTTTTATTTTATTTTATTTTGACATTTCCAGATTTTTGGCATCAGTGCTGTGTCTCAGTCAGTCCATCTGTTGTTGGGTCTCTGATGGTGGGTGTCCAACCTTGTGCCATGTCCTTTTTACATGAGGAATTTGCTGAATTAGTGAGAAGAACATCACCTGCCTCCCGATGTTTTATTATCTACCCAGGCTGTGTGCTTTCATGAAAACAAATTGGGGAGCTGGTGCTTAGATGTTGCCAAGTTTCTGCATTTTTTTCAGGAAATAAACATAATAATGTGTGACATTTCAAAAATAAAGACTCTTGGAAGAACTATTATGCTAAGGAAAGGTTGTTTAACCTTGGCTTATAGCCATGCAAAAAACAAGACATATTTTCTTCAGATTAAAATAAAATGGTTACATCTGGTACCTTTTCTAAAAATTTGTATTATTATAGAGGGAAAAAGCAAATTTATTAAAAAAAAAAAAAAGGACTGATTCTTAAGGCAGTCAAGGACTGTGCTATATATATTTCACTGCTACAGAAACTGAAAGATAATGACTAGGAATCATTTAGCTACTTCAAAATGGTACATTTATAGATAACATGTTATTTTTTATTTGGCCTTGTTTTCACAATAAAATTTTCTGATGATAATTTATTATATATTGTTACTTAACCATCTGGTTGCATCAGAAAACAGTGCATTATTTATAAACCTCATTGGTATTTTACTGTTAAATTTGTGTTTATTTGAAACATAGTGCCTGATGTCAGAAACACCAAACATTGTGCTTCATCTACAACAAACATATAGGGATAGGTGAGAATTTTTGGAATTTAAGAGAGTATGTGCATGGAGTCCTGGTGTGACACAGTGGGATAAATCACTGTACCACAAGATCGGTTTGAAATCTAAGGTTGGCATTTCAAACACACTAGTTGCTCCTTAGAAACCCTGTATAGGGTCCTATGAGTTGGAACTGACTCAGTGGCACTTAAGAACAAAAATCAACAAATATGTGCATAGGACAGTAAAAATAAACTTGTTCTGAGATAAATTGTACATAGAAAATAATGATTGGGTTTCCCAAAGTAGGAGTACTGGTACAGTGCTGGAGGATAAGCACTGGATTTCTAACCATATAGTTGGTGGTTAAAACCCACCAGCTGCTCCTCAGAAACACTGTACAGGGTTGCTATGAGTCTGAATTTTCTCCATGACATTTAACAACAACAAACCCCCAAATAAAGATTTTCATATATCAAGATATAGCATTGAAAGCCCGGAAATTTTATCTCAACAGTGTCTTGAATTGACTTTGGGCTCATAGATGTTGATTTGTGCTCACCAAGGTCATGGGAGTGTTTTGAATAAAAAGTTACTGTGAGAGTCAGTGTAGTGTAATAATTTAACAAGATCAATGACTGTGAAGTCCAGATGACCTATGTGTAAATCCTATCGTGGTTTAATGATTGTAGTCTTGAACAAGCTACATTATCTCTCTGTTTCATTCCACATCTGGAAAACAGAATAGTGATTGAGTGAACTAAGGTAAAAACAAAAATCCTTAGTGTTTGGCATATAGAAATATCTTTAAAAGTGTTACCTTTTATAATTACTGTTATTGTGAGAAATGTAACTAGTTGTTGCTGAAAAGTCTTGTGGAGTCTGTTCCAACTCATTGCAACCCTGTGTAGGGCTTCCAAGGAGCAACTAGTATGTTTGAAATGCCCACCTTTCGATTAACAGACCAGTGCTTATCTTATTTGCTGTTAAGTACGTGGAGTTGGTACTTAACTCAGTCACTCATTCATAGTGACCCTGCACAGGGTTTCTGAGGCTGTAAATCTTTACGGGAGCAGAAAGCCTCATCGTTCTCTCGCGGAACGGCTGGTAGTTTCAAACTGTGGACCTTGAGTTTCGCAGCCCAATTCGTAACCACTACGCTACCAGAGCTCCTTGCTTATCTTATAGCGCCACTCATATTCTTTTTCCATGATTTTCTCTCACTCTTGGGAAGCTACAAAAGAAGCTAGGTGGCAATCCAAAACGTGTTTTTATAAGTAAGAAGAATAAAAGCACTACATACATTTGAATGTCTAATACTTTATGGAGGACGTAGCCTGATAGATCACCTTCACACATGGTGCAGCTTTGACACAGACCGGAATAAATAGTCTCTGGACCAAAACACTCCCCTTGTTAGTGGTCAGATGAGCACTGCTAAGGGTTGGTGCACCTTTGTGACTCCTTTTCTATCTTCCATGGTTGACCAGCCATTGTTCTCCTCTGTCCTCTGTGACTCACACTTTCTGTTTTTAGATGCCTTACTTTCAAAAGGATCTCTGGTAGCTAAGTGGTTACGAGTGGGCTGCTAACCTTAAGGTCAGCAGTTCACAATTACCGGCTCTTACGCGGGAGAAAGAAAAGCCTTTGTACTTTCATAAAGATTTAGAGCCATGGAAACCCTGTGCAGGATAGCTGTGAGTCAGAACCGACTCCACGGCACACCACCACCACCCCTTTGCAAAATATTTTGCTCTGGACATGGGGTATCACAAAAAATTTATTCTTTCCTTTAATCCATTATGTATTGATTTTATAGCTAAAGCTCCTCAGGCAGCCTCACCTATCTTCCTAGTTTTTGTTGTTGTTGTTGTTATGTGCCGTGGAGTCGGTTCCGACTCACAGCGACCCTGTACAGGGTTTCTAAGGCTGTAAATCTTTACGGGAGCAGAAAGTCTCATCTTTCTCCCACGGAACAGCTGGTAGTTTCCAACTGCTGACCTTGAGGTCCTAGTTTTTAGAAGGGACTTATTTTTATCCTAACATATAAACTATTTAAGCCATATACAAATGCATAATTGATCATTCTTGTAAATTCCTGGCAACTGGTAAGTTATTTCTGTGGTTTTGACAGCAGAGTAGGAGGGCTAGTTTAATTGAGGATCTTTCTGAGCATGGCTGGGCCTTTTATTTATATCACTTGGTCTGGCATTTGTGCATCTGCTAACTCATTTTGGTGTCTTTCACATGTGTTTCTCTTATTTTCCTAGACAGATTATAAATTTATTATGAAAAGGGACTGGTTAATTTTATTTTTTTCCTCATAGAACCAAGAAAATTCTGGGATATTAATTGTGTTGTTGTGGTTCCAACTTTTAGCGACCTGTATATGTTCCTGGTAATGGCTGGTGGGCTTGAACAGTTGAGCTTGCCTTTAGCAGACCAGTGCTTATCCTACAGTACCACAGCCATTAATTGATGTTCAATAAATACTAGATTTGCTCTCCATGAAACTATCATTTTTTAGTTTAGTTTTGTTTTCTCTTGCTATGCAGGTATCTGTGCTGAGTATTTGTTGAATAAATGTATTAATGAATCATCATTATAGATTATCATTGTAGGTTACAGTGTGAAAGTCTATGTTGTATTCAGTATTCTTTGCTAACATTACAATTCAAATGCTTTAATTATTCTTTGACTTTCTTTATTCATTGTTCAACTTCCAAGTGAACATGAGGTAATTGGAAAAACACACACACACATACACCAAAAAATGGCCTGGGTCAGGTGCATCAAAGTAACATCTTTGCTTTTTAGGACATTAAAGGAGTTTGTGCAGCACATTTTCCTAATGCAATATGCTGATCAGTTTCTTGACTGCTGCATCCATTGAAGATGATTGTTAATCCAAGTAGAATTAAATTGTTAAGAAATTCCATTTTTCTCCATTTCATGAAATGTTGCAGACTGTGTAGGCCTGGTCAGAGGTTCGAGGCCCTATAGGCCCGAGTGTAACAAATGAGGCCACTGGCAGTCAATAGCAAATTGTTTTTCATCCTAGTGTTCAGTTACATGTATTAATTTAATACATGGAGCCCTTGATAATCCACAGATAAATGTGATATTTTCCTAAAGCCGAGACTAAAGGTTGCAAGGTCAAGCCTTCCTCCAAAGGATTAACTAAAAATATCTTAGCTACTTCTTGGTTCTTTGTCTATAGACAAAGAACCCATCCTCCCTAATCCCTTTTCCAGGTGCAGCCCGTTCACCTGGGCTCAGGAAGCTGAAACAGCGGGACTCCGCCCAAGCTTTTGTCCTTCCCTCTCACCTTCCCCCAACTGAGTTCAGGGGCTATAGATATGTTAATTGGGCCTGAGAATCCAAGTTGCTGGCCTGGGATTTGAACCAGCGAAGTACGATGTAAAGTTACCTGAATGTCTGGAAAATTACTGATGTTAGCTGTATCCTGTTTTGGTCCCTCCCAGCTTGGTGTGAAGCTCCTCCCCTAAATAAAAAAGAGGCCCAGGCCTCCCCAGGTGTGCATTACAAGATGGAGGGCCTGCAGTAAAGATTGCAGGGCAGTGAGTTGCTACCTGCAGAGGCCACAATGCCTGTACTCCCAAGTCTGCCCACCAGTGATGTATCCACCCTGGCTTTGGGGTGCCTCATTGTACCCCTCTTTCTGTCTGTCTTTGTATATCTTTACCACCACCAGGTATCTCCTCCTCGTGAACCGAACCCCTATGTCGAGGCCAGTCCCCGACAATGAAACTGTTTATTAGTCCAGTTGTGAAGATTTTTATTTTCTTTACATTCAGGTGTAATACACATAGGGTACATAAAATATTTGCCACATCAGATGAAAAATAGAGGTTACTTAGGGAATAGAAAAATGAAATAGAAATTCAAGGTAGACAATAAGATACTATCAGGAATGATCAACTTAACAAAAGTCTAAGAGGACTTTTGTAAATTGAAACTATATTCTATAAAATTATATTAAAATAAAAATTAATTCTAGCTTAAGAGAGAATTGCTTAACAGAAAAATAAATGTTTATTAAAATAACAGCAGAGAAAGAAAGATGGAAAGGATAAATTAGAAACAACAAATGGACAATAAAATTTATTTTTAAGAATATGATTAATCAGAAATCTGGAAAGAAATAATAGAAAGGAGAGAGGTAATGTTTGAAGGTAAAATGGCTTTGAATTGAGGAAAGAAACGAAGCCACAGAACTTGGAGGAAACTAGGTATCCCAAGAAAGAGAAATTAAAATAAATGGAATGCCAAACATATCACAGTGAAAGCCTGTACAGAGCAATTCAGGTAAAAGAGTCCTAGACATAGATTCCCAAGAGCACTATTGCAGTAACCTGCCCAATGAGTCATGCTTCCCAGATACAAGCCTTTGTTCATTCATTTGGCACTGTAGGATAAGCACAGGACAACTTACCATGAGGTTGGCAGTTCAATCCCACCACTAGATCTGTGGGAGAAAGGGGCCCATTTGGCAGCCAGCACCAACTGTCAAACATGAGAGTGACATATCTTTGATTGTCCAGCCCAGTCCACCCTCCAGCTAAATGTAACCACATGAGGAATACCAGTTAATATTATACAGAATCCATACAAATGATTGTTTTGTGGGCCACTACATTTCTGAGCCAGAGCTTCGCTGAAACAACGGAAGCTGAAAGCAGCTGCGCCCTGGATGAGACAGCTCTCAGAAAGGACTTGTATACTGTTTGCCTTCAAAGACAGTCTTTGCATGCTGTAGAGTTTTTTTTTATTATTCAATAAATAAATGTCAGTGATTTGTTTCTGACTTCTAATGTATACCCAGTGACAACTAGGAAGCGGCTGTACAGGATGCAGGATTTAGTGGTCATAGTAACAATCAGAAGAGATTGGTCATAGTAACCATCAGAAGATGGTTGTCCTCATGAACTGTAGTGCACATGGAAAAAATAAAATGCAATGATAATGAAATGGCAAGTAAAGTTTTGGAGTCCTGGTGTGGCACTGTGAGTTAATGCGCTGGACTACAAAGTCAGTTTGAACTGCAAGGTTGGTGGTTCAAGCTCATCAGCTGCTCCTTGGAAAACCTGTACAGGGTCACTATAGGTCAGAACTGACTCAATGGTACTTACCAACAACAACAACATTACTGAGAGCTTTAAAACACAGTATTCAATTTGAAAGTGAAGGAGATCTTCAGCAAAGACTTGACATGTATACATATATAAAAGCAGGCCAGTGGAGTCTATTTGGTAACACAGAGTGTGAATTAGTCATGAAAGTTTTTCTGTATGGCAGAGATCATTTTGTCACTCTGGTATATTCCATCAGAAAACTGGCATCACCAAGTTTCTATGGAAGGAATGTATGTATAGCGTTCTGGTTCTTTTTCTTTCCACATCACATATCACAACACTTTCTTACCCACAACATATGAGGGAACTTCAAGAAGTTAATGGAAAAAATGCTATAATATTTTAATTTCACTTTTCCACAATTTTTTTTCATCTTACAGCTGTGATTCCCAAACTTTTGTAATTAAGGAAAAGAAATGTGTGTTAAGTATGCTTGCCAAATTTTTATTTTGTCATCTAAAGTCATAAAAAGAAGAAAAAAAAACCCTAAGTACTAGCACAAATACTTTCAGTAAAATGCAAGAGGAAAGTGATGGACGTAAAAATAAACTATGTAAAATGAAAAGAAAACTTAGATTTGGAAAATTCTATTGTACAAGCTAAGAACACATGTCCTAGAATGTTCACTAATAATGTGGGGACACAATCTATTGTTAAATAGATGAAGTCTGTGAGAGTTGGATGTGACCAGCTACCATGGGAAGAAACCCATCAGCTAAGAAAGCATTTGTTACAGGAAGAACAGGGTGTTGTTCTAACTGACATAAAATGTGGACGTGATTTTAGAATTTAGAAATGGGTAGAGCTGAAAGAGTTCTAAGGTGCCTAACTTGTTGTTAAGTGCCGTCAAGTTGTTTCCAACCCATAGCGACCCTGTCTGTATAGGGTTTCCAAGGAGCAGCCGGCGAGCTTGAACTACCGACCTTGCAATTCAAATGGCTTTGCAGTCTGACGCATTAACCCAAAGCGCCACACCAGGACTCCTAATAGTAAAGTCTAAATTGACTTGAATAGACTTTTAGTACAATTATGGACATGGAAGGCATGAAGGCGTGAAGACTCAGAAGGAAGTAAAGAGAGTCTCTGTGATGTTAGACAATACATATGGCAACAGCAACAGAATCTTGCTAGAAGTTTGTGCATTAAATATGCTTCTGGTGAGACTTTAAAGGAAAATGAACATATGATTGGACAGTTTGGGAAGGGTGATGTTTTTCTGCAATGGCAAAGAACTTTTTTGAATTATGTTAGAATATTTGGTGGAAGGTGACCTTGTGAGCCCTAAACTAACTTGGATCTAGCTGAGGAGGTTTCTAACCAAGATCTTAAAGGTGACACATGATAACCCCTTGCCACTTTTAGTAAAATGCAAGAGGAAAGTGATGAACTTAAAAATGAACTTAGCCAAATGAAAACAAAATTTAAGATTTGGAAAATCCTGTACCCTTTGTACAAACTAAGAACATGTTTCCAAAAATGTTCACCAATGATATAGGTACACAATCTATTGTTAAAGAGATTAAGTCTGTGACAGATGGATCAAACCAACTACCATAGGAGGAAACCCATCCGTTTCGACTGAAGCGGACAGAGAAAGAATGAAAAATAACACTGTATGCCTGTTGGAATTTTACACACAGGGAATAGGCCAAAGGCATTACATCTGTTATCCTCTAAGAAAAGAAAAGGATCATCCATAGAGTAGCTTGGAGATCAGCAGAACTGTTAGAAGGAACACAGGAAGCAGGGCCTTTTCAGTTTCAAAGGATGGGATCACCATATCCTACTAGGTATCAAAGAATCACTACTCATATGGACTAAAAATGGGATCACCTGAAGCTAATGGGACAGAAATGCCATAATAGATGACCTGGATGCAGAGCTGAAGCCCAGGGATGTGGGGCCTCTACCCAGAATCCAGAGGATGTAACCAACACCTACAGTCTTGCAGGTGGACCATTATCCAGATAGTCCCAAAGAGCGGATGGTTATTTTTAAGCTTTAAGAGCTAATGCAATTTTTTCTGCTGTTTTTTGGATTTGTTTGATACCTGTTATTCCTTATATCTCTCTAATTTCTTCCATTAGTAATGGAAATGTCTACCTTGTGTAGTTTTTAAACAGATAATTTATAGTGTAGATTTCACATGTTTACAGCTAAGGAGGAATTTTGTCTCATGATAGAACATGCTTAAAATTTTTATACATTCTTTGATTTAGATGCTTCAGAATGTAATATTTTAAACTTCGAATGAATTGTAAACTTTTGGGATGATGTGATAGCGTAAATGTTTTTTGCATACAGTAAAGACATGAATTTTGAGGGACCAAAGGTTACAAATCACTGATTATTAAGCTCAAGAGTGTGGACCACACCACATTAGTTGTCATTTTATGAGGCCAATTGACTCTCTGGAGAAAGTGCTATTCTTCCCTTAAAATGCCTACTCTCCTGGCTCATGTTACCTTTTCTGTTTGTATCTTGTCCATTTTTTATACTACTTCTGTTTTTTTTAGAAAATCAGAGTCTTAGTGCTAAAAAATATTTTAGAAACTTTTCAGTGTCGTGCATTGGGTTGGAGCACTGATGTTTTCCTCCTTGGAGGACTTGGAAAAAAGACAGCGTGGCTTTGTCTCAGATTTCCCACTGATGATTGTGTCCAAGAGAAAAGTTTTATATAAAGGTTAAATATTGCCTTGAAATAAATAAATCAAGAAGAGTCAGATGGTGAAGAGCCAGATTCTCTTGCCTAAGTGTGTCTACTGAGAAGGAAGTATTTCTTAGTAGCTAAGCACAATAACTGGTGTGACTCTGTGGGCTAATGTGCTGTACTTCTAAGTCAGTTGAACTGCAAAGTCAGCAGTTCAAGCTCACCAGTCACTCCTTGGAAACCCTATGCAGGACTGCCATGGGTCAGAACAGACTCAATGGCATTTAACAACAACAACAAAGGATATAATGTTCTGAACTGAATTGTGCCCTTCCCCCCAATATGTTTTGTATATAAGTGTAATGCACACAGAGTACATAAAATATTTGCCTCCTCAGATAAAAAATAGGGATCATTTGGGGAATGTTGTAGTTGTTAGGTGCCATTGAGTTGATGCCAACTCATAGTGACCTTATGCACAGCAGAATGAAACACTGCCCGATCCTGGGCCAACCTCACTATTGTTGCCACACTTGAGCCCATTGATGCTGCCACTTGGCCAATCCATCTCACTGGGGGTCTTCCTCTTTTTCTCTGACCCTCCACCTTATCAAACATAATATCCTTCTCCAGCGACTGGTCCCTCCTGACAGTATGTTCGAAGTATGAGAGACGAAGTTTGGCCATCTTGGCCTCCAAGGAGCACTCTGGCTGCAATTCTTCCAACACAGATCTGTTGGTACTTTTGGCAGCCCATGACACTTTCAGTATTCTCCTCCAACACCATAACTCAAAGGCATCAATTCTTCTATGGTCTTCCTTATTTACTGTCCAACTTTCACATACATATGAGGTTATTGAAAATAGCATGGCTTAGTCCTATTCCCAAATAGAAGGATAAAGTCAAAATGAAAGGTAGACACTATCAGGAATGATCAACTTAAAAAAAAAAAAATGTCTAAGAGGACTTTTGTAAATTGAAATTATATTCCATATAATTCTATATATTCTATAAAATTATATTACAATAAAAGGCCTGCTACAGGCTGGAATGTAAAGGAGAGGAAATATTTATGTCTTTTCTCCTAACTTCTGATCCTTGAAATTAAAAGTACTTCCTCCACTTTCTTTGTCCTCTTTATGGCAGGCAGAACTTTTTATGATATCCAGAGATACAGCTATACATAAGTGATCAAATAGATTAACTTCCACTCCTCCCCCCTCCCCCAAAAAAAGCCTGCCTTTCAATCGTAAGAATAAGCACAAAATGCTATGGGACAATAGGGTTACTGGACTTCACCATGAACATTCATCTATGGTTACAATTCCACTTGGAAATGAGTTTTCTTTCTTATGTTAACAACATAGGATTAGTGTAAAATGAGTCAGTCTCATACAAAACATAAAAGGAGCAGATTAAGGAAGAAGCAGATATGGGATAAAATAAATACAATGTACAAGTAGGCTCCCCAAGGAACCAGGAAGCATAATCTCTGGTAGCATAGTGATTAAGAATCGGGCTGCTAACCTCAAGGTCGGCAGTTTGAAACTATCAGCGGTTCCACAGGAGAAAGAAGAGGTGTTCTGCTCCTGTAAAGATTTACAGCCTCGGAAACCCTGTGCAGGGTCACTATGAGTTGGAACCCACTCTGTGGTACTTAACAACAACAAGGAGGCTCTCCAAGGAACCAGGAAGCATAATCCAGGGAGACAATCACTTTCCTCTAGATAAGAAAGAGTTTCTAGAAAGCCTGCCTTTAGAGCCAGCACCCTGCATTGGGACTTCTAGCTACTAAACTTTGAGAAAATAAATTTCTGTTTGTTAAAACCATTCACTGTGGTATTTCCTTGATATCAGTACTAGATAACTAAGGCACAGTCTATCAACACCACTTGCATACTGTTATTTGATCATGTTGTTTGGTTTTTCTCTCTTTTTTTCTCATGCTCTCAAAAAGAATTAAAAAATATCTTTATGACATGTTTGATTGTTTTCATTTTATAACTATATAAAATCATGGCTATGTGTTCTTCTGTTCCAGAAATTTCTTCTTTATGTGGCAGAAACAAAGCCTCCTTGTTATTTAATTAATGATGATAACAACAATAACATAAAATAATAATTGTTATTATTTTAAAAAAAAGAAAACAGCGGACACTTATTATTCCAGGTCTTTAAGAGCTTTGTCTTGACCACTACCTTTATTCCTGTAGCACTCCTGTGAAGCATGTGATTTGTACAGTTCTACAGATGAAGAAAATGAGGGTTGGTGTTTTTTTTTTTTTTTTTTAATCTGGTCAAGATATCAAATGATGTATCATATTAGGCAAATCTGACCTTTTAAACGTATTGAAGAGCAAAAATGTCAGTTTGAGGACTAAGGTGCGCCTGACCCAAGCCATGGTGTTTTCAATAACCTCATATGGATGCAACAGCTGGACAGTGAATGAGGAAGACCGTAGACGAATTGATGCTTTTGCGTTATAGTGTTGGAGGAGAATATTGAAAGTGCCATGGGCTGCCAAAAGAACCAACAGATCCGTGTTGGAAGAAGTACAGCCAGAGTGCTCCTTAGAGGCCAGATGACCAAACTTCATCTCTCATACTTCAGACAGTTTGCCAGGAGGGATCAGTCACTGGAGAAGGACATCATGTTTGGTAAGGTGGAGGGTCAGAGAAAAAGAGGAAGACCCCAGCGAGATGAATTGGCCAAGTGGCAGCATCAATGGGCTCAAGTGTGGCAATCAGGCAGTGTTTCATTCTGTTGTACATAGGGTCACTATGAGTTGGTACCAACTTGATGGCACCTAACAACAAGTGTAGATTGCAGTCAGTTTTTTAAAATGAGCATTCAAGGTGTGAAGAATAATAACCATGGAAAGAAAGACAAAAGGAAATATTTTTCAGGTCTTGTGTTTTGCTGTTATTGTTGCTTTGTATTGTTTTTAAACAAAATAAAAATAGTATGAGGGTGATTTTTATGTCAATTACTGAGAATATTATTTTATATAACCAAGTAACTTGTAGGATTTTAGATTCAGTCTAGAATGGATCAACCTTGTACTCTTCTGAGGTACCCTGTAGTCTCTTTTCCCTAGAGCTGGTTTCTGTTTTATTTACCTGCTCCGTGATAAGGATCAGATTGGTGCACTCTTATTCCTTGATTTAGTCTTCAGTATTACTAGTGATAAGACATTTATCATTGAAGGCTTAGGTTTAATTATCCATTGAAGTGCAGTGATGACCCAAATGTGTTTGGTCTATGGCTCTTGATCTTACTTCTCAAGTCTGGTCTTTGCCACCTAAATCCTTTGATTCTAAAATAATTCCAGGTTCTTCCTTAGACAAAAATTGGAAAAGTATAAGACTATTCTTTTTAACTTTACTTTCAAAGTTTAAACTTATTTATAAAAATTTCAAGAAGACTTTAGCATCAGATATTCTCAATTCACTTAGCAAAATATATTAACTGCTATGTTTTAAATGCTTAGATATAGAAATTGTGTTTGTGTGAGTAATAATCCTTGCATCTAAGTAGTATGAATTTTTTTCATAACAATACCTGATATAAAAGGTACTAAATTTATTATAACCATTAAAATGAAGGAGTTGAGACACAGAAAGTTAAGGTAACTGATGAGAGATCACACAGTTAGGAGGGAACAGAGCCAGGTCATTTGGATCCAGATTTTATGATGTTAGTGCATTATATTACTTATCCTTTGATGCTATATTTACTTCCAGAAATTGCTTTATTTCTTCTCACTCATTCACAGCCAGAGTACTCGGAAGAGTTACTTATATTATTTCCTTTCCTCCTATCTTTGACGTACTCTAGTCTAGTGTCTTTTTTATACCAATCTGTCAAAGCATTCATTCGTGCTAAAGCTTCTAAAGAATTTCAATTCAATGGACACTTTGGTCACTCAGTTTATTGCACTCATAATCCACCTAGAGTAATGGATTACTTTTCCTTCAGTCTTTTGCTCTTGGTTTTCATAGTACAACATTCATCCAGTATTCCATCTGCACCTTTGCCTACTTCTTAACCTCCAATGATGGATCAATGTCTTCAATTTACTTTTTAAATGTTATGTGCTATATTTTTACACAAATAATACATGCAGATTAACTGTTTGCTTTGTTTCTTTGCTAAGTGCACATCCTTCTTACTCATTAGTTTCCTATGTGTGCGTGCACATTATGTGTCTATGTGTGTTATTTATGTGAGTGTGTTATTATTTGCATGATATATGTTCATTTTAACTCCCAAATATGTGTCTCTGTCTTGTATTTCTTTCTTTCTGAGGTTCAGGTATATCTGAGTATTTACAATTACCTCTACATTATGACTTAATATCTTAAAGGTTACCTTTAAAATAAAAATTAGATGTACTTTTTTTCCCCACCCTGTTCTTGCCATTTTAGTAAATGACACAACAATCCAACAGAAATTTAATCCAGGGATTAGTTATTAATATTTACACTACTCTCTTCTTCATTGATTATATCATGAATGTAATTTCCAATTTTCTCAGATCACTTTGATGTTTCTTATCTGGTCTTCTACTAAGAAAAATCTTCCATCATTTCTCATTAGACCACTTCACTCTTACCTCTTATCCACTTTGTTGATCTGTATGCCATTTCTCAAATAAAATGATCTTTTAAAAATTGATCAAGTTATTCCCTGGATTAATATTCTTCTGTGGCCTCTTACTGCTTTTGATATTGTTTAAAATCCTTCATGCAACACTCATCTGTTAGTGGTGGCTTGTGTGTTGCTATGATGCTGGAAGCTATGCTACCAGTGTTTTAAATACCAGTAGGATCACCCATGCTGGACAAGTCTCAGCATGGCTTCCAGACTAAAAGAGACTAGGAAGAAGGACAGGTGGACCATTTCTGAATGGTTACCCTCTGAAAACCTTAGGAACAGAAGTGGAACATTGTCTGACATGCTGCCAGAAAATGAGCCTTACAGAATGGAAGGAACTCAAAATATGACAGGGAAAGATGTACCTCCACAAAGTAGGCTTGACCTTAATGAAGTAAATAGACCTTAATGAAGTAAATAGAGCAAACCTTTCAGAACATTCATTTGCTGAAGGGCATAATTCAAAATGAAAAGAAACTGCTACAAACATCTATTAATCATCAGAAAATGGAACGTATGAAGTATGAACAACTAGGAAAACTGGAAACTATAAAAAATGAAGTGAAACATATAGATGACTATCCTGGGCATTGGTGACTTGAAATAGACTG
>NW_006408528.1:26984837-27009983 GCF_000296735.1 Chrysochloris asiatica
TTGGGCTGCTAACTCAAATCTACCAGTAGCTCTATAGAAGAAAGATGAGGCATTCTGCTCCCATAAAGATTCACAGCCTCAGAAACACTGTACAGGGTTTCTATGAGTTGGAACCAACTTAGTGGTACACAACCAACACCAACACCACTGTGAGGAAAATATTGAAGTTTCTAGAAAGCATCAAAAGACAATGGAAGTAATACACAGAGTCACTGTACCAACAACTGGTCAATGTTCAATCATTTAAAGAGGTAGTATATGGCACTGTAGGCTAATGCGTCAGATTGCAAAATCATTTGAACTGCAAGGTCAGTAGTTCAAGCTCACCAGCTGTTCCTTGGAGTCTCTATACAGAGTAGCTATGGGTCAGAATGGACTCAACGGCACTTAACAACAACAATGTATGATCAAGAACTAATAATAACATTGAAGGAATAAGTCTAAGCTGCACTGGAGGCATTGATGAAAAAACAAAATGTAGGAATTGACAGAATACAAATTAAAATATCTCAACAAACTAGCGCAGCACTGGTGGCTCTCAGTCATCAATGCCAAGAAATTGGGAAGACAGCTACCTGGCCAGTTGATTGGAAGAGATTCAAATATGTGCCTAATCCAAAGAAAGGTAACCCAATACAATGCAGAAATCATTAAACAATATCTGTTAATGTTACATGCAAATAAAATTTTGCTATAGACAATTCAGAAACAATTGAAGCAGTACATTGACAGAGATCTGCCTGAAATCAAACCAAATTTGGAAGAAGACGTGGAACTAGAGATATCATTGTTGTCACCACATGGATCTTGGCTGAAAGAAGAGCATACCAGAAACATATTTACTTATACCTTATTGTCTATGCAAAGGCATTTGATTTTGTGGATCATGGCAAAATATGGATAACTGTGTGAAGAATGGGTAGCCCAAAACACTTAATGGTGTTCATGAAGAACCTGTATATAGACCAAGAGGCAGTTGTTTAAACAGAGCAAGGGAAATATAATGAATGTTTTGAAGTCAGAAAAGGTGTGTATTAAGATTGTATCCTTTCATCATGCTTATTCAGTCTGGGTGCTGAACAAATAAACCCAAAAATGGCGTTATATAAAGTAAGACTCATTAACAACCTGTGATATGCAGATGAACACAAACTTCCTTGTTAGAAGTGAAGAAAACTTGAAGATCAAAGACTACAGCTTTTAGTATGGATTGCAGTTCAATGTAAAGAAAACAAAAATCCTCACAACTTGCTCAATAAATGTTGTTGTTGTTGTTAAGTGCCGTCGAGTCGGTTCCCACCCATAGCGACCCTGTACAGGGTTACCGAGGGTGTAAATCTTTACGGGAGTAGAAAGCCTCATCTTTCTCCCCCGGAGCAGCTGGTAGCTCAATGAATAGCATCATGATAAACAAAGAAAAAAATGAAGTTGCCAAATATTTCATTTTACTTGGATCCACAATCAATGCTTAACAGAAGCAGCAGACAAGAAGTCCAAGGATGATAGTGGTGGTGGTATGCCTGGAGTCAGTTCCGACTCATAGTGACCCAGCATAGGGTTTCCAAGGCTGTAAATATTTAAGATAGCAGAAAACCTCAACTTTCTCCTGTGGAATGGCTGGTAGTTTCAAACTGCTGACCTTGAAGTTAGCAGCCTGACTTGAAACCACTATGCTACTGGAGAGCAAATCCAGGACCTATTATTGTATTAGGTAAATCCTTTGCAAAAGACCTTTTTAAATTGTTATGGCGTAAGGATGTCTCATATGCATGCAAAAGCTAGACAATGAATAAGGAAGACTGTAGAATAATTTATGTATTTGAATTTCAGTGTTGGTGAAGAATAGTGAAAGTGTATGTGTGGACTGCCAGAAAGGAACAAATCTGTTTTGGAAGAAATACAGTCATTATTCCTAAGAAGGGATGATGGTGAGATTTTCTCTCTCGTACTTTCAACATATTATTAGGAAGGACCAGTTCCTGGAGAAGGACATCATGTTTAGTAAAGTGGAGGATCAACTAATAAGAGGAAGACGCCAATGAGACGGATTGACACAGGAGCAGCAAAAATAGGCCCAAACATAACAATCGTGAGGATGGCACAGGATTAGGCAGTGTTTTGTTCTGTTGCATAGCAGGTCGTTATGAGTCAAAACTGAATCCAGGGCACTCAACAGAAATTAACAAGTAGCTGAGAATTTTAATCTACAGTCTCAGTTGAGCAAATAATGAATTCTACTCATGTACAAATGTAACTAAACCCAAGTTCTGGTTTGAACGTCATTCCAGTAAAGTGGTGAAAACTTATCTGAGTCCCTTTGGAATAAAGTGTCAATATGAATAGTATGTTGGGGAGGGGTTGGTGGAAATTAATTACTTGTCTGGTAATCAAGCCATGTCTCTATAAGGTAAATGTTGAGAAATAAATTTTTTTTAAATTTTCTTGTTGTTGAGTTATTAAGTGCCATACAGTTGTTTACTACTCATAGAGACCCTGTATAGGGTTTCTGAGAATTGCTGGTGGGTTTGAACCACCAACCTTATGGTTGGCAGTCCAGTGCTTAGCCTGCAGTGCCACACCTTAGTGCATGTATTTTCATGACATATCTCCTTTAATTGTGTTTATGGTTCAATTAGTTTGAGGCCTTGAAAAAGCAGCAGAAGTCTGTTATTCTTTGGTGTCATGCTGGGGCATATGAAACTCTGCCAGAGTCTCATATTCTAAGAGTCATTGATTGAGATCTTCCCACATCCTCTCTGAGAGAAGGTTTCTTCATGCCGCCTCTCTTTTCTCATGACATTCCTTTAATCTTTCTCATCACCTGAACTTAGAAATCATTCTCACCACAGAAAATTTTCTACTGTTAAGTTCTTGTTTATTTTTTGTTGTGTGTGTGTGTGTGTGTGTGTGTGCAATTTGAAGCAGTACAACAGGTATGATGAATTCCCTGTCCATAAGCATTTTTATTTTCTCTCACTTTTTTTTTTAAACTGTTAATTGTGTTCTAGGTGAAGGTTTACAGAGCAAATTGGTTTCCATTCAGCAATTTATCAATTCATACACATTTTGTTTCATGTCCTTGATCCACACAACATAACAGCACTTTGCACTTCCACCCAGGCCTTTAGTTTTTAGCATTTTATTGTGAATTGGGTGAAGATTTACAGATAAGATCATCTGTTTTACATTCAACAATCTATACACATTTTGTTACATGTTATTTATTCCAATACCTTCAGTGTAACATCACAACCTATTTACTCCTTTTGCTTTCTGTTTCCATTCTTCCTTCTTTCTTAATCCTTCTGAACTCTTTCCTTGGGCAAAATAAATTTTAATATCCAAGGAACTCATTCAATGATAACACCAAACATAATCTACATTTCCACCAAACATAGCATTCCTTATGGTTTGAGCAAGTTTGGGGAAACACAAATTCTACAGATTATCAGGGTAATTCATTTTTGTGACCTTCTCCTATAACTTTCCCCCATGACTCTCAAAACAGAATCAACAGCTAGAAATAAAGAAAGGGAAAGGCAAAGGGAGATTAAATAAGAAAAAAATTGGTATTTCAAAAAATAGCATCTCTCTGTCTAGATGATGAGACACCTAGATATCTAATATAAGCAATTTAGAGTATCAGTGGATTTGAGATCACATTAAGAGACTAAATATACTTATACTATTTGTTCAAAACTATATATATATAGGAAAAAATAAGTTATCTTAGTTAAAAAGTTTGGCTTTCTCTTCCTTTATTATGAATGCTATTGTTGTTGTTGTTAAGTACCACGGAGTTTGTTCCGCTTTATAGTGACCCTGCACAGGGTTTCCGAAGCTGCAAATCTTTACAGGAGCAGAAAGCCTCATCTTTCTCCTGCAGAAGAGCTGGTAGTTTTGAACTGAACACCATGAGATTAGCAGCCTGATTCGTAACCACTATGCTATGTTATATTCTCATTTAAATAAATAACATAGTTTTAAGGAGCTAGAAGCACAGAAGTATATTTTCAGAGTATTATAATTCTAAATTTTGACTACACTTGATTTTATCATACATTTTTCTGCCTTTAAAGAGTTATGATAATAGTTGAATATTTCTTAACTATTGGTTTAATTGTACTCATGAGGAATCTTACATGGACTAAAATGCAGTTGTTCGAATAGAACATGGGAATGCTGAATGGTTTAAAATTAAGAAAGGTGTGCAAAAGGGTTGTACTCTTTCACCATACTTATTCAACCTGTATACTGAGCAAATAATCTGAGAAGATGGATTATATGAAGAAAAACATGGCATCAGGATTGGAGGAAGACTCATTAACAAGCTATTATATGCAGACAATACAACCTTGCTTGCTGAAAGTGAAGAGGACTTAAAATATTTACTGATGAAGATCAAAGAGCACAGCCATCCTTATCGATTGCATCTCAATGTCAAGAAAACAAAAATCCAATAAACAACATTCTTATCAATGGAGATAAGATTGGAGTTGTCAAGGACGTCATACTTCTTGGATCAGCTATCAACACTCATGGAAGCAGCAGACAAGAAATCAAATGATGTATTTCATTAGGCAAATCTGCTGCACAAGACCTTTTTAAAGTGTTGAAGAGCAAAGATGTCAGCTTGAGGACCAAGGTGAGCCTGACCCAAGCCATGGTATTTTCAATAACCTCATATGCATGCGAAAGCTGGACAGTGAATAAGGAAGACCACAGAAGAATTGATGCATTTGAGTTATGGTGTTGGAGGAGAATATTGAAAGTGCCATGGGCTGCCAAAATAACCAACAGATCTGTGTTGGAAGAAGTGCAGCCAGAGGGCTCCCTGGAGGCCAGGATGGCCAAAATTCATCTCTCATGCTTCAGACATATTGTCAGGAGGGACCAGTCGCTGGAGAGGGATACCATGTTTGGTAAGGTGGAGGGTCAGAGAAAAAGAGGAAGACCCCAAGCAAGATGGATTGGCAAAATGGCAGCATCAATAGGCTCGAGGGTAGCAACAATTGTGAGATTGGCCCAGGACTGGGTAGTGTTTCATTCTGTTGTGCATAGGGTCTCTATGAGTCAGTAACGACTCGATGGCACCTAACAACAACAACACTTTGTATAATTGGGAGCATGGTGACTCTGTACTAGAAGCAATGGACTGCAAACCACAAGATTGGCAATTCTAGCCCACCAGCCAACTCAGTGGGAGAAAAATGAGATGCACAACTATGGAAACCCTATGCTAGGTCTCTGTGCGTTGCAACTTACTCAACATACTTAACAACAACAATAACAGGTTTAATGAATTAATTGATCGGGAAATTCAAATGTTTTCTTTTTTAGTTCCTGATTGTTCTTTGCCCTAAATGTTCAGCATTTCTATATTAAAGATTGTACATTTATACCTTTCTATAAAGAAGAAAAAATAACTACTTTTCTCATTGGATTGCATTTGCCCTAAAAGTTTTTCCTTTTCTACAGAGAAGGGAAATCAACCATCTTCTGTCATCAGCTAGCAACTAGTAGTAATTCCAGCTTTTATTTTGTCACTTACAAGAATCTCTGTAATTTAGAAACTCAGTTGAGAAGAAAATGCCCTAAATAAGAAAACTCTTGTTCAACTAAATCAGTGTTACAAATAGATTTGTGGTGACCCTAGAGACATAATTTAGAAACTCCATTAGTGAAAAACCGAAATTCTTGAGTATGTAATAATTAAGGAATTGTGGAATAATTTTGTTTTATTTCCATTTAGGGATAGCATATTGTTATTTTAATGATGTAAGCAAGTAATTTATTAATATCAAGTGTGCTTATGTTACAAAGTTAAGTGGAAATAACAGTGTATCAAATGTGTGCCAAATGTGTAACTCCCTCTCAACACAAACTTTGTAGTTACATAAATAGATGAGTGGATGCTGAATGCATGGATGTTGTTGTCATCAAGTTGTCATCCATTTAGGGTAGCCTCATGTATAACACAGAGAGCTGTTCACAGTTTTCAAAGCTGTGACCTTTCAGAGACAGATCACCAAGCCTGTCTTCATAGGCACTCTGAGTGAGTTTGAACTTCCATTATTCTAGGTAGTACTCCAGTACTTAAGAGCTCTGGTAACGTAGTGGTTCCTAGTCGGGGTACCAGCCCCATGGAAGAAAGATGAAGCTTTCTGCTGCAGTAAAGATTTACAGCCTCGGAAACCCTACACAAGGCCACTATGAGTTAGAACTGATTCCACAACATATAACTACCAACCACCACTCCAGTACTTAACTGTTTACACAATCTAGGGACTTAGATATATAGATAGATAGACCGAGTAAATGAGTATTGTATGGTTTCAGTCTTAAAATATATATAAAAGCACAGACTGGAATACAATTTAACAAAGGATGAGTTTATGATTAATTGATTTTTATTTTCTTCTTCTTTCCAAGTTTTCAACAATTTTCATTTTCTGCCTTTAAAATACCAACTGACATTTGTGCCTTTACTGTTCTTCTTTTAAAATGGTTAATAAGCGAAAACAATGTTTTTAAACTTTTAAAAAACAAGTAAAATTAGAGGACAAGATAACCTAATATGGTATAAATTATTGAATACCAAAGAAAAGTATATAAAATAGTGTATTTATTTTTAGAATTGTATTAACTAATAAATTTAATCAGATGAAAATAGTTGTTATCTTCATGTCTTAATTTCTCCGTGTTTGCAACTGTTATTTTACCTGTTTCTTACTTTATCTATTAGTAAATAGCCTGTTATTTTACCTGTTTCTTACTTTGTCTTCCTCCTTTACTCACTATTATCTAAGAATTTAATATCTAAGAATATATTTAAGAATAACAGTGTTTTTATAAATGAAGACAACCTAAGGACAAGAGGAATAGTATGCTTATTAACATTTTTTATTTTTATTACATTTTTAAACATATAGAAGCTTCCTTGATTATTGTTATTGTTAAGTGCCTTTGAATCCATTCCGACTCATAGCAACCCTGTTTAGGGTTTCTGAGGAGTTACTGGTGAGCTTGAACCGCTAATCTTGCAGTTCAAACACACCTTGCAGTCCAGCACATTAACCCACATCGCTATAGCAGAACTGATAGTTGGTTAAAAGTAACTGATTTAAATGTACGGGAAGAAAACCTTATTTCTGCAAACATCTTTGAATTATATTTATTTTCCTGTAAAATTCTACCATTTTAAGTCTTCAGATCAAGTTGGATTTCTGTAAGTTTGGCTGCATAATTTAGCCCTACTTAAAATTACTTTTTATTAGGCTATTGCCTAATGGGAAAATATTACTAGATTGACTATTTATTAAATACAATTACCACATATTTGAGTTCCTAAACGTGACTTACATGTGAAACAAATATATTGTTATTGTTGTTAAGTGCCATTGAGTGGGTTCTGACTCATAGCAACCCTCTATAGGGTTTCACAGGAACAGCTGGTTAGTTTGAGCCTCCATCCTTGTGGCCCAAACTGACCTTGTGATCCAGTACTTTATCCCACTGTGCCACACCAGGACTCCAAATTATCAATCCTAAATTCTTTTTTTTTTCTATACCTACATAATTTTACCGTGTTATTGTCTGGTGTATAAAGTATGTACTAGTCTCTTTGATAAACACTATACACTAAGGACTCAAAAAAGTTTTGGGGGAAAATTCCATTATCTTTTAAATCCATTTTATATGAACATTAAAAGCCCCCTCCTATGCTCTTGTAGTGTAAAGCTCTGTGGTAGCATAATAGGTTACTAGTTGGACTGCTAACTGCAAGGTCAGCATTTCAAATCTATCAGTTGCTCTTAGGGAGAAAGATGAGACTTTCTGCTCCCATAAAGACTTTGAAGTCCTGGTGTAGTGCTGTAAGATAATAACAGGACTGTAAGGTTGATTTGAATTGCAAGATCAGTGATTCAAACCCAACTGCCAAGATCGGCAGTTCAAACCCTATCGACAGTCACTGTGAGTCAGTACTGACTCAGTTTAAACTATTTATTATCTCATTTAATGCCACAAAGATTTATGGGAGAGTCACTGTTACCTCCATCACAGGGATACAGAAATTGAAGAGGCTGACTTTTTTAAAATAACAGAGTAAGTACACAGAAAAAATAAGATGTGACTTTGTCTTATCTATCCCAGAATCTTAACCATTTTAAAACCAAAGTCCACTGTTATTGAATCAATTCCTATAAGACAGAATAGAACTGGATTGGCCAGGTGGCAGCATTGATGGACTCAAGTGTGGCAGCAGTAGTGAGGTTGGCCCAGGATCGGACATTGTTTCGTTCTGTTGTGCATGGAATAGCTATGAATCGGTTCCGACTCGATGGCACCTGACAACAACAACAAATAGGCTTCCAAGGCTATAATCTTCCAAGGATGTAAAAACTTCCATATCTTTCTCCCAAGGAGTTATTGATGGGTTCGAACCACAGACCCATCAGATTTTCAGTTAGCAGCCAAGTGCTTAACCACTGCACCACCAGGACTCTCTTAAACACTTTGCCATTTATATAACAGTGAAAATGTTGGTATCTGCAGATTTTTAAAAATCTTACTTTGTTAATTATAACAAAATTTTCTAATTATTGTGGGGCATTTAATTACTTAATGATCCATTTGAGAGAAAGACTATTACAAATCATATATAAATGAGTATGAATATTATAATCTTGTTAAATTATGATGAGATATAAAGATAGTGGGAAAACAACAACAGCATAGATTCTGTTTTCTGATTCTTGTGATTGTTCCAAAGTTATTGCAGGATTCGTGTTTTCTCTCCTTCCTCTTTTTAAATGAATAATTCATTTTTAAGTAATTATAAGAGAAATATAATTTCATCAAAATGACTTATCCTGAATTATACTGTATTGATAAGCATAATACAAAAAGTTTGTGAGAAATAAGATATTTTACTAAGCATTTATTTGATACCATTTATTTTTTTAAGAAAACATAAAAACTCTTTCCTTTCTTCTCTTAATAAGCTTTACCCAGACATAGAAATATTTTTTAAAACTATACGGGAAGATAGACAACAATATTAATATTTCTTAATTTTTAAGCTCTTGGTAGAAATGCAGATTGACTTTCAATTAACTGATCTGGACGTGTTATGAGATATATTTTAATAGGTAAAATGACTCAATGTTCTTCCTTTATTCATTCTTTCAGTGAAGAGTATCTTTAAAATTTTTCTTATTTGCAGGTGTTATTGTTGTTATTAAGTGCTGTCAAGTTGGTTCCAACTCATAGTGACCTTGTGTAGGATTTCCAAGGAATGCCTAGTGAGTTTGAACTACTGACCTTGTGGTTCAAACTGATCTTGCTGTCCAGTGCTTTATCCCACACCAGGACTCCATTTTTATATGTAACTTGTGTTTTATTTTACACTTTTAGCACTTACTACAAATGCAGCTTTGGTTTCTTTTTGGCTTTTTGCCACAGTCATTGACCATTTTAATCAAATCTTTGTTTGAAATGTTTTATAACTCTGTGATAGACACCACAGGGGGGTTGTTGTTAGGTGCAGTCGAGTAGATTCTGACCCATAGCAACCGTGTATCGGGTTTCCAAGGAGCAACTGGTGAGTTTGAACCACCGAACTTGCAGTTTAAACGACTTTGCAGTCTGACGCATTAGCCCACAGCCCTGTCTGTTCAGCATATGCCCTTGTTCATCTATGTAACATTCACAAGATGGTAACAGTCCTCATCGTGGTTCAGTTATAATGAAGACATATGGCTCCTGAATTAATTGCCACATGGAATATCTGCACTCCAGGTGCTTGTCACAGAGTGTAATCCTGAATTAGCCTCAGGTCAATATTTTTCAAAAAGTTGGCCAAAATAAATACCATAGAGATTTGCTTGAGATATGCTGAATTCATTCATTCCACTGAAGACTCTGAAATTTACTGTAGGACTTAACCACAACACTAGAGAACTAGCTACTTGAACACCATTATTTTCTTGCCCTTATCTCTATGCCTTCATGATTGTTTTTATTGCATTGATTTTGGCACCATACCATCAACCTTTATTGAGGACATTTTCAGGAACAGTTATTTATGTATCAGATCAGTAGGAGCTCTCTAGGGATTCATTTCTAGTTTCATTCTATCATTAGTTTCATTAAATAGTTGCAGTAAAATATTACAGGAGAATCTCTGGATTTAGAAAGATAATAACTTTGTGCTTGTTGAATTTTACCAGTAGAAACTGTTATCAGTCAGCTTCATGCTTGATTTTTGTGTTTCCAATTCAATACTTGTTATTATACTCAGTGATAGTTATCAAGTAACCACATCTAAGAAAACAAACAGGCAAAACAATTTCATTATTCAAAATACCTACTCTAATGGTTAGGATCCTAGGAGCAGGGAGAAGAAACATGCACAGACTTTAGTAAAAGACAGGTTTTCCTGGTGATGGTGTTATGCCCAGAAGAAGAGAAAAATCAGGCTAAATGTAGCATAGTGAGCAAGATTTGGGGGAGCAAATAATGAAAAACAAATAAACAAAATAACAAAAAAGGAAGATTGAGGTTTTAGGGTGGGACTTGATAACTTGGTGAATGACACTCCTTTGTCTCTCAAGGTTGTTACAATAAGGACAATGTGTCTGTAGTTACGCTCAAGGTCCATGTGTCTAGACCCCTGACCACAATGCTGACTTGCTATGCATACACATTTGTTACCTTCTGCTTTAAACATGCATGTACTTTTGCACACACCATATTTGAAATAAATTGAGATGAAGGGATCATTATGACATTACCATTGGAAAATTAAAGTCTATTTTATGACCATCCTAGGAAATAATTAATAATAAGAGTTAATAATTAAAGCAATATGCCCTATAGGATCTTAATATTTTGAAAGTGTACCATATACTTAAGTAATATATACATAATATATAGAAAGAGAGAGGGAAATGTGGTATTGGAAAAATAAACCTTTGAAATAGACTGATATATTGAGATTAGTTTCTTCACAAAACTAAATTTTATTTACTTTATATTCACTGTTGTACATTATGATTATAGGACTCCAGAGATTATTAAGAATAAACAACTTGATACAGGCTGAAAAATTAAGTCTTAAAAGAATGACCAAAAATTGAATGCAGCTTAATCTTCATGTGTCAGTTTTACTATTTCTAATTTATTTTCCTACTGGCTGCCAAAATGTGCTTGTGTTTTAAAGCAGTCCTAGTCATTGATGATTGTAACATCTTTACCTGTTCTGACCATTGATATAGTGAGATTGTCTCAACTTTTATGTAGAAACTCAATCCCTCCTATTGCTTCTATGTTGCATCAATATACAAAATATCTGGAGCGTTTTCACTGCTTTCTTGTATCTTAATCACATTTTCCATTTTAAAAATAAGAAGGAAGAAAGAAAAGGTGTATTGAGCATCATTTTAATTTGTAGTCTACACAAAGCCTAACTGTATAAGAAAAAAGAATGATAACCACAACTAATTTTCTATCTGAAAAATCTAATGTCATTAAAGCAATATTCTAGCATGACATTTAAATTTTATTTTAGTGTTTCTTTCAGTTTGTACATATGGTTACTTATCACATAAAGATGAAACCATTTGATATTTATAATACATATAATAATCTATAGCAAGGATCCCTGGTGGTATAGTGCTTACACGTTGGGCTGCTACATAGTAGGTCAGCAGTTCAAATCCACAGGAGAAAGGGGAGGCTTTCCGATCCCATAAAGACTTACAGATTTTGTACAGAAAAAAACAAAACAAAAAACAGCTGGACCAATAAACAGCCTCATAGTAAACAGAGAAAAGATTCAAGTTGTCAAAGATTTCAGTTTGCTTGCATTCACTATCAATATTTATTTGAAGCAACAGTCAAGAAATCTTTGCACTAGGCAAATCTTCTGCACAAGACCTCTTTAAAGTGTTCAAGAGCAAAGATAGCAGTTTTAAGACTAAGGTGTGCCTGACCCAAGCCATGGCATTTTCAATTGCCTCATATGCATGTGAACATTCAACAGTGAATAAGGAAGACAGTAGAAGAATTGATGCTGATGAGTTATGATGTTGAAGAATATTCAAATTACCATGGACTGCTGAAAGAATCTGTGTTATAAATACAGCCAGATTGCTCCTTGGAAGCAAGGATGACAAGACTTCGTCTTTCATACTTCAGATAATATTATCAGGAGGGACCAGCCTCTGGAGAAGGACATTACGCTTGGTAAAGCGGAAGGTCAATGAAGATGAAAAGATGCCCGATGACATGGATTAGCACAGTGGCAGCTGCAGTGGGCTCAGGCATAACAGTGTGTGGATGGCACAGCACCGTGCAGTGTTTCATTCTGTTGTGCATCAGGTCGCTATGTGTGGAAACCCGCTCGATGGCACCTAACAGCAACAAATGAGTTGGAATCGACCTGATGACACTTACAAAGCATTTACACCCTCAGAAATGCTACACAGGGTCACTATGAATTGGAATAGACTTGATGGCAGTGAGTTTTATATATGTAGCACAGCATTTATATATGTAGCACAGTATTTGCCGATTCAACATTCTTCACATGTCAAGTTCAGTGGCACTGATTGTGTTCACCATGTTCTGCCACATACCTTTGAAATATACTTTATCTCAGTAAAATATAGGATAGTGGTACCTATCACCTCCTTGGAAACTCAACTTTCTTTACTTGAGTATACTAAAAACTATCTATTCTCCTACTTTTCCTTATGCTTTGCTGACTTTGATTTTCTAAGTTGAGCTATTCCCGAGTCTGTCCTCTATCCTTTTCTTCTGTATGTCATCTTGGGGTAGTTCCACTACTAACTCTGGCTTAAAATACCACCTACATTCATGGGTCATTATGTCTAAATCTGCAGCTTTGATCTGTCTCTGAGATCTATCACTTTTTAGCTTTGGTTATTGAGACAGATAATTACTTCTTCATTTCTGTGCCTCAGTTTCTTCCTATGTATGTTGTTATGTGCCATGGATTCAGTTCCGACTCATAGCGACCCTGCACAGGGTTTCTGGAGCTGTTAATCTTTACGGGAGCAGAATGCCTCATCTTTCTCCCACGGAGCAGCTGGTAGTTTCAAACTGCTGACCTTGCGGTTTGCAGCCCAATTCGTAACCACTACGCTATCAGAGCTCCTATGTATAGTGAGCATAATACATGGAACTCTTTACTAACATTGTTATAAAGATTAAATGAAATAACTATATTCATTGAATTCTGAAGCTCAGCATGCTCCAACCAAAGTTGTCCCGGGACCTGCTCCTCCTTTATTCTTAAATCATCAGGTTCTTTTTTGAATTAGGACAGTTTTATTTTCTTGGCAATTTTAGTTCCTTCAGTCATTTTCTTCTAATGCTCCTTAGTCATATATACAAGCTTTTGACTCTGCAATGCAATGTCATTCCTTCAGGGAAAACTTGTCCTTCTTCAAGAACCTCTTTTTAAAAAATGCAGGAGTAGCCTGGGGACAAAGTTACATTCTAAATGGAAATCAGCTATCTGTTAAAAATGAGAATTCTTTTTATGCTCTTGTTTTTCAGCCAAGGGCAGTTTAAAGGCTTATCAAATAGTGTCAATATTTTTTAGGGTGTATTTTTTTTGTCAGGCTTTTCAAAAGATGACAGATTTGATCACACCACTATATGACTCAAAATTCTTCATCTGACTCTGATAAAGATTCTAGGAGGTGTAGTTCCAACTGACTTTCCCTGCACGTAACAGTTCAACCTCTCCCATAAGGAAGATGCATTAGAGTACCACATATTCCTGAAAACATCCCTTCAGAATCCTCTCTGAAAGCAATATCCCTAGATGTGGAAACTGGGATTTCCCAGGAATGCTTCTAACAAGAGTTTTCTCTTTTCCTTTCTACTTCCTCACACCCTCACTATCCAGAAAATCCTGGACAGATTTTAGGATATTATGTGTGTGAGAGTTCATGTAAGGATGGGTGTTGACCCATTTCTTCTGAATTTCTGTGTAGGCCATTTGTGGGTTACTAACGAGATCTAACAGTATGGGTTGCATCTCATTGTAAAGAAAACAAAAATCCTTACCACTGGGAAAACAAGCAACATTTATATAAATGTAAAGAAGATTGAAGTTGTCCAAGACTTCCCTTTGCTTGGATCAACCATCAACACTCATGGAAGCAGCAGTCAAGAAATCAAACGACTTATTTCATTAGGCAGATCTGCTGTACATGACCTCTCTAACGTGTTGAAGAACAAAGATGTCAGTTTGAGGACTAAGATGTGCCTGATCTAAGCCATGGTATTTTCAATAACTTCATATGTGTGTAAAAATTTGCCGGTGAATAAGGAAGACCGTAGAAGAATTGATGCATTCGAGTTATGGTGCTGGAGTACAATGAACTTCCAAAAGAACAAACAGATCTGTGTTGGAAGAGGTACAGCCAGAGTGCTCCTTGGAAGCCACGATGGTCAGACTTCGTCTCTCGTACTTTGGACATATTGTTAGGAGGGACCAGTTTCTGGAGAAGGATATCATGTTTGGTAAAGTGGAGGGTCAGAGAAAAAGAGGAAGACCACCAACGAAATGGATTAGCACAGTGGCAGCAGCAATGTAAGGTTGGCACAGGACCGGGTAGTGTTTCATTCTGTTGTACGTAGGGTCTCTATGAGTCAATACCAACTCTATGGCACCTAACAACAAAAACAAGATCTATTAAAAATTTGTAGGTAAGTCAGACCAAATGCATATATTTCTAATTTAGCTATACTTTAGTGCAAGAAAAGACTCTGAAGTCTTCTCAGTGGTTTAAAAGCTACATAGGCAACAAGTGAAAGCAATTATGGTGAAAAATGTATTTCCAGTAGGGGATGTTTCAGTCAGTTTTGAAAGATAATTTACATAAGATTAAAAGGCAAATATGAGTTATACTTTAGTCAGACACTCATAACCCAGGAACTGCCTGTAAAGTGTATTTTATTTGTCATGTAAATTCAAATATGAAATAGTCAGAACAACTTTCAACACATAATCACATTAATGGATAAAAAACACCATTCCTTGAATAACAGTTGACTCAGCATAACTCTGTTACCTAGAATTGTATACTCTCAGAGGCATAGAATATATGTAATAAAGGATGTCTTACAGAGATTTGGCCTTGCACAATTGTGTGAGCTGGTTAAGCAGCCTCTGAAACATTGCTGTCTTCACATCTATGGCAAAAGAAGGAATGTTGAATATAATGGGGAAGAGCAAGAATAAGTCAGAACCCATCATCATGAATATGGACCAGAATTTCTGTCTGTCTTTACTGCCTCCAGTCTTCAAGCAGTATTGAAGCTAGAAGAGATTGTAGAAGAAAATGTAGCTGCTATATACCTGTCTTGTTTCCCAAGCCAACACTCAATAAATAACAACATACATGAGCTACAAAAACACCTGGTAACCTTATCCATCCTTCTGAGAATAAAAATAACAGTATGACTGCTTCCATACTCCTTTCTTGCAAACCTTGCACACAATTTCTGTAGTGGTACCTTCTACTAGGATATGCTTTGTTGTTGCTGTTAAGTGCCATTGAGTTAGTTCCGACTCACAGCGATGTTTTATAGGGTTTCCAAGGAGTAGTTGGTGGATTTACAGTGTATTTACAGTGACTGTACAGTTCAGTGCTTATCCTACAGCACTGCCACAGGATTCTAGAATATGCTTAGGGGAGAGAATTCTGGAAAAGATGTCAGCCTAGCCAAGCTTTCACTTTACAAAACCACCACACTGATGCAGTTCACTCACCTATATATTTCAGGCCCTATCCTCTCTAAAATTTTTCTGTCATTAAATATTACATCTACAATGGTACTTAAATTTAAAAGTTGGGATTGATTTTATTTATCCTATAAAATGTTCTGCAAGACTCATTCCGCTGCAATGTACTTAAAATATCTATCTTCCAAATGCAAATTACTCTGAAATCTTTACAGACATAGGCCCCAGCAATGAAATGTTTAAATCTTCAAAATAAACCTTGCTTTTAAATTCAATGATCATTTCTTATAATGATGACACATGGCTAAAATCGCTTCAGAAAGCTTTTTTTTTGGCCTTGGTGTAATAATTCACATATCTAAATTCAATACCTAGTTCTTATACAATGGATATGACAAAATACAACTCTAAAAGAACAGAATGGTGAGAACTGATTAGATAAAGTTAGCATTTGCATTCACAAAACATCATATGTATATTGTTGCTGTTAAGTACCTTTGAGTCAGTTCTGACTCATAGTGACCCTGTACAGGCTTTCCAAGGAGTGGCTGGTAAGTTTGAAACACCGACCTTGTGGTGCAAACTGACCTTTCATCCAGTGCATTACCCCACAGCCCCACCCCAGGACTCCAGAGTTTCATAGTCATCCTGTGTAGGCTTTCCAACTTGTGGTCAACAGCTTAGTACTTACCCTATAATGCCTCGCCAGTGCTCCATTTTAGAAAGCAACAGAGGAGAGATTTATATTGTATTCATGACATTTCTATGTATGACTTATTTATTCTAGTGTACTATGTTTTAGGCTGATAGTTATTCATGTTTTATAACCAACATGAATATTGGTTATGAAACATGAAGATATATATATATATATATGTTGGTTATGAAATATGAATAATTATCAACCTAAAACATAGTACACTCTACACTCTAATGTTGTTGTTAGGTGCCATCGAATTAGTACCAACTCATAGCGACTCTATGAACAACAGAACACAACACTGCCCAGTCCCGTACCAACTTCACAATCCTTGCTAAGATTGAGCCCATTGCTGCTGCCACTGTGCTAATCCAATTCTTTGGGGGTCTTCCTCTTTTTCTATGACCCTCCACTTTACCAAACATATGTTTCTCCAGAGACTGATCTCTCCTGATAATATGTCCAAAGTATAAGAGACAAAGTCTGGCCATTCTGGCTTCAGAGGAACATTCTGGCTGTACTTCTTTCAATACAGATTGGTTTATTCTTTGGGCAGTCCATGGTACTTTTAATATTCTCCTCCAACATCATAGCTAAAATGTATCAATTCTTCTACGGGCTTCCTTATTCATTGAACAACTTTTATATGCATATGAGATTACTGAAAATACCATGGCTTGGATCAGGTGCATCTTAGTCCTCAAACTGATATCTTTGCTTTTCAACACTTGAAAGAGGTCTTGTGCAGAAGATTTACCTAATGCAATATGTCATTTCACTTCTTGACTACTAATTCCATGAGTGTTGTTGGTTGATCCAAGCAAAATGAAATCTTTGACAACTTCAATCTTAGTAATTTTATTTAATTCTGGTTGATATTTTACTATTTTTGTAAATGCTAATGTGTCTTACATGAACCTACATTATAAGTTTCAAATGAATGAACCAAAGAGACTTTATTTGGGTACATGAGAGAGTGGAGGTCTTTCAGAAATAACCATACACAAAAAAAAGAAGAGACGAGAAAGACATCATCATTGATCAATTTAGACTTATGACTACTAACCCCAAGCTGTATCTACTAAGCTGTTGTGTTTTATGATTTATCCCTATTCTTCCTATTCAAAAGTTCCACTGATAATCAATACTATAAGTTGACTATTTGTGTATTTCCATCTTATTACATAACTTTGTTCTTATATCGTTCATATGATTCTAATATTTATAATTAATATTATATGAAGAAAGTAAAGGATACCAACCACTCAATTATGTATTTTAGAAACAATTTATTCTTATTTCTATGATTGTAAAAAATATTCTAAGGAAGCAACACATCCTTTTTTGAAAAAGAAAGCAATGCGGAAAGGACATAACACATATAGAAGAGTTTACCAATTTACATAGTTTGAAAATTAGCATCTATGCATTCAAGATGCATTGATAATTACGGGTTACTGGAATGTGAAAACTGAAAACAAAGAAGGATCAATACTTAGAAAGTATACACTTGGTGACAGAAACAGTGCTGGAGATCACATGATAGAATTGTTTAAGACCAGCAACAAATTCATTTTAAATACATTTTTTAAAATAACATAAATGATTACTATCTACATGAACCTTTTCAGATGGAATATACAGGAATCAAAGGATTACACATGTGGAAAAAGACAGTGAAGAAGCTCAATGTCATCAGTCAAAGCAAGGCCAGGGACTGACTGCATAGGTACTATCCAATGTTCATATACAAGGTCAAGTGGAAGCTGAAGAAATTAAACAAGTCACGAGAGCCTAATTATGAGTCTGAGTATATTTATTATACATGAATTTAATGACCATCTCAAAAATAGGTACTGAACAATTATCATGAAGACCAGATGAGTTATGAAACGGCATGAAGAACTCCCTTTATGAAAAAAGCAAAAATCCCTTATAAGAAGATAGGAAAGAAAGAAAGCACCAAATAGGATGTCAGAAGAGACTCTGAAACTTGCTCTTGAACATGGAGTTTAGAAACGAAATGAAAAATAGTAAAGTAAAAGAACTAAACAGAAATTTCAGAGGACAGTTCAAAAAGACAAGATAAAGCATTATAATAAATGTGCAAAGACCTGGAGTTGGAAAACCAAAAGAGAAGAACTCTCAGCGTTTCTCAAGCTGAAATAACTGAAGAAAATTCTTCAAGGTTCAAGTTGCAATATTGAAGGATATTATGTGTAAGATTTCTTAACTGCTGCTTCCATAAATGTTGATTATGGATCAAAGTAAAATGAAGGCTTTGACAACTTCAGTCTTTTTACTATTTGGCATAATGTTGTTTATTGACTCAGTTGTGAGTATTTTTGTTTCATTTACATTGAGATGTAATCCACACTGAAGGCTATGTTCTTTGATCATCAGTATTTTAAGTCCTCTTTACTTTAAGCAAGCAAAATTGTATCATCTGCATATCACAAGTTTTTAGTAAGTCTTCCTCCAATCCTGATGCCATATTCTTCTCCACTTTCTCAGACTATTTGCTCAGCATACAGATTGACTAAGAATGATGAAAGGATATAACTCTGGCACACACCTTTCCTGATTTTAAACTATTCAGTAGCTCCTTGTTCTGTTCAAGTGACTGCCTTTTGGTCTATGTGCAGGTTCCTCATAAGCACAATTCAGTGTTCTAGAATACCCATTTTTTGCAATGCAATTAATGTATTGCATTATGTAAACCTGCTACACAAAACTTCTTTAATGTGCTTAAGAGTAAAGATACTAATTTGAGGACTAAGATATGTCTGACCCAAGTTAATAGCCTCATATGTATGTAAAAGTTAGACAATGAATAAGGAAGACTAAAGGAAAAAAATGATATATTTGATACAGTTATGGTGTTGAATAAGAATATTAAAAATACCATGGACTGCTAGAAAAACAAACTTCTCTGTGTTGGTAGTGCATCAGAACGCTTATTAGAAGCCAGGATGATGAGATTTGAGTTCTCATACTTTGGACAAGTTATCAAGAATGGCCAGTCCCTGGAGAAGGGCATCATGATTGATAACGTAGATGGTCAGCAATGATGTGGATTAGCACAGTGACAGTATCAGAAACATAACAACAATTATATGGATGGCACAGAGCTAGGCAATGTCTCACTCACTATGAGTCAGAGTCAATAACAACAATATGGGTAAGATATTGAATGATATAGGAAGTATCAAAAGAACATAGAAAATATATACAGTCACGGAACCAAAGTTGGTTAACATTCATCCATTTCAAATGATCAGAATTGATAGTAGTGAAGGAAGATCTCCAAGCTATCCTGAAGGCATTAATAAAACCAAATCTCCAGAGACTAACAGAATCTTACTTGAGATGTATCAACAAACTGAAGCAATGCTGACAGCTGCGTGAGAAATAGAATAAATCCATATTTGGGTCCATTCCAAAGAATGGCAATATAACAAAATGTGGAAATTATTGAACAATATTATTAATGTCACATGCAGATACATTTTTCCTGAAGGTAAATAGGTGCAGCAGTATATCCACAGGGAACTGGCAAGAATTCAAGATGAATTCAGAAGAGAATCCAGAATAAGGGGTATCATTTCTGATGACCGATGCATTTTGGTTGAAATCAGAGAATATCAGAAAGAAGTTTCCCTCGTTTTTAATGTTAAAGCATGCAGCGTCCCTGCTTGTTACTTATTATTCAAAGACATATGACTTGTGAATCTTAACAAATTATGGGTAATATTGTGAAGAATGAGAATTCCAATATACTTAATTGTGCTCATGTGGAAACTGAACATAGACCAAGAGGCAATCCTTCGAACAGAACAAGGTGATGTTGCATGGCTTTGAATCAGGGAAGGTGTGTGTCAGGGTTGTACCGTTTCACATTGTGAGGATGGCACAATGTCTTATTCTGTTGTACATGTTGTTGTTAAGTACCGTGGAGTTGGTTCCAACTCATAGTGACCCTACACAGAATTTCCAAGGCTGTAAATCTTTATGGGAGCAGAAAGCCTCATCTTTCTCCTGTGGAACAGCTGGTAGTTTCGAACTGCCGACCTTGAGGTTTGCAGCCCGATTCGTAACCACTACGCTATCAGAGTCTGTTGTACATGTTGTTGTTGTTGTCAAGTGCCGTTGAGTTGATTCTGACCCATAGCGATCTTGCATAGGGTTTCCAAGGAGCAGTTGTACATAGGGTCCCCTAAAAGTTGGTAGTGACTTTAAGACACCTAACAACAACAACATAGGAACTTCCAAAATAAGGCTAGTCTGTCTTTTAATGAATATTTAGGCTAAAATGCTATTACAGGATTTATCAGATACTAATATGGATGCTCAAATAGCGAACATCAGTTCCCTATCACTTTAATTAAAAGACAGACTTCCAACCTGCTGCATGTCTCCCCATCATGCTTCAGAAAAGATACTTAGAAAAATAAATAGGCCGGCCTGAAGTTCTGAGTTTCCTTAATGGTACTGTTGCTATAGTTACAGCTGAACTGTTATATAAAGCAAATTGCTTATTGATGGAAAAGTGCTGAGCAGCACAGCAGCATCCCTTTTCTGAGTTTTTATTGCCTTCATTTCCTCTCTTCTTAAGACTAATGGATTTTCCAAGGGTTGTTTTGTTGTGAACAAGTCTGATAATATGATGTTAAAATAAATCCATTTTTAACATGTTATTTTTGTTGGGGGTTAGCTGAAAAATGTATGTATCTGGGTTTAGTGTGGTTAGCATGCAGTTATTTTTATGTACTATTTGTTTATCTAATTTTTTTCTACATGTAAAGAAAATGTGGTATCCTTGTTATTAACTTTAAAGCATAGAATAAGCATGTTATTGGTTCATAATCAAACCCCACTGCAATAGAGTAAATTATGACTCACAACAACTCTGTTGGACAAGGTAGAATTGCTCCACAGGGTTTTTGAGGCTGTAAATCTTTCTCTTGCAGAAGGGCTGGTGAATTTGAACTATTAATCTTTTTGGTTAGCAGCCCAAAACTTAACCCACTGTGCAACCAGCATTCCTCTATTGATCCATGTTGTTGTTACGTACTATAGAGATTATTCTGATTTACAACGACTCTGTATACGGTTTCTGAGGAGCAGCCGATGACTTTGAACAACTGGCCTGTGGTTTAAACTAACCTTTCAGCCTAGTGTTGATCCTGCAGCGCTACACCAAGATTCCTTAGTATGCCAATCTTCTGAGTTTATGAATACATTTAGTAATAATAGTATGAATTTCCACCACTCCTCTGTCAGTTTGTCACACTGTGGTGGCTTTCGTGTTGATATGATTCTGGAAGCTATGCCAGCAGAGGCACACACGATGGACAGGTTTCAGCTGAGCCTACAGAGTAAGACAGATTCAGAAGGACAGTCAGCTTACTGCCGTATTATTACCTACTGAAAACATTTTGATACCAGTGAAGTACTACCAGATGACATCAAAATATTGAATACTGAAGCATAATGAATAGCACCAGAATATTAACAAATATAGTGCCAGAAGATGAGCACGTCAGATTGAAAGGCACTCTAGATACAACTGGGGAAGTGTTGCCTCTCAGTGTAGAGTTGACCGTGACCGTATGAATCGACTAAAGCTTCCTTGACCTTCAGTCGCTGATAGGGAACAACTCAAAATGAGGAGAAACAGCTGTAAATATCCAGTTAACAATTGGCATGTGAAATGTATGAAGTATAAAACTATTAAAACTGGAAGTTGTCAAAAATTAAATGGAATGCATATAGGCATTAGTGAGCTGAAGTGGACTGGTATTGGCCATTTAAAATCTGACAATCACATGGTTTACTATGCCAGGAATGACAAATTGAAGAGAAATAGTGTCACATTCATCATCAAAATGAACATTTCATGGTCTATCTTTAAGTATGATGCTGTCTGTGATAGCATAATATCCATATGCCTACAAGGAAGACCAGAGTCCTGGTGTGGTACTGTGGCATAAAGTATTGGACCACAAGGCCAGTTTTACCACACGATCGGTGATTTAAATTCACCAGCCGCTCCTTGGGAAACCTATACAGGGTAGCTATGATTGGAACTGACTCAATAGCACTTAACAACAACTACAACAAGGAAAACCAATTAAGACCACTATTATTCAAATTTATGCAAAAACCTGTAAAGCCAGTGATGATAAATTGAATAATTCTACCAACTTTGTCAGACTGAAATTGATCAAACATGCAATCAAAATGTAGATAATTACTGGCGATAGGAATGCAAAGATTGGAAACAAATAATGAGGGCCAGTAATTGGAAAATATGGCCTCAGTGATAGAAATGATCAAATGATAGAATTTTACAAGACCAATGAATTATTCATTGCAAAATGCCTTTTTAAAACAACATAAAAGATGATTATACATGTGGACTTCCCCAGATGAAATACACAGAAACTAAATTGACTACATATGTGGAAAGAGATGATGGAAAGGCTCAGCTAAAAGAAAACCAGATGCAGACTATGAAGTAGACCATCAATTTCTCCTATGCAAGTTCCGGCCGAAGCTGAAGCAAAATAACACAAGTTTATGAGAGCCAAAATGAACAGACTTCATCTCTCATACTTCTGACGTATTATCAGGAGGAACCAGTGCCTAGAGAAGGGCATCGTGCTTGGTAAAGTGTAGGCTCAGTGAAAAAGGGGAGACCCCAATGAGATGGATTGGCACTGTGGCAGCATCAGTTGGCTCAAGTATTGGATCAAGTGTGAGACTAGCGCAGGACTAGGCGGTGTTTCGTTCTGTTGTACATAGGGTCGCTATGGGTTAGATGTATGTATAAATTTTAAATTATGGTTTGTTTTTGTTTACCATTAGGGCATGCATATAATTTTTTAAATAGAAGCCATCAAGTCAATTCCAACTCATAGTGACCCTGTGTACAATAGAGCAAAACACTGACCAATCCTGTACTATAATCAACATCATTACTATGTTTGAGTGCATTCTCGAAGCCTCTGTGTCAATCCACATCAGTGAGAGTCTTTCCAGGGACTGTTACCTCATAATAACATAACGAAAGTACATGAGAGGAAGTCTCATTGCTAAAAAATACTTTGACTTTTACCTCTTCTAAGACAGTGTTGTTTTATTCTTCTTGCAGTATGTAGTATATTTAATACTCTTTGCCAATACCAATAAGGTCCTCCTTATTCCTTGGGCCACTGGCATATGCATATGAAGAAATTGAAAATACTATGGCTTGGGTCAGGCACACCTTAATTCTCAAAGTGACATCTTTACTTTGTAACAGTTAAGGAGATCTTTTGCAGTGGATTTGTCCGTTGAAATACATTGTATGATTTCTTCTATAGGTATTGCTGTTTGTCTGTGCACAGATTGTGGGTCCAAGTAAAACTAAATCCTTGAAAACATGATTACTTCATTTATCTTGGTATTACTTATTGTTGCAGTGGTGCAAACTTTTGTTTTCTTTATGTTGTAATGTAATCCATACTGAAGGCTGTAGTCCTTGATCTTTATCAGTAAGTGCTCCAAGTACTTCATACTATCAGAAAACATCTGCATATTGCAGGTTATTAGTGAGTCTTCCTCCAATCCTGAAAACAGCATTTTTCTTCATATAGGCCAGTTTCTAGTAGTATTTCCTCAACATACAGATTGGAAAAGTATGGGGATAGTGTACAACCCTGATGTACACATTTTCTGATCTTAAACCATGCAGTATCTCCTTCTGCTCTAACAATGTCCTCTTGGCTTATATAGAGGTTCTGCATGAGCATAATTGTTCTGGAATTCCCATTCTTTGCAATGTTATCCATAATCTATTATGATTTACACAATTAGCCTTTGACTGACTAATAAAACACAGGGATACATCTTTTTGGTATTCTTTCCTTTCAGCCAGGATGTCAATTGCCAGTGATATCCCTTTCTATGTCCTTAGCTTGAATAAGCTTGAATTCTCTGACATTCTCTGGGGATGTACTTTTGTAACCATTTTATTCAGCAAAATTTCACATGTATATAATATTTATGATGTTGTTCAATTATCCTAATTCTAATGAATCACTTTTCTTTGGGATGGGTGCAAACATGAATCTTTCCCATTTGATTGGCCAGGTAGTTGTCTTCCAAATTTCCTGACACAGTCAAGTGAGCACTTCCAATATTGTTAAAGCTTCTCAATTGATATTCTGTCAATTCCTGGAGCCTTTATTACTTAATGCCTACAGTACATCTTGGATTCTTTCCATCATTACCTTTGGTTCTTAGTTATTTGATACCTCCTGAAGTTATTGAAAGTTGATCAGTTCCTCTGGTCCAGTGGCTCTCTTATTTATTCCATCTTCCCTCGATGCTTTGCATGTCATTCAATATCTTTCCCAATACCATAGCGCCACAGTATAAGTTTTCCAAGGAGTGGCTGGTGGGCTTGAACTACCAACCTTGTGGTTAGCAGTCCAGTGCTTATCCTACAGCATCACACCAGGGTTACATCTTGTCCATAGAACCCATCAGTATTCCATCTCAAGGTTTGAATATTTTCTTCAGTGCTTTCAGTTGAGAAATGCCAGTTGTGTTCTTCCTTCTTGGTTTTCTAGATTCAGATCTTTGCACATTTCATTATAATTCTGTAACACCT
>NW_006408528.1:27010973-27012225 GCF_000296735.1 Chrysochloris asiatica
AATTATCAGTGTATCTTGATTGCATGTTTGGCAAGTTTAAGACTGAAGTTGTTAAAAAATCTTCAATTTCTTCCTCTTTGGTATTAGTGGTCGGTGTGTAAATTTGAATTGTTGTATCAACTGGTGTTCTTTATTGTTGTTGTTAAGTACCATAGAGTCAGTTCCAACTTGTAGCACCCTGTATATGGTTTCTGAGGAGGGTTTGAACTGCTGACATTGCAGTACACACTGGCCTTGTGGTCCTGTGCTTATCCTGTTGTGCCATACCAAGACTCCAGTCTTCTGTGTAGATGTATGAATATTATGCTATTATTGACAGTGTTGTACTTTAGGACAGATCTTTAAATGTTCTTTTTGCAGTGAATGCCATGTTGTTTATCTTCAATTTAATTTCTGGTGTAGTTTTTGATCATCTGATTCACAGTGACCAATACTAGCCCATTTCAATTCACTAATGCATAGAATATTGATCTTTATGCTTTCCAATTTTTTTTTTACAACTAGTAATTTTCCATGATTTATAGTTCTTACATTCCCTATTCTAATAACTAATGGATGTTTACAGCTGTCTTATCATTTTGAATCATGCCTCATCTGCAAATGAAGGTCACAAAAGTTTACTCTGTCCATGTTATTGAAGTTGAATTTACTTTCACAAGACAGCTCTTCCCCAATGAGGGACTCATGTTCCATCACTGTTTCAGCTGATGTTCCCCTGTTATTCCTAAGATTTTAAATGTTTTCCACCCTTTTGAAAGAAATAGATATGACACCATTATTGTAAAAGCTTACAAAAATGTTTCCAGACCTAAAAAATTAAAATATCCTTTGTTGGTTAGCAGGGGTGGGAGATAGCAGAGTGCGATTCACTGGCTAGAAGGTAGACACATATTAGTTCAGGTGACAGGGCGGGCAATATACAAGAAAGGGAAAGGAAATATACAAGAGGAGGGAGTGTGGCAAAAGAACAATGAAGATAGGTGAAGACACAGAGAGTAATGCATGGGCTGAAGGTGATAGATGTAAATAGTGATATATATACAACCTTGGAACAAGTTCTGTACATAGATACTTGGCTTGAGACATAGGCTGAATGGATAAGGGAGGAAGAGCTGATATATATGTATGTATGTATGTAGTATATATATATATACAGATATAGATATTGTTGTAGTTGTTGTTAATTGCTGTGGAGTCATTTCTGACTCATAGTGACCCTGGGTATGATTTCTGAAGAGTGGCTGATGAGTTT
>NW_006408528.1:27013000-27035380 GCF_000296735.1 Chrysochloris asiatica
GTCCTCAAACTGACATTTTTGCTCTTTAATACTTTAAAGAGATCTTATGCAGAAGATTTGCCTAATGTAATGCATTGTTTAATTTCTTAACTGCTGCTTCCATGAGTGTTGATGGTTGGTCTGAGCAAAATGAAATATTTGACAACATCAGTCTTTTCTTCATTTATATGGATGTTTTTTATTGGTCCAGTGGTGAGGACTTTTGTTGTCTTTACAATGAGATGCAACCCAAACTGAAGGCTGGGTCTTGGTTTGATATTCATCTGTAAGTAGTTTATGTTCTCTTCACTTCCAACAGCCAAGGTCGTATCATTTGCATATTGCAAGTTGTTAATAAGTCTTCCTCCAATCCTGATGCCACATTTTTCTTAATATAATCCGTCTTCTCAGATTATTTGCTCATCATACAGATTGAGTAAGTATGGTGAAAGAATACAACCTTGGCACACACTTTTCGTAATTTGAAACCATTTGGTGTTCCCTTGCTCTGTTGGAGCAATGCCTATTAGTCTATGTACAGTTTCTTCATGAGCACAAATAAGTGTTCTGGAATACTCATTTTCCACATGTTGTCCATAACTTGTCATGATCCACACAATCAAAAGCCTTTGCATAGTCAATAAAGCACAGATAAACATCTTTCTAGTATTCTCTGCTTTCAACCAAGACCAATCTGACTTCAGCAATGATAACCCTTCTTAATCCAGCTTGAACCTCTGGATATTCTCTGTCAATATATGGTTGCAGCCATTTTGTATTATCTGGTCAGACAGCAACTGGAGGATCTTGAGACTATGGCCCTGGACCATCCTTCAAATCTGGAAAAGAATTCACCCTCATGATCCAACTTGCAGTCTAGTAGTTGTTGCTGTTGTTAGGTGCCATCAAGTTGGTACCCACCAATAGTGACCTTACGCACAGCTGAACGAAACACTGCCTGATCCTAGGCCAACCTCACTACTGTTGCCACACTTGAGTCCATCCATGCTGCAACTTGGCCAATCCATCTCATTGGGGGTCTTCTTCTTTTTCTCTGACCCTCCACCTTACCAAACATGATATCCTTCTCCAGTGATTGGTCCCTCCTGACAACATGTCGGAAGTATGAAAGATGAAGTTTGGCCATCTTGGCCTCCAAGGAGCACTCTGGTTGCACTTCTTCCAGCACGTATCTGTTGGTTCTTTTGGCAGCCCATGGCACTTTCAATATTCTCCTCCAACACCATAACTCCAACAGTCTTCCTTATTCACTGTCCAGCTTTCACATATAAGGGAAGAACAATACCAGTTGGATATGATCACGATGATGGAAATGGCAGCCATCCAAAATCAAAGGGGCATCATGAACCTAAGGATAAAAATGAGAAGGGATGGGAAGGTGGGTGGAATGGAAATAGTAACCACAAGGAGGAAATGGGATTACTGTTTTTCCATTGAGTGGACTGCAATCATTGAGCAAAAGTGTATTATTTATTATATGTAAAATTGATCATTTTGTGTGTAAACCTTCACTCAATTCACAATAAAAAGTTTAATAAATAAATAAAAGAAGTAGCTATTCATGTTGTTCTTCTCAGACTGTCTTATTCAGGAAGCTATGCTGAAATCTGTCCACCATGGGATTGTTGTTAAGTGCTGTGGAGTCTGTTATGACTCATAGTGACCCTGTAGAGAATTTATGAGGAGCAGCTGGTGGGTATAAACTGCCAACCATGTTGTTTGCAGTCCAGTTCTGATTCTGCCCTGCTAGTATTTGAAATACCAATGGAATAGTTTCTTGTATCACAGCAACACACAAGTAACTACATTTCAACAAACTGACAAATGAGTGATGGTGACATATATTTTGTTGTTGTTGTTGTTAAGTACCATGGAGTTGGTTCTGACTCACAGCGACCCTGCACAGGGTTTCTGAGGCTGTAAATCTTTACAGGAGCAGAATACCTCATCTTTCTCCCGTGGAACTGTTGGTAGTTTCGAACTGCTGTCCTTGATTGAGGTTGGCAGCCCGACTTGTAACCACTACGCTACCAGAGCTCCTTGGTAACATATACTAGTATACATAAAATATACATTGTTGTTGTTGTTGTTAAGTGCCATCGAGTTGATCCCGACCCATAGCGACCAGTATACACAAAATAAAATACATTTTGAAATTACAGAAAATATTTGCAGTGATGATGACTATGGTTTTTTAAAGCCCCTGTAAACATCTATATTTTTATTTGTCTATATTATAAACTTAGTATTATAATAGCAATGTTGTTGTTGTTGTTGTTAAGTGCCGTCGAGTCGGTTCCGACCCATAGCGACCCTGTACAGAGTGCCTTTCTTTAATTGCTAAAGACTAGCATCAGTATTTATTTTCTCATTGTTTCTCTGACTATATATGAATATTGTAAAGGTAAAAACTTAACTCATTTAATATTTAACCTTGGAGGCAGAATATGCATAGTCAGGCCTTCAGAAGAATAACTCTTATAAGACTTACTGCTATGACTGGCTAAACTATTTTCATCTAGTAAAAGTCAAGTTATGACAGTGATATAGTATGCTTTAAGGTTTTATATAGCTTCAGGAATCCTTGCTTAATTTATTTCTAGATTGCTACTCAATTTTAAACGTTGTAAGTAATACAATGATATGACTATTAAAGAACATGGAGTGCTGATCCCTTTTTTTTTTTTTAGCCCAAAAAGAGAATACTTTCTAATTAAATTTCTGAAGACAGCGATAGAAAATCTTTGGGATTATTTTTGGTAAAGTATGCAAAAAAATGTGACCTACAGATTTTTACATATTCATTTCAAATTACCTGTTTGAATAATATGACTCAAAATTAATGAAATTCCTTATGTTACAAACTGAATTCATTTCAGAATCCTATTAAATCCATCAAATCCTGTCCATTTCTTCCAATAGTTTTAGTTTCTTACTGCCTCTAGGTTTAATTTTTTCCAGTGTAGTTCACCACAGTCTGCTAGAATCTCTTAAAATAGCTGGTATTTCTCTTTTACAGAAACCTTCACTGAATCTCAATTTGTTTAGTAAAGTGTGTAAGTTTCTTTATTTGCCATCCAGTAGAATTTCGGCTGTCCTCATCAGCTTATTTACTACTATCCCTTTACAGTCAAGCAATATATTTATTATTTAAATTATCTTATTCATCTTTTTCCCTGATTTAACTAAGTTTATTTCCTTATCTTAATAATTGATTTCTTTGTGATTAAAATAAGTCTTAGTCTGATGTCCTTAACAGTGTACAGTAACTTATTACCACCACAAAAGAAAAAAAAAAATTGTAATTGGTGTTTCTATGATGTCAATTAATGACCATAAATCTTATTGATAAAACATGAATGTGTCTTGCATTCCTAATTTATTGATGCATAGGAAAATTCCTATAGCTCTCTCTTCTTAATTTCTACATGATAGCTTTCCTTCTCTTTGATTTTATCACTTTACTACATACTATACAACCTCACTGTCCAGCTTTCGCATGCATATGAAGTTATGGGAAGACCATAGAAGAATTGATGCTTTTGAGTTATGGTGTTGCAGGAGAATATTGAAAGTGCCATGGGTTGCCAAAATAACCAATAGATTCATTTTGGAAGAAGTGCAACCAGAGTGCTCCTTGGAGGCCAAGATGGCCAAACTTCATCGCTCATATTTTGGACATTTTGTCAGAAGGGACCAGCCACTGGAGAAGGATATCATGCTTGGTAAGGCAGAGGGTCAGAGAAAAAGAGGAAGACCCCCAACGAGATGGATTGGCTAAGAGGCAGCATTGATGGACTCAAGCGTGGCAACATTAGTGAGGTTGACCCAGGATTGGGCAGTGTTTTGTTCTGCTATGCATAAGGTTGCTATTGGTTGGTACCCACTCGATGACACCTAACAACAACAACAGTACAGCCTCAGACACCCTATACCCTATGAGTCAGAATCGACTCAATGGCACTTAACAACAGCTATATATTATAACTTTCTTGAAATGTACCTTGTTTTTCCCTACTTATATGTGAGTTCCTAGATGGAATAAGCCTTTCACATATATTCTTCATGTGATATATACCTAATAGATATATACATGAAAGAATTGTCATGTAATTATCATGATTTTTCATCATAGAAATAATAATTTCAAAATTAATTTTATGACAGTTAGTCAAAATGTCCACTGTATGGACACAGTAGCAGCAACAAGAAACTCAAACATAGCAATTGTAAAGATGGTACAAGACTGGGCAGTGTTTCATTCTGAATAGGACTGCTGTATGTTGGAACTTACTCGATGTCACCTAACAACAACAATAACAATCAAAGTGTGAAGTGAGAATAAAGAGGTTTGGCCTTATTATTTTAGTCACACTGGAAATCAGTCGTTTAGCCATGGAACTGAGCATAGAAAAATATATATAAATTGATTTCAAAATAGCAATTAAAAATGTTAACTTAATATGGATGGAAAGTTAAGCAAAACATTTGAGCTAGCCAACAAGGATCTCAAGAAAATATTCTTGATATCTTATATATCGGAGTTTGGGTACGGCACTGTAGGATAAGTTGTCGACCCCAAGGTAAGTCTTAGCTGCAAGGTCAGAAGCTCAAGCTCACTAGTTCCTCCTCAGAAACCCTATACAGGGTCACTATGGGTCAGAACTAACTCGATGGCACATCACAACAATAACAATCTTTTAGAAGTAGGTTGCCAGGCTTTATCTCTGAGTTGCCTTTAGGTGGGTGTGAATTATTAACCTTTTCGTTAGCAACCCAGAGCTTAACCGTTTGGACCACCTAGGAACTTCATTATTATTATTGTTTTTATATCATTTAAACTTTAGATATTAGGATAAAATTCATACTCTATTTCACTTATTAGGTTACATAAAATGCTTCTCTTTTGCCATTTAGGATAAATCTTGGTACACCTTTAAGCTGTGATGACCCAATAAGATCTGCAATGCAAAGCTGTTACGTGCCCTGGAGTTAAGGCAACTCAGAGACAAAACCTGGAAATCTGCTTCCAAAAAGTTGTTATTGTTAAATGTCATTGAGTCAGTTCTGACCCATAGCGACCCTGTATAGGGTTTCCTAGGAGCAACTGGTATGCTTGAACCACCTACCTTGCAGTTCAAACCAACTTTGCGGTCCAGTGCATTAACCCACAGTGCCACACCAGGACGCCAAAAGATTAAGACCTTGAAAATCTTATGGAATGTGGTTCTATTCTGTACACTTGGGGTCACTGTGAGTCAGAATAGACTTGATGGCAACTAACAACAACAGGAAAACAATGAGTATACCACCTTGAAATAATAATTTTCTCAAAACGTTCCTTTTAACAATAATTGTGTGCTGTTTTTCTTATAGGCTTTAAGTAGCAAGAGATTACAACTTTGCAAGAATGATTTAACAGGAAAATCCAGTTAAAATAACCATATTTTTCTAATTACTAGAATTTCCAATGGGCTAAAACCTATATCCCTGGTATTTATATTTAAAAAAAAATTAACTTATTTATGTAAAGACCTAGCCCTAGTAAGTAAACACCTGCATTTGATATTTTTGAATCCATGTGACAAAATTGCACAGTGATGAAACTATCTGTATGTGTTTTTTTGTTTTAAATAGAGGCCAGACTTTTCATAAAAATATCCTAAGATATGACTCAGCCAAGTAATAGTTTTTAAATCATAGCATAGGCTAGCATCAATTTCTGTAGGTATGATGGAACTTCTTTCTACAAAGATTGTTCAACAGTCTTGTGTTGAGGTTTTAGTATTTTACTTAAGGAATCAAATTAGTTTCTTTCCTATGACTTTTATATATACAATAGCCATAGTTCACTTCAGAGCAGCTTAGACATGAGATTAAAAAGATAATAATATTGGATTATCATACACGTAAAAAAACTAATGTTTTGTAGGAAACATTCTACTGAAGTTAAATAATTGATTTCTATCTTCATTCTTTTAGATCAGCAAGTAAGAACTAATAGCTTATTGCAAAAACTGTATATATATATATATATATATATATAGAGAGAGAGAGAGCAGTATTTTTAATGTCTCCAGACAAATTGAAGGCATGAAACTTAGAGTTCTGATAGCATTCTAGAACAGTAAGTGGTTTTTGTCTCTAATTTAAATTTAGCAACTGGGAGGTATGAGAGTGTGGAATGGTTGGTTTGTTTTATATGAAGGGGCATCAAGAAGTTTGTGGGAAAATGGAATTAAAAGACAATGGAATTCTTCCATGAGCTTTTTGAAGTCGCCTTGTATGACCTTTTTAGCCATGGTCTTGTAACTCCCTCCAAATGATTGGGTGAGACTATACAAATAAAATGCATGTGGCCCATCAAGAGGATTGGACAATTTGATGTTGTTGCAAATAAGGCACATAACACTCTTATGGGGGTGGGACATGAAAATAAGATGTATTGCAACTGTAATGAGGAGACTGATCAGTTTTGCCATCCCACTAGGCTTAAAATGAGACATCCCAGAGGTGGACAGTGGGGGGCGACCAAGAAAAAAAGATGGGTGTCCTTCGAACTCAGGGTCCCTGCTGAAAACCTCCTAAACCCAGGAGACAGACAGCTGTAATACCAGAGACCATAAGAAGCCGCATCAGAGGCAGCTGAGTGAGGTGTCTGGCAGGAGACAACACCATGTGAGCTTCCTGGCCCATTGAGAAAGAGAGCTGAGTTCCTTTGTGCACTTGGCTTGATGTTGGAGTGGGGTGCCTCTGGGAACTTGGTGGAACTTACAAGCTTTATAGTACTTGCTCAAGCATAGCAGAGGCCAAGCCAATCCAATAGGCCCAAGGGACAAAGGAACAAGAGGCTGAGTAACCCATGGGCACAGCTTAGAAAAGACTGTCCTGAACACAAAACTGTATCCTGCATCATTTCTGATCCCGAAATGTAACTTGTTACTTCCCTGATAAACCCCATAGCTGTGAGTATGGCTTTTGAGTTACATGACCACTGTAATGAATTACTGTATGCAGCAGAGAAATAGAGAGTGTCATGGGAGGGACAGTTGGTATCAGATTGGTAAAAAGGTTGGAAGGTGGAGGTGTGTATGAACTCTGCTTCATGGCTATCAGCTTGGGCAGTTGCTACTAATTGTCTTTCTTCCTTCTAAAGTAAGAGGAAGTCTGATCCTCATGCCATCCCATTCTGACATCAGTGTAAAAACTATTTTAAAATAGAATTTTTCAAAAGACAAGGCAACCAATGAATACTATTTTTATGACCCTCCAACCCTAGCAGAATGGATAATTATTAAGTAATAACAATTAGAATCATTTATTTATTATAATACTTTTTTTTTTAAAGGTCAGCATACATCAACAAGCAAGGAATTCTGAAATCTTATTAAATATAAGCTGTGCTCTATATAATCATTTATCATGTGTTCTTATCAGAGAGTAGGTTTTTACACTTTAGTTTGCAAAATATTAATTTGAATGTTTACCAAAAGTCCAATTTCTCTTTTCCCACCTCTGGGATTCTCATGAAATAATTTCAGTGCACTTCTAGGAGTTCATATGTTTAAGGAACACTTTAGTTGGTTTGATTCAGGTGGCCCTCAGCGTCTACACTGAGGAATTAAGATGTAAGGAAATGTTTTATCAGTAAATCTGAAAACTCTGGGGAAAAGGTACCAAACAACAATTTGATCCTGTAAGTGCTCATTACCCAAATGTATATGGCAATGTGAATGTTATTAAGAATTGAGTTATTTTCTAAATCCTAAAATAGAAACATAATTTGAACAAGTGATTCTTGAAAATTCTATTGGTACCCTGTACAGCTCTTAGCTTGGTAGGTAGAGCTACATTTGATATAAATCAAGATATTGTTGTTAAGTGCCGTCGAGTTGGTGCTGGCCCTTAGCGATCCTGTGTAGGGTTTCCAAGGAGTGACTGGTGAGCTTGAACCACCAACCTTGCAGTTCAAATGGCTTTGCAGTCTGGCTCATTAACCCACAGCGACATACCTGGACTTCAAATCAAGATATTAGAGGGTCTAAATTATAAAAGAACGTTTGACTCATTGGTTATAAAATTTAACAACAAAAACTTAAAAAAATATATATTAAATTTAAAAGTATTTTGATAAATTTATGATTTTTGTTGTTAAGTGCCCTCAAGTTGGTTCTGCCTCATCAACCTGTATAAAGTTTCCTAGGAGCAGCTGGTGGGTATGAACAGCCAACTTTGCATCTAGCAGTCAAGTGTTTATCCTACAGTGCCACACCAGGACTCCAAATTTATGATAGGAATATAAATTTTGAAAGGACTCATTTTGAAAAATTGTATTATTTGAAAGAAATGTATGTGTTTCTCCCCTAAAATCAATGTTATTTACCCCACATCAATCTTTAATACACAGTTTTTCTTTTGCTTTTTTTTCTTTCTGTTTTTGTTTTATTTTTTATATGGAGAGGAGAACAAGTTGCTCATCTCTAGAGATTTCTCAAAAGCTTTTCTAAATCACCACTATTTCCTCCATTTATAACAGTAACTCAACTTCCCTCTCTATATGGGGCAAAATGCAAACGTTTAACCTTGGCAAATGCACCAAAACAGATACAGATTGTAACATATTTAATCTGTTCATTGCTGTTTTATTTGCAGATTCAAGAATGGCTTTGCCTCAATTGCCAGACCCAGAGAGCGATATCAGGACAGCTTGGAGATATGGATAAAATACCATCTTCACAGTCAGGAGCAAAAGCATCATCCACACCTGTCCCTACAGAGCAACCATCTCAGAAAATGGGGATAGCTGTCCAAGTAAAAGAAAAAAAGATAGAGCAAGAGGTAAAAAAAGAAGCTGAAAAAGTCGTACCAGAAGTAAAAGAAACACCATCAACTGAAAAAACTCCTTCCAAAGCAACCGCTGATCAAAAACAGGAAGAGAGTAAGCTAGGGAAATACAAATCTTCAGCCCCTGAAGGAAAAAAGCCAAAGCCTGAAGACAAAAGGCCATCTCTTGATGAAAAAATGCCAATCTCCAAAGACAGAACGTCAGCCCCTGAAGACAAAAAGCCTGCCTCTGAAGACAAAAAGTTACCTCCAGAAGCAAAAATATCAGTTCTACAGGAGGAACAGAAGCATGACTTACATACAGCACAGGTACAAATTGCTGAAGAAAAGCTGCAAGGCATAGTGGCTCCTAAAGTATTGCAAGAAGAGACTAAGGTGGAAGATGGACCATCTGGAAAACCTCAGATGCATAAGGAAGATGATGTAACAACCCAAAAAATGAAAGAACAGACACAAGCAGCATTCATAGCAAAATCTGATCAGGTGGAACCTGGGAAAGAAAAAACAGTAAGTTATGCTTTTGTAACTTAGTACATACAGTCTTTTATATGTAACTTATTGATATATTTTCTGTCCAAGTAAACAAGCTGTTTAATGGTAATTATGTACATGAAGGCCTTCAATCAATGAATGGCATTTTCAGAGAAGTATAACAATTATTTACTGTAATAAGAACTTTGATCTCTTGAGAGCTTAGTTAATCAAATTTACATATGTCATGGTGGTACACTGCGTTTTTTTCTCCTTTTATGTCTATCAAATAAATTATCAAAGTAATCAGTTTTTCTTAGTTTTAAGCTTTTCTTTTTCTTCCCCTGCTTTGAACATAAAATTAGTTTCTCCCTTAACATTGAATCGTTTGTGTCTCTCATATAAATTTCTATTCATTTAGCAAATTGGTTTCCATTAATTCATCAGATCTCTTCTCCATTGAAGGTCTTTTCAGCCATGTTGTTGTTAAGTGCTATCAAGTTGGTTCCAACTCATAACAATCCTATATTGGGTTTCTGAGGCTTTTAAAAACTTTGCAGAGTCAGAAGCCTCATCGTTCTCCCCCGGAGTGGTAGGTAGGTTCGGACCATTCACTATCCAGTGCTTAGCCTATGGAGCCACCTTGCTCCCCACGGTCAACCATTGTTGTTGTAAGTGCCATGAAATCAGTTCCAATTAATAGGGACCCTGTATTGGGTTCCCAAGGAGCAGCTGGTAAGTTTGAACTGCCGACCTTGTGGGTGACAGTCCAGTGTGGATCCTATAGTACCACACTATAGTCAGCCATAGAAATGATTCAATAATTGGTATAAAAAATAGTATGGCTAAAGTTCAGAACAAAAATTATTACTAAACTTAGTAGTTTATATACTGAATGGAGTCTTGGTGTGGCACTATAGAATCAGGACTGAACTGGGAACCACAAGGTTAGCAGTACAAACCACCAGTTGCTCCTTGGAAACCTTCTACAGGGTCACTCTGAGTTGGTACTGATTCAACAGCAGTTAACAACAACAACATACATGGTGTGCCACTGTGGGATAAGTTCTGAATTACTAACTGCCAGGTCAGCAGTTCAAACCTATCTGTTTCCACTCTTTGGAAACTCTATAGAGGGTTTCTGTGGGTCAGAGCTGACTCTATGGCACCTAACAACAACATACCAAATATTTAGCATGGTTATAATTCAACATACTGGGTTTTACTATGAGTTTTGTTCATTAAATTTAAGGGGTACTTCTAATCCAAGCATAATCTGGAATACGTTGCATATATATGTATACATCAATCTGTTTAGTTATCTTCTGTAAATGTTTACAGCCCTCAGAAACACTGTAGGACAGTTCTATTCTGTCATAAGGGGTCACTATGAGTAAGAAAGGACTCTATGGCAGGGGGCTTTGGTATACACACACAGATTATATCTCTATCTATCTCTGTCTATCTATCTATCTATCTATCTATCTATCTATCTATCTATCTATCTATCTATCTATCTATCTATACACACATATACAGCTATCGGTCAGAACAGTTTCAACAGCACTTAACAACAACAACATTTATATTTAAAGACACATACATATGTAGGAATACTGTTGTTAAGTGCCATTGATTCAGTTCCAATTCATAGCGACTCTGAGGTTAAATCAACCTTACAGTCCTGTGTGTGTGCCTTCTGCTTCTCTTTCATCTTCTCATTGGCCCTTCTCAATTTTACTTTAATTATCTCCATGGTTTTTCTTTCCTCAGTCTCTGAACAGTGATGTTTTCCTTTGAGTTCCACCTTCTTCCTTTAAGACATCTTCCATGAGTTATATCTAAACCCACTTGTACAACATGTATAATTCCCTTCCCTCTTCTGAGTGGCTGACCTGCATGTTCAGAGTAATGTGAAGTTTTTTTCTTTCCTGCCCTTTGCTTCCCACATCCAATTTATCACACTCTTGTCCTATAACTTCTATTCCTAAGGACAACACTCTGTTTATGGACTTCATGACCTTCTTACAAAATAAAAATCATAGATCACCGTGCTTTTTACAGCTCACCTTTCTGGTAATGAGTTATCAGCTCGTTGCCAGGGTTCAAATAACGTAACTCCATCACTCAGACATTTCTAAAATTCTCTATTGTTTGTTAAATATAAACACATCGCCAAGTATTTTGATCATGTACTGTTATCAATACTTTCATTTTAAATCTTCAAAATGTAAAATTTATACATCAAATATGTTCACTATTTTACTAATATATTATTCATATTCTAAAACATTTATAAAATAATAGAGAATTAAAATCCATAGAATAAGATAGTTATGATATTCAAAGCTATACTCTTAATCACTGCATATAATGCTTCTTTTTTTTGTCTCACCATGATACATTTAGCACAGTGCCTTCTCGTTATTAAAATTATTTATCTCTTAGCAACACCCAGTATAATCCCAAGCACTGGTACAAATATTTTATTTACATATTTTAAATTTTTTATTCATTTATTTGTTATCCACATCATGCATAGTATTATTGTATGGTGTTTATATTTCTTTGTTGTCATTTTTTGTTTCTCTATCCATTCCTGTTTTTCAAAATACATTTGTTGAATAGAATTAAAATATATTCTGAAATATAATAAGAAATTTAAAAGGTGCATGCTTTTTAACTTAATATTTTAAATTTTTACATTGTAACAATTTCTCTCTTTTCCTATTTACTTAAACAAAATACAATAAAACCAGAACAAAAATTCAGTAAGCCAGACATGTGTAAGTCTGAAAGCTGTCAGAAAAGGGGAACTCAAATTATTTTCCATAAAAATAAGCAATAGAAAATTGGTAAGACTACACTCTGTTAAAGGCAGAAAAGTTGCAAGAGACCCACAAGATAGACCCATAAACTTCTAGCTCTTACGGGTTGAAGTCTACAGCTAATATAATAGTATATGATTGGAATACTACAATTCTCTTTAAAGAAATCAAAATCTGACCATCTTTTGCCATGAATTTTTATCATAGAGTCATTGTATATGATGGCTGCATAAACATATGAAGGGATTTCAAAAAGTTCGTGGATAAAATCTATTAAAATGTTAGTAATACTTATATGCACATATATATATGTGTGTGTGAGTGTACTATAAATATTTTGAATTTAGAAAAAAAAATTTGAATCTATTGATTCCATTAACATTTAACGTGTTATCTGTCGTTAGTGCCATTGAGTTGGTTCCAACCCATAGCAAGCCTATGGGCAACGGAATGAAACACTGGTTTGGTCCTGCACCATACTAACAACTGTTATTTTTAAATCCATTGCTGCTGTTACTGTGTCCATTCATCTTATCCGGGGGTGCAAACACCATGCAAGCGCCATGTTTGATTTCCCCTTGGCTTTACAAGAGGGAACGAGAATCAAACTCAAAATTAGCCCAAGGCTGATCCCTATGAAACAGAGGTCAGACATACTTCCACTCTGCAATCTTCTATTCCTTATTCTGATACCAACCATTCCTCCCACAGCACTCTCTGCTTCACAACTGGGTTCAATAATCCATTGCAATGGCCACAGAGAACTCATAGCAATACTCATGATTATGGAAGTGAACAGTGTACAATTTGGAATCATAAAAATTCAGGACACAGTAGTTCTTCATTCAGGAATTCTTTTCTGCCATATTGCAAGCACACCTGACTCTTATCTTGGCCACTCAGACATGTGGCCCTTTGACCTCTACCCTATCCAGGCAAATGTTGCAAAACTCTTTTAACCAGTTTATGGATTCAAAAGGTCACATTCTGCAAGCCAGTCACCTGCCCTTTAGCACTCAGCCTTACTCAGTCCATGGGCCTAGAGCCCAATGTTGTTCTGTCTCTCCGTGTCACGACGTTTGCTGTCCCCTCCGCTATTGCAGATTTTTTAGGTAGGGATCTCATGCTCCACTAATGCTCTTCCTTTTTGATGGGCCTGGGATCATCTGGTTCTGCTTCTGAGATGGCTCCTTTTAAACCTAGCTGGATGGCAAAACTAACAAACCTCAGCCTTAGAGTCCTGTATACCTTATTTGCATGGTCCCACCCAATCACTTGTCAAGTCCTGGTGTGGCACTGTAGGATTAGCACTTGACAACAAAGTTGGATTTAACCTAAATGTCAGCAGTTCAAACTCACCAGCAACTTCTTGGAAACCCTATACAGGGTCACTATGAGTTGGAACTGACTAAATAACACTTAGCAACAACAAACCCAATCACTTCGGGGAAATTAAGACACTGTATAGAAAGGTCATATGAAATAAATTCAGGGTACTGCAGGTGGCCAAGTGGCAGCATCAATGCACTCAAGCGTGGCAACAGTAGTGAGGTTGGCCCAGGATCAGGCAATGTTTCGTTTTGCTGTGCATAAATGGTCACTATGAATCGGTACCGACTCGATGGCACCTAACAACAACCACAGGGGTCTTCCTTTTATTCACTGACCCTCCATTTTCCCAAGCATAATGTCCTTCTCTAAGGAACTGGTCTCATCTGATAATATGTCCAGAGTACAAGAGATGAAGTTTTGCCATTCTTGATTCTAAGGAACATTCTGGCAGTACATCTTCCAAGACAAATTTGTTAGTTCTTCTGGCATTTCATGGTACTTTCAATGTACTTAGTAGCTTCATATTCATCTTTTAAATAAGTATACAATCACACACTGTGAAAGTAATGGAAAGAAAACTTTCAATCTTTTACTCCTGGAGTTATAGAAAATTAGGAGGAAGTGAATTCAATTATGCCATTCTCACATGAATCATCTGATTAAATTTCTCTGGATTTACAGCACTCCAGACACTCTTTTGAAAATTGAATTAGAGTGAACAAGACTCTATTTACACATCGTGTTTTACATTTGTATCTGTTCTGCCCAATTCTATTTGGCCCATTTTTGACTACTCAGGAAGCATTGTTAATAAAGCAGTGGTTGTTGGTGGTAAATCTGAATATTACTCTTGCACCAGTACCTACCTAGCTCCCCCCTCCTCCCCCAACCCCCAGATATCTCACAAAAGAGAGTGGATAGCGGTAGGAAAGAATGAAACAATGGAGGGAGGTCTAAAAGAAGGGAATAAAGAAGGAAGAAGCACAGCTATCAGTGCCTCATATGTGGATTTCTATAAAGGGAGTCCATATATGCAAACAAAGCATGTTTAAGCCTGCCTTTGTGATTGGTGGATGGCTGAAGACAAAGTCTCTCAGTAATACACTAGGCTTGGTCTCATTAGGGTGCCTTCAAAAAAATATGTTCTAATCAAAACAATGGCTCCTGAGGAGATCTTCTGGACAAGTTAAATTCAAAATAGAGAGGTCAACTCAGAAGGTTATGGTGACTATGTTTGCAACCCCAACAAAGGATGTATTACCCTATAACTAATCCTGGGATTACTTAAAGGGTAATCACAGGAACTTATTATGAAGAAGTTTTAAGAATACTGAAAACTTTATTGGTGATAAAAAGACCAAGATAGTTCCACCAAGGATATCATTTTTTTTCCATCTCAAGAGTGCCCCTGCTCATTCTTCAAGGGTAACAAGGATTTTCTTATGAGAATTTCATTGTGAAACCTTGCTCCTAGAGTCCTGATTTTGTCCCATCAGATTTCTTTTTGTTCACAAAATTCATCATGGTTAAGGAATGTGATTTGAGTTCCTTGCATATGTCAAAACTGCCATTTGATGTAATATAAATCAGAGCATCCAGAATTCTTCCAGAAAGGCTAGAGGTATGAAACATCTCTTTCAGAAGGGTATAGACCAAATGGAGGATATGTTAAGAAACAATGGCTTCACCTATTTTTATTTAATAAAGGTTTTTATTATTTTGTAGCTATACTTTTTGACTTAGCCTTATATAGTTAATGTACCTTTCTATATATATATAAAAAAATTAAACATTTAAAGATATTCTAAAGCATCTTTAACATAATAATATAGTAACAGTAATGTTTTGATGTACCCCCCAAAAAAGCATCTGCTTTTTATCATGAACCACTCTATAACTTAAACATTTTAATATAATAAACATTACGGGGGTTGGTTCATAACTATGAGTTGTACGTAACACTGACAGTCATGACATGGACAAGCATGAGCAGATGAAGAAATGGAACATAAAAGGGGTGGTAGTGCAGGCACTTTGATATTTACATTTATTAGTCTTCTGTCTAATGTCTATTAATTTCCTTTTGTAACATTATGTATGTCTGACCCTAATCTTACGTTGGTAAAATGTCAACAGAACCTTCAGCTTCCATCATATAAAACTATTATTTCTAATGAACTGCTGCCTACATATATATGAATATGTATAGTTTTGTCACATTCGTTTTTTATCATTCTTTACTATGACTTTTTACATAATACTTTATTGTGACTGGTGAGAGCTTATACAACAAACTCAAGTTCCCATTGGACAATTTATCTACAATTTATTAAGTGACATTAGTTATATTTTTCACAATGAGCCAACAGTCTCTTTGTGTGTTTGATTCAGCTGTGGATGTTAGCCGTGTTCTGGTTATTCTGTTACATTATTATGGATTAGAATATGGTGGTGGTCTAGTGTGCCATTGAGTCAGTTCCAACTCGTAACAGCTCTGTACAGGGTTTCCAAAGCTAAAAGCTGAAAGCCTCATCTTTCTCCCGCGGAGCAGCTGGTGGATTCAAACTACTGATCTTTAGGTTAGCGGCCCAACTCTTAACCCACTACACTGTTTTGTGGTTAGCGGTCTAGTGTGTATCCTACAGTATATTCCAGGACTTTCTTACAGTTGTTGGTAAGTGCTTTAGAGATGGTGCCGACTCATAACGACCCTATATAGGGTTTCCGAGGAGTGACTTGTGAATTTGAACTGCCAACTGTGCAATTCAAACTGACCTTGCATTCCAATGCATTATCCCACAGCACTACACCAGGACTCCCCATAGTAGGAAACTGGAAATCCAAACTAAAGGCACAGAGTTGTTTGTTCTTTGCTGGCTCTGGGAGAAGATCCTTGTCCCCTTCAGCCTCTGTACCCTAGCATTCATTGATTCCTTGGCAATCCTCATATGGCATCTATTTCATCTTCTTATACTACTCTCTGTTTGTGCTTTCTTGTCTCTATGTGTTTGCTGTACCATATAATCCATAGTGATTGGGTGATAAGGTTTAGGGAACACCCTACACTGATATAATGACTTCATTAACTTAAATGAAATTCTATTCCAAATGAGAGTATATCAACAGGTATGTTGTTGTTGTTAAGTGCTGTCGAGTCAATTCCGACTCATAGCAACCCTGTATAGGGTTTCCAAGGAGCAACTGGTGATCTTGAACCACCGACCTTGCAGTTCAAATGACTTTGCAGTCTGACATATTAGCTCACAGTGCCACATCAGCAGGTATAGGGGTGAGGAGTCTTCAAAATATGAAAAAGCAACCATTCCTCCCACAACCCTCCCTACTCCACTGGGTTCAGTAATTCATTGCAATGGCTACACTGAACTCAAAGACAATATTCAGTTATAAGGTTTATTAGGGAAATTGTTGTTGTTGTTAAGTGCCGTCAAGTTGGTTCTGACCCATAGCGACCTGGTATAGGATTTCCCAGGAGAGGCTGGTGAGCTTGAGCTGCCAACCTTGTAGTTCAAGCCAACTTTGCAGTCCAGCACATTAACCCACCAAGGTTACAATTTGGGCTCAGAAATGCTCAGAGCACAGTTCCAATTAGGACACACCACTGTACCACAAGCCTCAGCTTGAAGGCACTTTGCTCTAGCACTGTGGGTCAGCAAAACTAACTTCCCCACTTAAGTGCCTGGAGGTATTCAATTCTGTGTGCAAGCTTCCTGCCCCAAATCACTAGGTTCTGTGGGCTGAGAACTCCACTGCTCTGCCTCATCCTGTGGTTCTTGGTTCTGCTGCTGCTGCTCCTCTGCTACCCTTTAAGTGTCACAACTTTACTCTCTGGATTGAGGATGCTCGCTCAATGCATAGTGATTGTGGGGTCCAAAGGACACGCTCCACTCCTCGCTCTTCTTCTTTGATGGTAGTGAGATCCCCCTCCTGCTTCTGAGATGGTACATTTTATACCTACAGTAGAGTTCCAAGTTTTTACAATTACAATGAATTCTGCTAACATCCACAGCTAAATCATATCATCCTATCAATATCTTTTCCCACTTTCTCTTACTGAGACCCATTAGGAAAAGAGTCATTTGGTGGAAGCTACAAAGACTAAAGCAAGAAGAAACATATTAAACAATTTACTAAACCACAGATTCCAGCACATATTTTGTTGGGACACAATTCAATCCAAAACAGATATATACTGGAATGAATGTAAAGTCAATAACATTTATATTCAAGAACTCTGTAGTTTTGAAAATTAAAGAAGAAAGGAAATTTTTAAAGGAAGAAGAAACAGAAAAACAAAGATGAAACAAAAAACTTTTAAAATTTTAATTAAAAAAAAAAAATTTTCTGCATATGTGTTGTGCAAGTTAGCATCAGTGAAGTCAAAGGAACCTATACGCATATGTCTCCTAAAATGCTGAGATGGTTCAAGATACAAACTTAGTGAAATTGAAGTGGCTTCCTAAACCAGGATTAGATGCAGTCTGCCCTGGTTTTCCTCTGGTTTCTTCATTGCATAGGACTATAGGGCTATTCTGATACTCTCCTTTCAATTTGGAATCTAACTAGATCAGGATTTTGTGTTGTTTGTTTCCTGCTTCCATTCATGAAAAGTTAGTTACTATACTGCTTATACTTCTTATACTGTTGCTGCAGGATAATGCACTGGATCACAAGGTTGGTTTGACCTGCAAGGTCAGCAGTTCAAACTCACCAGCTACTCCTCAGAAACCCTATACAGGGCCACTATGTGTTGGAACTGACTCAATGGCACTTAACAACAACATATTGCTTAAAGAGAGTTGACTTTCATAAAGTAAGAAGATAAACGATTCACCCACCAAACATTTTGAAAACCAGAAGACATGTATAAGTGATGTTTGTGAAACGCTTTTGAAGTAAGATGCTGAAAATAAGTCAAGAAACAACTCCACCAAAACAATAGCTGCATTTTTCTCTTAGCTGAAATGATGAGTCAGACCAATTATTGCATATATTGCTTAACGTTTATTTTTTCTAAAGATTCATTCCAGTTGGTATAAGATGTTAGTATTAACAACAACATGAAGCATGTAGCATTTTAGAGCTTTTAAGATGCCTTTGTGAAGTATGCCTTATTTAAATTGTTCAGAAATCCTTTGAGGTAGATAGGACATTTATCATTATGGCCATATTACCTGACATTTTTTGTTAAGCAAATTCTCCAACAGCCCATAAGTGTAACCAAACACAAACTCCATCCTCTGATTCTTTTTTATTGTTTTTGTTGTGAGAAAAATAAATTAAGTAGGCAGCGTTCTCCTTAATTATCATTTCTTCACAATTTGAACTCCGTCTGAAAGTCAATAAACTTAGAAACATAATCATATTTTTTAAAGACAATGGTATTGCAGTGTAAAGAGGTATTGTATTAATGGAATAAAGTCAAATGACCTTGAAAATGAGCGTTTAAATTAAACTTAGCATTAAATGAAAACTAGCATTAATATATTTAAACTGTTTTTCATTTTTGTACATTCACTTTTTAAAAAAATATTGTTATATAGTTCACAAAATTCCCATAATGATTTCTCATTTCTTAATAGTTATTTGGAAGTAATGGAAAAGGGCAAATTATTAGTTTAACCATGTTAAGTTGTCCTGTATCTTTTCCTCTCTGCTAGGAAAAGGAAGATGACAAATCAGAAACTTCAAGTTCTCAGCAGCCGAAAAGTCCCCAAGGTCTGAGTGACACAGGATATTCTTCTGATGGAATATCAAGTTCACTTGGTGAAATTCCAAGTCTTATTCCAAGTGATGAAAAGGATTTGCTCAAAGGCCTCAAAAAGGACTCTTTTTCTCAAGAAAGCAGTCCATCTAGTCCCTCGGATTTGGCTAAGTTAGAAAGTACTGTTCTATCCATTTTGGAAGCTCAGACTACTGCACTTGTTGATAAAAAGTCAGAAATGAAATCAGAGCCCTATGGAATTTCTCCAGAGCAACCTAACGAACAACAAAAAACTCAGACTTTTTCTGAAACACTAGAAGTTCCTATTTCAGAAGAGACACTCAAAGAAAGTCCAGAAGTAAAGAAAGACACTTTGAAAAATGATGGCCAACAAGGCATTCCTTCCAGAAAGGACTATAGAGAGAAGTTTGAGTTTGTTGATGACATAACTACAAGAAGACAACCTTATGATTCAGTTGAGGAAAGCAGCGAAAGTGAAAATTCACCTGTTCCTCAGAGAAAACGAAGAACTAGTGTTGGTTCATCAAGCAGTGATGAGTATAAACAGGAAGATAGTCAAGGATCAGGTGAAGAGGAGGACTTCATTCGAAAGCAAATCATAGAAATGAGTGCTGATGAAGATGCTTCAGGTTCTGAGGATGATGAGTTTATTAGGAAACAACTCAAAGAGATCAGCAGTACTATCGAAAGCCAGAAGAAGGAAGAAATGAAAGGGAGAGGAAAAGCAACAACAGGGAAGCATAAGCGACTGACACGAAAAAGTAGCGCAAGCTTTGATGATGATGCAGGGAGACGTCATTCATGGCATGATGAAGATGATGAGACATTTGATGACAGTCCGGAACTTAAATACAGAGAAACCAAAAGTCAGGAGAGTGAAGAACTTGCAGTTGCTGGAGGTGGAGGGCTGCGTAGATTTAAAACAATTGAACTCAACAGCACAATAGCAGATAAGTACTCGGCAGAGTCATCACAGAAAAAAACGACTTTGTATTTTGATGAAGAGCCAGAATTAGAAATGGAAAGTCTGACAGACTCACCAGAAGATAGGTCAAGAGGGGAAGGCTCTTCTAGTCTCCATGCTTCCAGCTTCACTCCTGGTACATCCCCTACATCAGTGTCATCACTTGATGAGGATAGTGACAGTAGCCCAAGTCACAAAAAAGGAGAGAGCAAACAACAACGCAAAGCCCGGCACAGATCACATGGCCCTCTCCTGCCGACTATTGAAGATTCTTCAGAGGAAGAAGAATTGAGAGAGGAAGAAGAATTGTTAAAGGAACAAGAAAAGCAGCGGGAGTTAGAACAGCAACAAAGAAAGAGTTCTAGTAAAAAATCAAAAAAAGACAAAGATGAACTTCGTGCTCAGAGAAGGAGAGAAAGACCAAAGACACCACCCAGCAATCTCTCCCCCATTGAAGATGCTTCTCCAACGGAAGAGTTACGTCAGGCTGCAGAAATGGAGGAGCTCCACAGATCTTCTTGTTCTGAATATTCACCTAGCATTGAATCAGACCCAGAGGGTTTTGAAATAAGCCCAGAAAAAATAATAGAAGTTCAGAAAGTTTATAAATTGCCCACTGCTGTGTCTTTATACTCACCAACAGATGAGCAATCTATTATGCAGAAAGAAGGTAGCCAAAAGGCGTTAAAAAGTGCTGAGGAGATGTATGAAGAAATGATACACAAATCCCACAAATATAAAGCATTTCCAGCTGCTAATGACAGAGATGAAGTGTTTGAAAAAGAGCCTTTGTATGGTGGAATGTTAATAGAGGATTATATTTATGAATCTTTAGTGGAAGACACATACAATGGATCGATAGATGGCAGTTTGTTAACAAGGCAAGAAGAAAATGGATTTATCCAACAGAAAGGCAGAGATCAAAAAATAAGACTTCCAGAACAGATTTATGAAGACCCTATGAAGAAAATTACAGACTTCCAAAAAGAGTTTTATGACTTAGAAAGCTTACATTCAGTTGTGCCTCAAGAAGATATTGTTTCAAGCTCTTATATCATGCCTGAGAGCCACGAGATAGTGGATCTTGGCAGTATGGTAACTTCTACCAGTGAAGAAAAAAAACTATTAGATGCTGATGCTGCCTATGAAGAACTCATGAAAAGGCAACATATGCAGCTAACACCTGGGTCCAGTCCGACCCAGCCCGCCACCAGGGATGATGTGACAGAGTCTACCATGGACTTTGATAGGGTGCCCGATGCATCTTTGACATCAAGCATTCTCTCAGGTGCATCTCTTACAGATTCAACCAGTAGTGCAACACTTTCTATTCCAGATGTTAAAATAACCCAACATTTTTCAACAGAAGAAATTGAGGATGAATATGTAACTGATTATACAAAAGAAATTCAAGAAATAATTACCCATGAATCACTGATTTTGACCTACTCAGAACCGTCAGAAAGTGCTACATCTGTCCCCCCCTCTGACACACCTTCTCTCACATCATCTATTTCTTCAGTTTGTACCACCGATAGCTCCTCTCCCATTACTACCCTGGATAGCATAACCACAGGTTATACAGAGACAATAGATGTAGTAACAAAATTTGAAGATTCTGAGGAAATTTCTTCATCAACTTATTTTCCAGGAAGCATTATTGACTATCCAGAAGAAATAAGTATATCATTAGATAGGACTACCACACAAGATGTTAGGACTAGTGCTCATCATATTACAATTCCCTTATCGGATATGGCACCTTCTATCATAGAATCTATGGGAACTAAACTTGAAGGACCCCTTGCTGACACTCTTTCCACTGACTTATTTATATCTGAAAAAGAGCCAATGAAGAAAGCCAAGAAGGAAACTGGGAATGGAGTTATTCTGGATGTTTTGGATGCTTACAGAGATAAAAAGGAATCTGAAGGAGAATTAACAAAAATTACCATATCTGAAGCTGAATTTGATCAACAACCTTCTTCATTAAAAGCTCTTCCAATGAAGGAGCAGGTTTCAGCCACACGCTTTGTATCTGGAGATGTCTCTAGCCAAACAAAACCTGTGTCTCATTTACCACCTAGCAGTCCTTCTGTTTTCTCCCTTCCAACTAAAACTCGCCCATTCTTCCGAAGTAGTTCTTTGGACACATCAGCACAGCCTCCTCCACCTCCTCCTCCTCCTCCTCCCCCACC
>NW_006408528.1:27035480-27050014 GCF_000296735.1 Chrysochloris asiatica
CCTCCTCCTCCCCCACCACTTCCTCCACCAACTTCACCTAAACCAACAATTTATCCTAGAAGAAAAGTACCAGTTACAGCTTCAGTGACTCTAACTACTACTGCTAGTCCCCTGGTCGATGCTGTTGCTACTGTGGAGACCCCGACTGTTCTGAAGAGTGACTTACCTGTAACAAAGATATGTACCCCTTCACCTCCTCCTGTTCCTCCTAAGCCGTCTTCAATTCCATCTGGACTTGTATTTACACACAGATCTGAGCCAAGCAAACCTCCAATTGCTCCTAAACCAGCAGCAACTCAGCTTCCAGTAACTACACAAAAACCGATGGACACACCTCCCAAGCCAACAGGTTTATCTTTAGCTTCAAGTATGACATTGAATTTAGTAACTTCAGCAGATTATAAATTGCCTTCTCCTACCTCCCCACTTTCTCCACACTCTAACAAGTCTTCACCGAGATTTTCCAAATCCCTCATGGAAACATATGTGGTAATCACGTTGCCATCTGAACCTGGGACTCCCACCGATTCTTCAGCTGGTCAAGCAATTACTAGCTGGCCGCTAGGATCACCTTTCAAAGACCTGGTTTCCATTGAACCAGTGTTTTCTATAGTTCCTCCTGTGACCGCTGCAGCAATTCCAAGTTCTTCAGAGCAAAGCTTGCACATCTCAGGAGCTTTGGATACATTTTCTGCTGCCCCTGTCACAACACTCTATTCATTTCAACCAGCCCCAACTTCACTTGTACCATTTCTTACAACCGAAGTTTCCAAGACTGAGGTTGCAACAACTAAAAGTACAGTCCCTGGTGTTGGTCTTAGTAGTGTCTCTATAACAATTCCAACAGAACCTCTTGCTCTAGATACCCAACATCTAGAGAAGCATCAGCATAAAGAAAATGGGAAACTACAACTTGGTGATGTCATTGATCTGCGTACAGTACCAAAAGTAGAAGTCAAAGTCACGGAAAAATGTATGGATCTTTCTGCTACTACAGTGGATGTGAAAAGGCAGACTACATCAACTGAAGGTTACGGGAGACAACTTAGTACTGTGCAACCATCCATTATAAATCTTAGTGCAGTCTCATCTGTAGTAACTCCAGTATCTCTGGTCACTGAACCAGGGACAGTTGTCACATGCACAGCTAGTGTGAATTATACCACAGGCACAGAAAGCTTTATGGGTATAGAACCTACGATGACAATACCACTCCAACTAACTACACCAAAGTATACTGAACCTCCATACAGGATGCCAAGTGGCCAAGCCTTTCCTACACCCAGGGAAGAAGCACCAATAAATTTATCCTTAAGTACTCCAGCACACGCAGTGACATTGGCTACTACAAAACCTGTCACTGTACCGCCTGTTGGGGTCACAAATGGATGGCATGATAGCACCACATCTCAGGGAATCACTGATGGAGAAGCAGTGGATCTCAGTACCACAAAGGCTCATAGAACTGTCGTAACAGTGGATGAATCTACTTCAAGTGCAGTGACCAAAATAATAGAAGATGATGAAAAGCCTGTTGATCTGACTGCAGGAAGAAGAGCTGTGTGCTGTGATGTGGTTTATAAGTTACCTTTTGGAAGGAGTTGCACAGCACAGCAACCTGCAACTACTCTTCCTGAGGATCGTTTTGGTTATAGGGATGACCACTATCAATATGATCGGTCAGGGCCATATGGTTACAGAGGTATTGGGGGAATGAAACCATCCATGTCTGACACTAATTTAGCAGAAGCTGGACATTTTTTCTATAAAAGTAAAAATGCTTTTGATTATTCTGGAGGAACTGATGCAGCAGTAGATCTAACTTCAGGGAGAATTACTACAGGTCAGTATGATGTAGCAGCAGACCTATCCTTGAAAAATCATTATGGTGTTCCCCATCTCATTTCAGGATGAAAATGTGGTCCCTTCTCCAATTGTGTTTTTTCTATTTCTTTGGATGTTTTGGCAACATAGTGCGCTTTTTTCTTTTTTCTTTTTTTCACATTTAAAAAATTTTGTTCTGCCCAAAGTCACCTGCATGTGTCTGCATGTTCGACATTGCTTTTATTCTGCATCTAATTAGGTAACCTGTGGATTTGCATGCAGCCCCATTCATTGTGTTCATCAAGATGAGAGAGATTTCAAACGCGAAAAGCATCATTCGTTTTTGGGAACTGGACTATAACTCTGCCCTGTATTTCAGGTGAGGTAATGGATTATTCAATCAAGACTACAGGTCCCTATCCAGAAACAAGACAAGTCATTTCAGGTGTTGGGCTTAGCACCCCACAATATTCCACAGCAAGAATGACCCCACCTCCAGGATCCCAGTATGGTACAGGGAGTGTTTTGAAGTCATCTAATGGTGTTGTATATTCCTCAGTAGCAACTCCAGTACCTTCTACATTTGCTATCACCACACAGCCTGGCTCCATTTTTAGCACCACTGTGAGGGATTTGTCAGCTATGCACACAACTGATGCAGTGACTTCATTATCTGCCCTGCACCAGAGCCAGCCAATGCCTAGATCATATTTCCTAACAACAGGTGCATCTGAAACAGACGTTGCAGTAACTGGTATTGATATCAATGCCAGTCTGCAAACCATTACTATGGAAACTTTTACAGCTGAGACAATAGACTCTGTTCCCACTTTAACCACAGCATCTGAAGTGTTTTCTGAAATTGTGGAAGATGAAACTGCTCTTTTAATTGTCCCTGAAGAAGATAAACAGCAACAGCAGTTAGACCTAGAGCGTGAACTCTTGGAACTGGAGAAAATCAAGCAACAACGCTTTGCTGAGGAATTGGAGTGGGAACGCCAAGAAATCCAAAGGTTCCGAGAACAAGAAAAGATCATGGTTCAAAAAAAGCTGGAGGAGTTGCAGTCGATGAAGCAGCACCTTCTCTATCAGCAAGAAGAAGAACGGCAGGCTCAGTTTATGATGAGGCAGGAGACATTGGCTCAGCAACAGTTACAGCTTGAGCAGATCCAACAGCTACAACAACAGCTTCACCAGCAGCTAGAGGAGCAAAAGATTCGTCAGATCTACCAGTATAACTATGACCCTTCTGAAACTGTCTCCCCACAAACTACTACAGAACAGGCAATCTTGGAAGGTCAGTATGCTGCCCCAGAAGGTGGTCAGTTTTGGGAGACTGAAGAAGCCACCACTACAGCTTCAGCTGTTGTGGCAATTGAAATACCACAAAGTCAAGGATGGTACACAGTTCAGTCTGATGGTGTTACTCAATATATCGCACCACCTGGCATCCTAAGTACGGTTTCAGAAATCCCTCTAACTGATGTTGTTGTAAAAGATGAAAAACAACCCAAAAAGCGAAGTTCTGGAGCTAAAGTCCGTGGGCAGTATGATGAAATAGGAGAAAATATGGGAGATGATCCTCGGTGTTTTAAAAAGATCGTGGACAGTGGTGTGCAAACGGATGATGAAGATGCAGCAGACAGGAGTTATGCGAATAGGAGAAGGAGAACTAAAAAAAGTGTTGATACAAGTGTCCAAACTGATGATGAAGATCAGGATGAGTGGGATATGCCTAGTAGATCAAGGAGAAAACCTCGTGTAGGGAAATATGGTGACAGTAGTACAGAAGCAGACAAGACCAAACCCCTTTCCAAAGTCTCCAGCATAGCAGTTCAGACAGTGGCAGAGATATCTGTGCAAACGGAACCCGTTGGAACCATAAGGACACCTTCAATACGGGCACGAGTAGATGCCAAGGTTGAAATAATTAAACACATTTCAGCACCTGAAAAGACTTACAAAGGGGGCAGTTTAGGATGTCAGACAGAAGGTGATTCAGACACACAAAGCCCTCAATATTTGAGTGCTACATCTCCAACCAAAGACAAGAAACGTCCAACGCCTTTAGAGATAGGTTATTCTTCTCATCTCCGGGCAGATTCCACAGTACAACTGGCTCCTTCTCCACCCAAATCGCCAAAAGTCCTTTATTCACCCATCTCACCACTTTCACCAGGCAAGGCCTTAGAATCAGCCTTTGTACCTTATGAAAAACCTCTCTCTGATGACATAAGTCCACAGAAAGTACTGCATCCAGACATGGCTAAAGTTCCTCCAGCAAGTCCTAAGACAGCCAAGATGATGCAGCGTTCTATGTCTGACCCCAAGCCTCTGAGTCCAACAGCAGATGAGAGTTCCAGGGCTCCTTTTCAGTATACCGAGGGCTACACGGTAAGCAATACTTTTTTTTTTAGTTCAAAGACAATGATGGGATGATGTTAATTTGTTTGCAGATTTTAAGGGGGAAATAAAGTTCCTGGTCCCTTAGAAATCTAATGCTAAGTTTCAGTGATGACTCATCCTTTAAAAATTTGGGTGAAAAAATGCAAAAAGAGCCTGCAGTTAAAATTACTCAAAAAAGAAAATCTGTAATGCAAAATGGAGAAGGTGTTGTTTTAATATTCAAATCTCTCTTGTGTGTATAACACAGTGATTTCAGTGAATTTAATTCGTCTTCATGGTCAAGTATGATGGTATATGACCATAAACAGATCAAGCAAAGTCTGGCCATGAATGTAAACCCATTGCTAGTAGAATGCCACAGCTGATAGTGTTGGGGATCATCTTGTATGTTACTATTATGTTTTCATAAAAACTCTTAGAACAAACGGTCACTAGAGAGCATTTCTAGAGCAGGCAGATGAAAGTGGTATGCAGTCATTGTAGTTCATCCATGCTTATTTTGCTTCTGACAAATTTATTAGGCTAACCCAGGAAAATTTTAGTCCTAGTGCTTAAATAATACTTTTCTAATTTTTTTTTAGTTAATCATTATCTGAATGAGGAAACTTTAGTATTGAACAGAGGGAAATGGAAATTTATTAAGATGCCTTAATAAAAGAATAAACGAAAACCAAGCCCATTGCGACTGAGTTGATCCAGACTCATAGAGACTTTACAGGGCAGGGTAGAACTGCTCTTTAGGGTTTCCAAAACTGTGTAAATGTTTACGGAATCAGACAGCCTCATATTCCTTCTGTGGAAAAAAGCTGGTGTATTTGAACCACCGAGCTTGCATTTAGCAGCCAAACACGTAACCCGATCCACCACCAGGCTTCTTTTCCTTGATAATGGTAGTGGTGGTGGTAACTGGAGTTTGGTTCCAACTCATAGAAACCCTGAATAGGATTTTCTAAGCTGTAAATCTTTCAGGGAGTAGAAAGTCTCATCTTTCTCCCTTGGAACAGCTGGTAGTTTTGAACTGCTTCCTTGATAATCGAGATTAATTATTTCTGAATGCATATTGTTGTTGTTAAGAGCCATTGAGTTAATTCTGACTCAAAGCGACTCTGAATAGGGTGTCTGAGTTGTGACTTGTTGGGTGGAACCACCAATCTTTTGGTTAGCACCCCAGTGCTTACCCTATAGCACTACACCATAGTTATGTTGTAAAAGGAAAAGAACACATAGAGGTTTGTTGTTGTTGTTGTTGTTGTTGTTGTTGTTATCTGCCATCAGTCCAGTTCTTACTAATTATGACCTTGTATAAGGTTTCCTGGTATCCTGGTGTGACGCTGTGGGTTAACACGCTGGACTGAAAGGTCAGTTTGAACCACAAGGTTGGCAGTTCAAACTCACCAGCTGCTGCTCGGAAACCCAATACGAGGTCGCTATGGATCAGAACTGACTCAACGGCACTTAACACCAGTAGGGTTTCCAATGCTGTAAATATTTTGGGGAGCGAAAAACCTAGTCATTCTCCTGCAGAAGAGCTAATGGGTATGAAGTGTAACCTTATGATTAACAGTCCAGTGATACACCTAAAGCACCACCAGCACTATTATGTTGTTGTTTCTAGATGCCATCGAGTCTGTTTCAACTCATAGTGACACTATACATGACAGAAGGAAATAATGCCCAGTCTTATGCCAGCCTCACACTTGAGATTTTACTACTGTCACTGTGCAAACCCATCTCATTGGGGGGTCTTCCGCATTTCACAACTCTGCACTTTTCAAGGCTCTGGTGCCTCCTGATAACATACCCAAAGTATGAGAAACAAACTACTTTCCATATTCTTCTGATGTTTTCTGCATCATTAAATATATTTCCCATAAAATCCTTCAATATTGCAAGTCAAGGCTTAATTTTTTTTTCTTCCTTCAATTCTTGCAGCTTGAAAAATGCTGAGTATGTTCTTTCCCTTTTGGTTTTCTAACTCCCGGTCTTTTCATATTTCATTATAATACTTAGTTTTGTCTTCAAGAGTTGATGTTTGAAATTTTCTGATCAGCTCCTTGGCTTCCTTGTTTCTTTGATCCACTTTAACATCTCTATACTGGAACTCAAGTACCAAAATCTCAGCTGACATCCATTTTGGTCTTCTCTTTCTCTCCTGTCTTTTTGTTGACCTTTTGTTTTCTTCCTGTCTAAAGCTTTTTTTTGTCCTCCCACAACTCTTCTGGTTATCGGTTTTAGTGTCTAATGCATCAAATCTGTTCTTAAGATAGTCTGTTAATTCAGCTGGGATATGTTCAAGGATGTATTTTAGCTCTTGTGATCTTTTTTTTTTCCTTCAGCTTCACCCTGAACTTGATGGTCATTCCCAAGTTGGTTCCTGCCTTATTTTGGTTGATGTTATTGAGCTTTTCCATCATCTCTTCCCCCAAATCTAGTCAATTTGATTCCTGTGTGTTTATTTGGTGAGGTCCATGAGTATAGTCACCTTTTGTTTAAAAAGGTATTTGCAATGAGTAAGTCTTTGGTCTTATAAAATTCTATCATGTCTTCTCCAGCATCATTTCTTTCATCAAGGTCATAGCCCAATTACTGACCATTCCTCTTTGTTTCAACCTTTGCATTCCAATCACCAGTAATTATCAGTAAATCATGATTACATGTTTGATTAATTTCAGACCGAAAAAGTTGATAGAATTTTCAGTTTCATCATACTGGCTTCAGCGATTGGTGCATACATTTGAATAATTATAGTATTAAATGGTCTTCCTTGTAAGCTTATGGATACTATCCTGTCTCAGACAGCACTATACTTCAGGATAGATCTTGAAATGCTCTTTTTGACAATGAATGTGATGCCATTTCTGGCATAGTAAGCCACGTGCTTGTCATTTTCAAAATGGCCAATACCAGTTCATTTTAGTTCACTAATGCCTAGGATACCAATCTTTATGTATTCCATTTCACTTTTAACAATTTGTCATTTTCCTTACTTATACTTGATACATTCCATATTCTAATTATTAATTACAACTGTTTCTCCTCATTTTGGGTTGTGCCCCATCAGCAAATAAAGGTCCCCAAAACTTTACTCCATTCATGTCATCACAGTCAACTCTACTTTGATGAGGTAACCCTTCCTCAGTCGCATTTTTGAGTGTCTTCTAACCTGAGAGGCTCATCTTCGGGCACTATAGCTGGCAATGTTCCATTGCTGTTCATAAGTCTTTCAGAAATAGTCTGCCTCACCTTCTTTCTAGTCTGCCTTAGTCTGGAAGCTCAGCTGAAATCTGCCCACCACGGGTGACTCTGCTGGTGTTTAAAATACTGATGGCATAACTTTCTGCATCACAGAAACATGCAATCCATCACAGTATGACAAACTAAGAGACAAATGGTGGTGCACTATGGTAGTGCTCATATATCTAAATGTTATTTTAGATATGTTTGTGAAAATCCCTACAGCTGAGAATAAGGGACATTAATAATTGCTATAAAATCAAGTGTATTGAATTTTTGAAAATCTAATATAAAATCTTTCAAAACTGACTGGATAATGTTTGTTCAATTTCAATCAGAATTTATGTTCTAATTAAAAGATTTAAAGCTGTAGCTCTTAGAACCCTGAAACTTCTATATGAGCTTTGCTGAGATATTACTAGATTTCTATTGATCAATATTTTTACTGTAGGATGCAATTATGCTGTATTATTGTATCTATTAACATATACATACACATAATAATCATTAATAAATTGCATATTCATTTCTACTTTAAAAAAATTTCATTGTACCATTTTTCAGTATGTTCTTTCTCAACCAGTGAGTCCTAAAAATAAAACTTCCTTCATGTGGAAGACAGAGGTCATGGTCATATATTAGTATTTTTTTAAAATGACTCTTAAGACTGTCTGGAAGCTACTACCCTGGTACAATTAATCCAGTGTGCAAAGCATTCTTTTTTTTAAAGCTCTGTTTGTAAAAGTAAACATAGAAGTGAAATGTGATTTTAAACCTGTTATAATCTATGGATATTTAATTAAAGTTTTGGCTTATAGATTCAGGAACCCTGGTGGCACAGTGGTTAAAGGGCTTGGCTGCTAACTGAAAGGTCCAAAGTTTGAGCCCACCCACAACCCCAAAGCAGAAAGATGTGGCAGTCAACTTCCCAAAATGTACAGCCTTATGACATTCTACTCTATCTTACAGCATCACTATGAGTTGGAATCAACTCAGTAGTAATGGATTTAGTTTTGGCATTTGGTTGGGCAATAGATTAACCTAAAAATGTACATGAAAACTTTGAAAATATCATTTTTGCACAAGATTTTTTTTTAAACTTTTTGTTGTGACTTGGGTGAAGGTTTACAGAACAGATTGAATTTCCATTCAACAGTGAATACACATTTTATTTCATGACATTGACTGCAATTCCCACAACGTAACTGCACTCTTCCAACTTCCTCCATGCACTTTTCCTGTATCTCTTCCTACCTTATGAGCTTTATCCCTAAGAAAATGCTGCCCGTTTGATATCTATGGTTGATTGTTCTCAGGGGTACATATGGCTCACATGATTTTGTGCACCTTTTAAACTTATCTCTTGTTTGGCTTAGGGTGGTGGGTATGGGGTGGTAAGTTCATTTTCTGGCTTGAACATGACTAAGGGCAATGGTAGTCCTCACCCACTATTTTCTGTCAGATCCGTTGCTTAGATATTTGTTTTGTTTTCTTTATTGATTTTGAATTTATTCCACAATTTTCACCCATTCTGTCCAAGGAGTCGTGGTGTGGCGCTGTAGGATAAGCACTGAACCACAAGGTCAGTTGGAACCAGCCACTCCTTGGAAACCCAATACAGGGTGTCTATAAATTGGAACCAACTCGACGGCACTTAACAACAACAACTACTATCTAAGGACCTTCTATTATGATCCCTTTAAGAGTTGTCAGCAGTGGTAACCAGGCACCAGCTAGTTCTTTTGGCCCCAGAGTCTTGTAAGCCGAGGTTCAAGTGGTCCATTAGTCCCTGGGACAAATGCTTCCATGGACTCTTGATTCTCTGCACTCTTCTTTGCTTCAGATATGAAGAGACCAATACTTGTACCTTAGTGGCCAGCTTTTAATATCTTAGTCACTGCTCCCAAAGTATAATGTAGAACACGGTCTTTTCTTTGTGAACTATGTCATACTAATGTCCCCACTGACTATATTCTGAGCCTCCAGGCCCAGGGACTCATTCCCTCAAGATTATGACTAGGAACTTTTTACAAATTTGCCCTTGTATGCTTTACTATATTCATGGATATGTTAGCAGCACATTTTTAAGTGAACAGTATTTTTAAAGTAATATTGAAGACTTGGTCATTACAATCAATAGATTGTTGTATTTAATGTATTCATCATTTAGTATAAGGTCTTGTACTCCTTTTTAAAATTTTGTTTATTTATTTAAATTTACAATATTTATGGATTTAAAGAATAAACACAGGATAATATTCACCAATTCAACAATTTCTATAAGTACAATTCAATAACATTAATTACATTCTTTGAATTGTGCACCCATTCTCACCAACCTGTTCAGAATTGTTCCTCCCCTATTAATATAAACTTACTATCCTCTGAGTATTCGATCTCATCTTCCAGCTGCTATTGACAATTTGATTCCAAGCAGATAGTTCTTGAGAGAATACAATGTTCAAGGCATGCATTCTTTAGTAGTTAAGCTAAAATATTGTTTGGTTTTATGAAGATTTCAAGTGATGTTTTTGGTCAAAGTTTTAAAAATTACCTCAAGGCAATAATTTCTTACCCAGTCACTCTTAATCTAGAGGACTCCAAGACAAAATTCCAGATACTGATATTTTTCATCCTAGAATCCTTTGAATTTGTAAATATGCAATAAAAATACAGTGGGTTGCATTACTGATTGTTTCAGAAATCGAGATTCTGATTTACTAGGGGTTTCATTCCAAGGACTCTATTATAAGTCGGTTCTGGTGTAAATCAATACAGTGTGATTCTGTCTTTAAATGCCTTATAACCAGGCATGGACTTCTCCTCTTTGTGAATATAGAGTCTTGCTTTCATTCTTTTCCAAAACAAGCTCATTTAATACACATTAAAAATCGATCATTAGTAATATGTACTACTTATACATACAATGTGGCAGTGCATAATTTACTGATGTTAAAGAAAAGGACAGCTGTAAATAAAAAAATAAAAGGACAGTGGTAAGTACAATTCATTTCATAACTCGAATATGTTATAAATTAGGGATTACCAGTACTGAAGTGACTAATTAAAAATGAAATTGAGTTGTTAAGTGGAGTTGAGTCTATTCAAGGAACAACTGGTGGGTTTGAACCTCCAATCTTGTGAGTAACAGTCCAGTGCTTATCCTACAGCACCACACTGTGACTCCAAAGTCCGATTGTTGTTAAGTGCCTTTGAATCAGTTCTGACTCATCATGACATTGTATGATGGTGGGGGTGCCATGGAGTTGGTTCTGGTTCATAGCTACCCTGCATAGGATTTTTGAGACTGTGATCTTTATGGAAGCAGAAAGCCTCATGTTTCTCCTGTGGAACAATTGGTAGTTTGGAACTGCTGACCTTGAGGATAGCAGCCCGACTCGTAACCACTATGCTACCAGAGCTCCTTAGTGACTCTGTACTTGGTTTAACAAGATTAACCTACGAATTGGGCTGCGAACCTTAAGATCAGCGGTTCGAAACTACCAGCCGCTCTGCGGGAGAAAGATGAGGCTTTCTACTCCCGTAAAGATTTACACCCTCGGAAACCCTGTACAGGGTCGCTATGGGTTGGAACCGACTCGACGGCACTTAACAACAACAACAACAACCATTTTATATGTAGACATTGCTTTAACAACAGTAATACTTTGTGTTTATGATGGGACATTTACTATGTGTTTCTATGCAAATGTATACTCATGCTTTTAGTCTATTTTAAAAGAAACAAAAGTATTTCTTAATTATAATCAGGGTTGATTATTAACTGTACAAAAAAGAATATTCTTCTAAGTGTTGTTCATTGTAATGTGACTCTAAGAAGTCTAGCTAAATAGTTTATAGATTCCTAATTTTCATGGACCAGTTAAAACAAACAAACAAAAATCCACAGTAGGCTTTGAGGCAGCACAATAGCATATACGAGAGGGCTCCAATAAATTCATGGAAGAATTTAATTTTAAGATAATGGAATTTTTCCATGAAATTTTTGAAGCCCCCTCATATAATGTAAGGTAACTTTTATGCCATGTGATATTCCATAGTATCCACTCTTCTTGAAAGTGACAGGAAAGTTTCAAAGATTCTGAGACATGAAAGTTGAGATCCCTTTTACATGATAAAGAAGGAAATGGGGAAGCTATAAAAAGAGGCAATACAGTCAAAGGATGTGAATGATAAGCAGACATAGAGCAAAGAGAATAAGAAGGTTTGAAACTGTAAATCAAATAAGGCTCTATGTTTCCATTACAGAGTTTGGATTTACTTCTCTTGGTTATACAAAGCATAGTCCTAGTCATCATCTTTTATTTACATTAGTTTTATGCAAATAAAGGAGCCATGGTGACAGTGGTTAATAGTGTTTGGCTGCTAACCAAAAGGACAGCAGTTCAAACCCACTAGCTGTTCTCAGGAAAAAAAGATGACAGTGTGCATAAATACATGAAGATTTCCAGCCTTGGAAACCCAATGGGGTAGTTCTCCTCGGGTCACCATGAGTCCGAATCAACTCCATGGCAGTTGGGTTACACCTATAACATGCACACTCTGTGTTAATTGCCAACCACTACCTCTTTCACCAAGAACACCTGGTGGCATAGTGGTTTATGAATTGAACTACTAACCACAAGGTCAGCAGATGGAATCTAGCAACCACTCCATGGGAAAAAGAGGGATCTTTTTGTTCCCGTGAAGATTTACAGCCTCAGAAACCCTATCTTGTTAGCTGTCAGTGTGACTCATAGAGACCCTATAAGCTGCTGATGTGTTTGAATTGTAGACCTTCTGGTTAGCAACCCAGTGCTTATCCTACACTGCCACACCAGGACTCCTTGGAACCCTAAGTTGTTGTTGTTATTGTTAAGTGTCATCGAGTCGGTTCCAACCCATAGTGAACCTGTATAGGGTTTCCGAGGAAAAGCAGGCGAGTTTGAACCCCCAACCTTGCAGTTCAAAACAACTGTAAGGTCCAGTGCTTATCCTACAGAGCTACCACAGGACTCCTGGAAACCCTCTAGAGGGGTGCTATGAGTCCCAACCAATTTCCCTGACCATCACCATCACCACCACCCTTTCCTCCAAATATTTTCCTGGGCTTCACTTTGCCATTTTTCAAATATATGCCCCTGTTTAAAAAAAAAAAAAAAATGTTAGCACAGCACATTACAAAAATACCTCCCCTTGTGGAGAGGAAGCAAATTGCAAACAAACATGGAAGATATATGGTATTTGCACAAAAATATGGTACACAATCCACTAACCTCTGCACTGCCAACACTCTTGCCTTCTCCTCAGTCAACTCTCCAAAAGCTGGTGTGATTTTTCAAAAATTTAAATCAGGTTATGTCACTCACTTCATAGCTCAAAGTAGATTCTCATCATACTAAGACTATGTAGACTTTTTTGCTATGCTGTCCTCTCAAGCTCAGCCCTTTCGGACCCTCCGCTGTTACTTGGGAGCTTGGTAACCCCAGACTGTGTGCTCACGATCTGCTGGGACAGACTCAGGACTACCCTGCCTTCATCAAGAATATCCACAATATGAGGCCCCGAGGACCTGATGAACATGCATCCCTGCGACCTGCTCTGTCTGCCCAATCACTACCAGGTGAAATACCACTTCTACCACAGCCTCTGCTGGCCCCAGCTCTCTTACATCACTGAGGATGAGAATGGGAAGATTGTGAGGTATGTCCTGACCAAAATGGAAGAGGATTCAGATGGCATACCCTATGGACACATCTTATCACTGACTGAAACATTCCCACCAATGCCTTGGCTTGACAAAAAAGCTGATGGGCTCCTGAGACATGACTAAGAACTTCAATGCCAAATACGTCTCTCTCTGCAAGTCAGGAACTCTGCATCTCTATTCCAAGATGCTCAACTTTCAGATCAGTGAAATGGACAGGAAAGGTGCTTAAGACATGAAGCAGGACTTCACCCTAATGACGATGAGTGAGGTGAGTGCCGGAGCTGAAGGAGAAAGGCAGACACGTGGTGCTGAGGCCAATGCAGAACAAGGTGAAGGTCAAGGGCAATTCACCTCCAATCTCAGGCAAGGCCACCAGGAAGAAGGGCCTGGCTGCCAAGAATACAAGTGGAGCCCTGGGGACCTCAGTGAAGTCAAAAAGACCACAGAGAGCACTGATGTCAAGGACATCTCCAAGTTTCCAACTCAACCTACTCTAGCCTGCCACTCCCCACTGGCCTTCCTTTGCCCACCCTGACCCGTCCATCCCTGCCTCACCCAACTCTTGCCCAATAAATTTCACCCCAAGGTCTGGAAAAGAAAGAAAGAAAAAAAAGAAACAATTTTTTCTCTAGGCCCACATGTCTTTTCCCACCTATCTCATCACTTCCTCAGTCACTAGTACCACATCTTCACCATTTTTCACTCTACTTATCTTTGGATACGCAAGCCTAATCTCCACCTAGGGCTTATGTGTGGATCTGTCTTCCCAGATTTATGCCTGGTTCTTTCTGCTAAAAATTTCACCTTCACAGAGAGGCTTCCATTCTCTAAATAAGTTGACTATCACCATGAATTCCTCTACACCACCCTCTAAATTTCTATACAGTATATTATTGGTTCCACTACCCATCTTGTCAGTTTGTTATACTGTAGTGGTTTGTGTGTTATTATGATGCAGGCAGCTATGACACCAGTATTTTAAATAAGAGGAGGGTCACCATAGTGGACAAGTCTCAAGACATCTTCCAGAATAAGACAGGCTAGGAAGGAGATGTTGGTAACTTCTGAATGGTTACCCATTGAAAACCTTATGTACAGCAGTACAATATTATCACATATAGCACAAAAAGATGAGCCTCTTAGATTGGAAAGCACTCAAAATACAACTGGGCAATAGCTGTCTCCTCAAAGTAGAGTTAGCCTTGTTGTTGTTGTTGTTGTTGTTGTCAGGTGCCATCGAGTCGGAACCGACTCATAGCAACCCTATGCACAGCAGAACGAAACAATGTCTGATCCTGGGCCAACCTCACTACCGCTGCCACACTTGAGTCCATCAATGATGCCACCTGGCTGATCCATC
>NW_006408528.1:27052244-27053437 GCF_000296735.1 Chrysochloris asiatica
ATTGCATGTTTGATCGATGTCAGACTGAAGAAGTTGGTAGAATTCTTCTATTTCATCTTCACTGGCTTTAGTGGTTGGTGCATAAATTTGAATAATAGTGGTATTAACTGGGCTTCCCTGTAGGCGCATGGATATTATCCTATCACTTATAGCATTGTACCTCATGACTGATCTGGATATGTTCTTTTTGAATATATATAAGAATAAAGCAAATAAGAATAAAGCAAAGCTTTCAGAACTTCATTTGCTACTGTGGTACAACTGAAAATGGGTAGAGACAGCTGCAAACATTCACTAGTAATTGAAAAGTAGAATATACGAAGGATTTATCTATGAAAATTGGAAATCATCAAAAATTAATTAGAATGCATACACATTATGCAGACGTTGTTTTTGTTGTTGAATGCCGTGGAGTCACTTCCAACCCATAACGACCCTTTGTTAGGGTTTCCAAGGAGCAACTGCTTTAGTGAGTTGGAGTAAAGTAGTATTAATGACTTCGAATTGGACAATCATATGGTTTACTATGTTAGAAATGACAAATTCAAGGGAAATGCCATAACATTTATTGTCAAAAAGAGCATTTTCAGATCTATCTTGAAGTATAGTGCTTTCTGTGGTAGGATAATATCCATATGCCTACAAGGAAGACAAAGTCAAATATTACAACAAAATTTGCAAAGATCTGGTGTCAGAAAACCAGAAAGGAAGAGCATACTCAGCATTTGTCAAGCTAGGGGAACTGAAGAAAAAATTCAAGCCTAGACTTTCGGTATTGAAGGATTCTCTGGGCAAATTATTGAATGATGCAGAAAGCATCAAAACAAGATGGAAGGAATACACAAAGTCACTGTACCAAAAGGAAATGGTTCATGTTCAACAATTTCAAGAGGTAACATATAATCAAGAGCCAATGATACTGAAGGAGAGAGTCTAAGGTGCATTGAAGGAATTGGCAAACAACAAGACACCAGGAACTGATGAAATAAAACTTGAAATCTTTCAACAAAGTGAGGCAGCACTGGAGGCACTCACTCATCTATACCAAGAAATTTGGAAGACAATTATCTGGCCGAATGATTGGAAGAGATCTGTCATTGTGCCCATTCCAAAGAGAGATGACCTAACAGAATGCAGAAATCATTGGACAATATCTTTAATATCCCATGCGAGTAAAGTTTTACTAAATGTAT
>NW_006408528.1:27053817-27057975 GCF_000296735.1 Chrysochloris asiatica
GGTTTAAAATTAATAAAGGTGTGTGACAAGGTTGTATTCTTTCACCATACTTATTCAACCTGTATGCTGAGCAAATACTCTGAGAAGCTGGGTTATATGAAGAAAAACATGTCATCAGGATTGGAGGAAGACTCATTAACAACCTGCAATATGCAAATGATACAACCTTGCTTGCTGAAAGTGAAGAGAACTTAAAATACTTATTGATGAAGATCAAAGACCACAGCCATTGGTATGGATTGCATCTCAATGTAAACAAAACAAAAATCCTCACCACTGAAACAATAAACAACATTCTTATCAACAGAAAAAAGATTGAAGTTGTCAAGGACTTCATTCTTCTTGGCTAATCCATCAACACTCATGGAAACAGCAGTCAAGAAATCCAATGACATACTGCATTTGGCAAATCTACACAAGACCTTTTTAAAGTGTTGAAGAGCAAAGATATCAGCTTGAGGACTAAGGTGCGCCTGACCCAAGCCATGATATTTTTAATAACTTCATATGCATTCGAAAGCTGGACAGTGAATAAGGAAGACCATAGAAAAATTGATGCATGAGTTATGATGTTGGAGGAGAATATTCAAAGTGCCATGGGCTGCCCATAGAACCTACAGATCTGTGTTGGAAGAAATGCAGCTAGAGTGCTCCCTGGAGGCCAAGATGGCCAAACTTCATCTCTCATACTTCAGACATATTGTCAGGAGGGATCAGTTGCTGGAGAAGGATATCATGTTTAATATAAGGTGGAGGGTCAGAGAAAAAGAGGAAGACTGCCAGCAAGATAAATTGGCAAAGTGGCAGCATCAATGGGCTCAAGTGTAGCAACAATTGTGAGGTTAACCCAGGATCAGGCAGTGTTTCCTTCTGCTATGCATAAGGTCACTGTGAGTGAGAGGTGCTCACTTTCATATACCAAGTAATTTGGAAGACAGCTATCTAGCCATCCAGTGGGAAGAGATCCTTATCTGTGCCTATTCCAAAGAAAGGTGAGCAATGGAGTGCGGACATCATCTAGCAATATCATTAGCATTAATGCAAGTAAAATTTTGCTGAATATAATTTAAAAATGGTTGCAATAGTACATTGAAAGGGAACTGCCAAAAATTCAAGCCAGATTCAGAAGAGCATGTGGGATGAGAGATATCATTGCTGAAGTCATATGGATCTAGGCTAAAAGCAGAAAATACCAGGACAATGTTTACTTGTGCTTTTTTGACTATGCAAAAGCATTCAACCAAGTATGGGTAACATTGTGAAGGATCGATATTCCAAGTACAGTTTCATTAGGAATCTGTACCCAGACCAAAAGGCAATTGTTAGAATGGAACAATGGCATATTGAATTGTTGAAAATCAGATAAAGTGTGTGCCAGTGTTGTAGCCTTCAATCATACTTATTCAATCTGCATGCTGAGCAAATAATCCAAGAAGTTGTATTATATGAAGAGGAATGTGGCATCAGGATTGGAAGAAGACTAGTTAGCAACCCTCTATATACAGATGAAAGGAGCTCTGGTAGCGTAGTGGCTACGAATCGGACTGCTAACCTCAGGGTCAGCAGTTCAAAACTACCAGCTGTTCCACAGGAGAAAGATGAGGCTTTCTGCTCCCATAAAGATTTACAGCCTCAGAAACCCTGTGCAGGGTCGCTATGAGTTGGAACCGACTCCACGCACGTAACAGCAACAAAAACAACATAAACAGATGACACACCTTGCTTGCTGTAATTGAAGTAGACTTGAAATACTGATGAAGATCAAAGACTACAGCCTTCAGTATGGATTGCACCTCAATGTAAAGAAAATTAAAATCCTCACAAATGCCCCAATTAATGACATTATGATAAATAGATAAATGATTGAAGTTGTCATTAAAATATTTCATTTTGTTTGCATCCACAATCAACACTCGTGGAAGCAGCAGTCAAGAAATCAAATGATGTATTTTGAAATATCAAATTACAGTACCAATGAGGCAAATCTGCTGCAAAAGACCTCTTTAAAGTGTTAAAAAGCAAAAATATCCATTTGAGGACTAATGTGCACCTGATTCAGGCCATGGAATTTTCATTCGCCTCATATGCATTGCAGTCCTAGTGTGGTACTGTAGAATAAGCACTAAACTGCTAACTACATCGTCTTCCTGATGAGGAAACAAGTTCCAAAGTAGGTTAGTGACTTTATCATAGTTTCTTAAAAAAACCTATAACTTGAATATAATTAGAATACTGTGCTTTTCATGTTATTATTATTACCTTGTTAATAGTTTCTTCTGGGAACTAATGAATATTTTTTAATAATTTTTTGCTAATTCAATGTCATGGTTGAATCTGCCTTTTTAATCTTGTAATTTTTCTCAATTCTCCATAAAATCCCAGTTTAATTCTCACTATCGGGTTTATGTATTTTATATTTATTCTTACATTTGCCAATTTTTTATCTCATTCATCATTGTGGATACAGCATGAACTAGAGAGACAGAGTTCATGTTTGATCACCAATTGCTGAGAATAATTTATTCTCTTCTATATCAAAGCAGGAACTCTAGTAGCATAGTGGTTACAAGTTGGGCTGCTAACCTCAAGGTCAGCGGTTCAAAACTACCAGCTGTTCCATGGGAGAAAGATGAGGCTATCTGCTTCCATAAAGATTTACATCCTTGGAAACCTTATGCAGGCTTGCTATGAGTTGAAACTGACGTTATGGGACACCACCACCACCACTGTATCATGGCACTATTTTGTGCTTTTTGCTTGCTCACAGGGTAGTCTAGACTGTTTTTTTGGTTTGTTTCATTTGTCTTCCTTTTATACACAATTTTTCTTCTCCTACTAATAATTGTCTAAGAAGCGTGTGTTAACTCTTTAATTAAATTATTAAAAGCTCTCTCAACTTTAATAAAAAGGCAAAGTCTACCTTTCTGGAACTTTAGCACATTTGCCTTAATTCTGCAAGTTGAAACAGCAATGATAAAATCTCATTCTAATTCTTTACTAGTACTATACCATGCATTATTGTTCTTGTTAAGTGCCATTGAGTCAGCTCTGACTAATAGTGACTATGTAGAGGGTTACTGAGTAGCGGCTGGTGAGCTTGAACGTGAATCTTGCTTTAATTTTCAAATCTCTTAGTAGCTCTGTGCCTTTCCTATCGTGTGGAATATGTAATGCTGATGATCTAGAAATTTTAGAATTCTGCTATCTTTAAATATTTTAAAATGTATTCTTTTGGGTCATGCTTCCTCCCCGACTCAGCTATTTATACTGAGCACTTTGTTGTTGTTGTTGTTGTTAGGTGCCATCGAGTCGGTACTGATTCATAGTGACCTTATGCACAGCAGAAGGAAACACTGCCCAATCCTGGGCCAACCTCACTACTGTTGCCACACTTGAGTCCATCGATGCTGCCACTTGGCCACTCCATCTCGTTGGGGGTCTTCCTCTTTTTCTCTGACCCTCCACCTTACCAAACATGATATCCTTCTCCAGTGACTGGTCCCTCCTGACAATATGTCCAAAGTATGAGAGACGAAGTTTGGCCATCTTGGCCTCTAAGGAGCACTCTGTCTGCACTTCTTCCAAAACAGAGCTATTGAGTCTTTTGGCAGCCCATGGCACTTGCAATATTCTCCTCCAGCACCATAACTCAAAGGCATCAATTCTTCTACTGAACACTACCTACCATGAATTGGTGAAGTGGCAGGATCAATGGGCTCAAGTGTGGCAACAATGGTGGCTCAGGATCAGGCAGTGTTTCTTTCGGCTGTGCATAAGGTCGCTATGAGCTGGTACTGACTCCATCACACCTAATAAGAACAACCTCCCCGACTCAGCAATTTTATACTGAACACTACCTACCATGACTCAGCTATTTTATACTGAACATTACCTACCCTTCTAATACTTTATATCCCAATGTCCATCTCTATTTTCTTTTCATATCATCATCTAACAGACTTTAGTTAATCTTTTGTGTTTTATGTATTGTCTTTCTTTCCCCAACCAGAATTTATGAGTGACAATTTTTGTTTATTGTGTTCACTGCTTTATCCTCAGGTAACTAAAAAAGGTGAAGGTTCCTGACATGCTCACTATTAATAATTAATGCATTTGTGAGTTTATGGACCTGTTTGTATATCAAATTGCTTTCAGTTT
>NW_006408528.1:27058553-27059497 GCF_000296735.1 Chrysochloris asiatica
CCACTTTAAGGACTAAAGTGGTATCTGATACAAGACACAGAATTTTAAACAGCCTCATATGCATGCAGAAGCTGGACATACATTAGGAAAACTGAAGAAGAAATGATGCCTTTGAATTGCAGTGCTGGCAAAGAATATTAAGTATACAATGGACTGCCACAAGAATTAACAAGTCTGTCTTGGAAGAAATACAGCTTAGAAAGGAGGATACACCTTAGAAAGGAAGCTTGCATGTACTTTGGACATGTTATCAGGAGGGACCAGTTTCTGAGGAAGGACATCATGTTTAATAAAGTGGAGAGGCAGTACAAAAAAGAGGAAGACCCTCAGTGAGATAACTTGATGGTGACTGCAACAATGGCTCAAGCATAGCATTGATGTTGAGGATAGCACATTACCAGCACATTTTGCTCTGTTGTACACAGGATCACTACAAGTCCAAATCAACGAGACAGAACCTAACAAAAAAAAACAACAGTTAGTTGGAAAAATAATTTTAAATGCTACAATGATTTTCCACACTCACCTAAAAATAGAAAAGTAAACAAAATCATAATAAATAAAATCATATTCATCATCCCATTACATTTATTTTATAAATCAGTGTTATATTTTTTTTCCCTTTTGTTATCTGCTATGTGTTTTTCTTCCATTTTTGAATGGATAACATTATACTTTCTCAAAATACATTTGCTTTAAGATTTTTAGTGTGTGTCTGTGAATTGTTCCTAATGGCATGTCTATGAACTTTTCCTAAACCAAAGCAATAAAGTGTGTTCCCCATGCCCATTGCATTTATTCTAGAAAGTGAGACTGATTTTATATCACTGTTCTAAATGATAAGTAACTTCAGGAAGGAAGGTGAATGTATCACGTGCTCTGCAAAATGAGAAGAGAAAGCAACATTATCTATTGAAAGATTTACCAGTGTGTAAATTTGTTTG
>NW_006408528.1:27059618-27064414 GCF_000296735.1 Chrysochloris asiatica
AATTTATATTCAAATATAACACTTTTTGATGATGCTTTTTGCATTAAAATTTTATTTAAAATGTTATTGCATCTATATGGCCTTAAAATTATATCAAATGTTAAAACTGTTTTGTGTTACATTTCAACTTGTTTTATAATTTCAGTGCTCATTTTAATAATAGGCAAGCTCCTATTTGCAAAAAACTTAAATCTTGTTTGCTGTAGAGTTTAAGCCAGGATCCTGTTGAAAAGCAGATGGTATTCAAGAGCTTATTTTTACAAGAATATGTTTTACTTCACTGATTGCTATTTTGATAGCTATTTTTTAAGATTTTTTGAAACTTCAGTGTGTCTGTTTCTGAGAATAATTTTTATAGCCTAAATTGGGAAATTTTATTTTTGTAAATTCTTCCAGAAAATAAAAGTTGGAGAAAGAATGGCTGTGTTAGCCAAGTGTGATTTGAAAAGTACTATTTATCAGGTGCTTATTTTCACTGCTGTCTTTGAACAAAACATATAAGAAATCAGAGTTTTAAAACTGACTTTGTTAAAATAAACTTGTATATTGGTGGTACTTATATATGCCAGAAAAGGTATTCAGATATGAAAGATGGACTTTGTAGATAATAGAAGTTACTTGTATTTTTGTTCTTACCTTTCCAAATACAGGTATAGTTCTCTCCCAATAGTTTTTCTTTTAATTAAATCCTGCATCTTAAAAAGAAAATATTTTATGTTAGCCCTTTCAGACATCCATATTTCAAAATTTTCAAATTATCCTGATTATAAGAAACATATTTATTTATAATCCAAATATTCAGTGGAAGACTTCTGCTGAAAACATAATAGCAAATATCCTGATATGCCAGTTTAACTAACAAGAGGAGCTCTGAATTAACAGAGCATTATTTAACATTAATTAGCATCCTAAGTAATTTTAAATAATTAATTAGTATCCAAAGTACACCACTCCTCTGTCAGTTTGTCATACTCTGGTGGCTTGAGTGTTGCTATGATGGTGAAAGCCACTCCATTGGTATTTTAAATACCAGCAGGCTCGCACATGGTGGACAGGTTTCAATTGAGCTCCCAGACTAAGACCAACGAGGACAGAAGAGAGACGGACTACTTCTGAGTTTTTAGCCACTAGAAACCTTAGAAATAGCATTGAAACACTGTTGGATAGCACCAGAATATTGAATATTGAAACTTTATCAATAGCACCAGAATATTCTCAGATATAGTTGCAGAAAATGAAAGCACTCAAAAATTGACTGGGGATGGAGTAGAGAATTGACTATGATGTTGTGAACGAAATAAAGCTTTCCGGACCTTCATTTGCTAATGGTGCACAACTCAAATGAGAAGAAACAGCTATGAACATCCATTGAGGGTCAACACATGGAATGTGTGAAATAAGACTCTAGGAAAATTGGAGTTTATCAGAAATTAAATGGAACACATAAAGATCAATGCCCTAGGCATTAGTGAACTGAAATGGACAGATATCGACCATTTTGAATCATCAAATGGTGTAACATGCCAGGAATGACAAATTGAAGATGAATGGGGTAACATTCATCATCAAAAAGAACATTTCAAGATTTATCTTGAAGTATGATATTGTCTGTGACAAGAAAGTATGCATACACCTACAAAGAAGAACAGGTAGTACCAATATTATTCAAATTTACTCACCAACCACTAAAGCCAGTGATGATGAAATTGAAAAATTCTACCAACTTTTTCTCTCTGAAATTGCTCAAACATGTAATCAAGGTATATTGATCATTGCTGGTGATTGGAATGCAAAGGTTGGAAACAAAGAGGAAGGATCAGTAGATGGAAAATATGGCCTTTGTGATAGAAATGATGCTGGAGATCACATGATAGAATTTTGAAAGACCAGTGACTTCTTCATTGCAAATACCTTAAAAAAACACACACACACACACAACAACATTTACTGTGAATTGAGTGATAGTTTACATGGGAAAACATCAGTTTTACACTTGTATTTTGTTTCATTGCAATGATTGCATGCAACTACCTTTTGTAAACAACTTAAAAGATACACATGGAATACACAGAAATCAAATTGACAACGTCTATGGGAAGAGCCAATGATAAAGCTCCACATCATCAGCCAAACCAAGGAAAACACTGTAGAACATATCATCAATTGCTCATATGCAAATTCAGGCTGAAGTTAAAGAAAGTTAAAATAAGTCCACAAGAGCCAAAATATTATGTGAAACATATCCCACCTGAATTTAGAGCTCATCACAAGAACAGATTTGATGCATTAGAAGCTAATGATAGAAAACCAGAAGGATTGTGAAATGACATCAAGAACATCATACAGGAAGAAAGTAAAAAGTCATTAAGATGACACCAAAGAAGGACAAGACTAAAATGATGTCAGAAGAGATTCTGAAACTTGCTGTCCAGCATAGAAATCCTAAAGCAAATGGAAAAAAATGAAGAGGTAAAACAGCTGAATAGAAAATTTCCAAGGGTTGCTAGAGAAGACAAACTTAAGTATTATAATGAAATGTGCAAAGACCTGAGTTACAAAAACAAAAGGGAAGACCACATTCAACATTTCTCACTGAAATAAATGAAAAAATTCAAGTCTCTACTTGCCTTTTGAAGGATTTTGTGGGCAAAATATTGAATGATGCTGAAAGCATCAAAATAAGATGGAATGACTACACAGAATCACTATAATAATAATTAAAAGTCGATGTTCAACCATTTCAAGAAGTATGAATCTAGGAAAATTGGAATTTATCTAAATTTAAATGGAATGCATAATGCCCTGGTCATTAGTGAGCTGAAATGGACTTGTATTGGCCATTTTGAATGATATATTATCAAGAGCCACTGGTAGTGAAGGAAGAGTCCATGGTCCACTGAAGGCACTGACAAATAGCAAGGCTCTGGGAATAGATGGAATGCAAATTGAATTATTTCAACAAACTGATAAAGCACTGCAGGCAATCTCTCATTTATGCCAAGAAATTTGGGACACAGCTACCTGGCCAACTGATTGAAAGAGATCCATATTTGTTCCCATTCCAAAGAAAGGTGATCCAATGGTATGTGAGAATCATTGGACAATATCATTAATATACATGCAAGAAACATTTTGCTAAAGATAATTCAAATTGGCCACAGCAGTACATTGACAGGGAACTGCCAGAAGTTAAAGTCAGTTTCAGACAAGGACATGGAACAAGGGATATCACTGCTGACATCAGATCGATCTTGGCTGAAAGCAGAGAATACAAAGAAGATATTTACCTGTGATTGACTACGCAAAGGCTTTCAACTATGTGGATCATGGCACGCTATGGATAGCATTGTGAAGAATGGGTATTCAGAACACTAAATTGTGCTCAGTGAAGAACCTGGGAATAAACCAAGGGTCAGTCGTACGAACAGTATAACGGGATTCTGAATGGTTTAAAATTATGAAAGGTGTGCACTAGGACTGTATTTTTTCAACATACTTATTCAATCTGTATGCTCAGCAAATAATTTGAGACGCTGGATTATATGAAGAAAAATGTTGCATCAGGTTTGGAGGAAGCCTCATTAACAACCTGCGATGTGCAGATGATACAACCATGTGTCCTGAAAGCAAAGAGGACTTAAAATCTTTACTGATGAAAATCAAAGATGAAGAAAAAGAGCCCCAAGGAGATGGATTGGCACAGTGGCAGCAGCAATGGACTCAAGCATGATAACCATTATGAGGATTATACGGGACTGGCTATTGTTCAAAACTGACTCCACTTTACCTCAAACAACATAACTTCATAAGTATTTTACCATAGTATGTTGTTGTTTTTGTTCAGTGTCATCAAGTCGGTTCCAACTCACAGTGACCCTGTATAGGATTTCGAAGGAACAGCTGGTAAATTTGAACCACCGACCTTGTGGTGCAAGCCCACCTTGCAGTCCAGTGCTTTATCACATAACACCATACCAGGACTCCATTACAATAGTATAAAGTTCATTTATTTTAGCATCTTAACAGTAAAACAAAACCCAAACCCTCTGCCACTCTGATATTGAGTAGATTCTGACTCATATCGACCCAATATGAGATTTCCAAACTTGTGTTTATAGCGTAGTGGTTACGAATCGAGCTGCAAACCTCAAGGTCAGCAGTTCGAAACTACCAGCTGTTCCACAGGAGAAAGATGAGGCTTTCTGCTCCTGTAAAGGTTTACAGCCTTGGAAACCCTATACAGGGTCGCTATGAGTCGGAACAAACTCCACGGCACATGACAACAAGTGTTTATAGTAACACATAGCCTCATCTTTCTTCCGCAAAGTGACTGGTGGGTTTGAATTGCTGATTTTGTGGTTCGCAAACTAGTGCTTATACTAAGGTGCCACCAGGGTTCCTCTTACCATAGTATATGCATTTTTTTAACAGTTAATGCTCTTCAGTTGTGCAGTTTTTAACTGAGTATGATAAATCTACATGAACCTTCTTTCAGCTATATCTGCTCCCAATACATACACACATTTTGTATATGTTTATATTTCTGAAATTACTAATTATTTGATATACTCTGATCTCCAATATTTGTTATTACTAGAGGGAGAAAATGAGCAATGAAAATGGTTATAATATAAACATTTTGGAATAATTGAATATATTTTGAGATGTAAGACTTATATTTGCATCACAATGTATTTCAGTAGTTGCTTGACAGTTTTTTCCTTACTATATTTGGTAGCGTAGTGGTTACGAATCGGGCTGCGAACCTTAAGGTCAGCGGTTCGAAACTACCAGCC
>NW_006408528.1:27064595-27079643 GCF_000296735.1 Chrysochloris asiatica
AACAGCCTGTGATATGCAGTTGATACAAACTTGCCTGCTGGAATCAAAAAATACTTAAATTACTTACTGAGGAAGACCAAGGACTTCAGTATGGATTATAGCCTTCAGTATGGATTACACCTGAAGGTACAGAAAACAAAAAGATCCTCGCTACTGGACCAATAAGTAATATCATGATAAATGGAGAAAAGATTGAAGTTGTCAAAGATTTTTTTTTGGGGGTGGGGATTCACCATCAACACTCAAGGAAACAGCAATCAAGGAACCAACTGATGTACTGCAGTAGGTAAATCTGCTGCACAAAGCTTCCTTTTAAAGTGTTCAAGAGAAAAGATATCACTTTAAGGACTAATGTGTGCCTGACTCAAGGCATGAAATTTTCAGTAGCCTCAAATGCATGTGAAAGTTGGACAATAACTAAGGAATACATTAGAAAAAGTCATGCGTTTGAATTATGGTATTGGAGATGAATATTAAAAGTATGATGGACTGCCAGAAGAACAAACAAATTTGTCTTGGAAGAATTATAGCCACAACAATGGACTCAAACATAACAATAATTGTGACAATGGCCCAGGACCTGGAAGTGTTTTATTCTTTTGTGCATAGGACCATTATGATTCAGAATCAACACAAGGGTACCTAACAACAGCAACATACATACATACATACATATATGTGCATATTGTATATGCATATACATATACAGGTAGTCCTGGTATAGCATTGTAGGATAAAGCACTGGGCCACAATGTCAGTTTGAACCACAAAGTTGGTGGTTCAAACTCACCGGCTGCTCCTTGAGAACCATATACAGGATTGCTATGAGTAGGAACCTACTAAAAAGCACTAAGCAACAGCATATAGATAAAATACTTAATATTTTAAAGATTCATAACCAAGGAAACATTTTCACATGTATTTGCTTGGTTGAGATTTAAATCACTTGTTTCTGTAGGTTTTACATTTATTTTAAAGAAGATGAACCTAAAGATAAGATCAGTATTGCCTACACCAAACATGAATTCCATTTGCATCAAATAAGGTCCAAATATTTAACAAGTTTTTCTTATTGTTACTGTTGTGTATGTTGAATTGTGTGGAATGTTTGATTTAGGAGAACAATACAAGTGTGGTATGGTAAACTGTTCTTCAATGAACTGGAAAATAATCTGAGGTAGGTTAGCCTGTAGGTTAGCCTGAAGCTATAAACAACAAAAGGAGTTATTATCTATTTTAATTTTGTTTTAAGAACCTGCTTTCAAAGTACAGCAGTTTAAAAAATTTAATCGTAATGATTAAAAACAAGGTAAGAAATTGACTAGCCTGGAGAACTGCTACCTGCGTATTTTTTGTTGGTGTTATTTATTTTTTTTTAAATAGGGTACATTGCTAACATTGTGAAAAAACAAATAAAAGCCTACTTTTCTGAAGAACAATAAACAGTCCTTTTGAAGGAATGAAGGTTCTATAAAAATAAACAAGTTGCCACTCCCCTGTGTTTCTTCTCCATCCAAGTGAATGATTAACTATAAATGCACGCAAAAACAAATTTACAAAACGTGTTTGGCTCTTTGACAAGCCATTTTAACCACATGAGTAAATCACTCTTAATTTGCTGGGCTAATTTTAACTTCTGATCCCTAAAGGTTGCATATAATAGCATGACACAGACAAGTTTGGTCCTATTGTTTTTTTCTGGCAAAATTGTTTCCAAATCAGAGTTCGGTGTCTAAGCAAAGTGACAATTTTTATGGTATAGTCATTCGCTTCTTTGAACCCTATGCTAAATTAATTTGAGAAAATACTAAGTGTGCAGAGTTTTATTGTACTTTATATATCATTGATTTTCCTTTTGAAATAAATGTGCATGTATTTCTTCAGTGTGGCATAAGATATTAGAAACTAATAGAATGTTTGCAAACAAGAAACATTGATATACTTAGAAAATGATTAATTTCTGATGGTTTCAACCATTTTGTAGCTAGAACCTATGCTTACAAACACTCACTCAAATACAAAACAAATAAGCTTAGGTTTCATGAGTTTTATTTTGGAAAGACATCTCAATTGTCCACCCAATTATCCTTCTATTCTTGTGATACTGAATATGTAGAATTAAACATTCAAAATAAAACTTGAACTCTTAAAATAGCATTTAGGAGAAAAAAAAATGTTAGTCATTGACCTTTAACTTTTACTGAACTGAAAGAAAAAAAAATATATTGTCACTCATTTAATTTGATTGACCACCTCGGAAACCCTATACAGGGTCACTATGGGTCGGAACCACTCAACGGCACTTAACAACAACATATAGAGCAATCATTAATGAATGGTAATATTTTCTAAATAAATAAATAAATAGTTCTACTGTGTATGTGCTAGGAGGTCCGGTAGTATAGTACTAATGAGTCAGATTGCTCAGCAGGTAGAAACTACCAGCCATCCCACAGGAGAAAGGTGGGGCTTTCTGTTTCCACAAAGATTTACAGCCTCGCAAACCCTATACAGAGTTACCATGAGTCAGGACCGACTCCATGGTACATGACCACCACCAGCACAATGCATATGAAAGGTGTCATGGTTAAATAGTCTCCAAGAAAATGTTATATAATTTAATTTTGTGAGAACTATTTTTACCTGATTTAAGATTATGAGGAAGAAATATTTAATTCATTGCAAACACTTATAGATCATGGAATATTTGAACTATTGTAATGTCATTTATCAAGGTTGTATTCTGGCTTAAGGAATAATCAGTCAATGAGAGAAAGGAAAACAATGTCTCAGTTCCTGTGATGTGGTTAGACATTTCAAGGATCTGAGTATAAAAGACCTTTGCTACTTCTAGATAATTTAGTGACAACTTTATAGCTGTATTAATCTCTTTATATTTGGCATGATTTTTGATAGGTGATTATATAATCGTCCCTCAAGTTGTTACTGATAGGATATTCCAGAAGACACATAGCATAGCAATGATAATTCTAACACATCATGTCCAGAAATGTAGCGTATTCAGGAATTTATATTTAATGGCATTTGAAAATGTACAGTCCTGATGAAAGATTACCAATAAAGAAAGATTTCATTGAAGCATTAGAGTCATTGTACTATATCTGTACGGGTCAAGATAGAGTAATGCAATCAGGCAGTACTGCAATTGGGTAACAAAAGAATGCCTACTGAAAAGAAAAAGGGGATATTTTATTTTACTTTTTTATTTAAATTTGTTATTGGTTAAGTTGTCATTTTAATTCTAGAGTTTTGATTAATTTTATTCTTTATATAGGATTGCCCATACAGACTGTTATGTGGGCAATCCTATATAGAATTATCAAAACACAGTCTGGTAAAGGAATGCCATTACTATCTCCTTGTAGTATGTCAGCACTATAAATTATTTTGTCCTTGTAGAAGAAATCAGCATTGGATAGTTGTACCTAAAAATTAGTTCATAGTTAAATAATTTAGAAATTGAGAAAATAATTTTCATTGATTGCATCTTCTGTTATTTTAATTATTACATTATCATGTGTTCATTGTTGTTGTTATTAAGTATTCTCAAGTTTGTTTTGACTCATAGCGACCCTGTATAGTGTTCCCAAGGAGTGACTGATGGGTTTGACTGCCAACCTCGTTGTTAGTAGTCTTACAGCATCGCCAGTACTCCACAGCCTGTAAGATATATCAGTGCTTTTTTGAACTACTTTATCTTTATGCTCATTTGTCTTCTTTGAGCTATTGTTGTTGTTAAGTGCCATTGAGTCAATTCCAACTCATAATGACCCTGTGTAGGATTTCTGAGGAATGGCTGGTAGGTGTGAACCGCCATCCTCTAAGTTCAAAATGACTTTTTGGTCCATTGCATTATCCTGCAGTGTTACACCAGATCCCCTTAACTAAGACCATATTGGCAAAAGCTATTCAAAGTTACTGAAGTAGTAACTACAAAGAGAGGATTTTAAACTAATAATAACTTGAGGTTGAAAGATTTAAAAAAAGAAAAAAGAAGGTCATCAGTACCTCTAAGCATTTAATTTTCTCTAAGGAAAAGAATAAAAAAATGTCAAATGAACCACAAGCTATTTAAGAAATATATCTATATTTTTATACAGCACTATGTTGTTCTAATAAAAATGTCAAATTTGCAAATATAATGTCGTATTTCTAAGACCATTAGCATTAGTCTTACTTGAAATTTTACATTTTTGTAATTATTAAATGTTTCACTTGCAACATGTAAAAGTCTTGGTGTTATAGTTCCTTTATTATGTTAAGAGAATTAATCGTTTCTATATTGCTCACTGATGGTGTTGTCATGGTCTAAGTGTTCATATTCCTTTGAAGAGAACAGCTCTTCTGTTTATATGATAAGCTTAGCTTTTATGGAGTTTATAATGCAGTGATTCCTAAAGTTCTCTGCCTTCATTGATGTCTTTAAACACCATCGAGTTGATTCTGACTCATAATGACCTCGTATAGGGTTTCTGAGGTGGTCAATCAAATTAAATAGGTGACAATGATTTTTTTTTTTTTTTTTCAGTTCACTGTATAGGCTTGCCAAAGATCAGCTAGTGGGTTTGAACCACTGATCTTGCTGTAACAAACTGATCTTATGGTCAAATGCTTATCCTGCAGTGCCATACCAGCTCTCCATCTGTGCCTTGGTATTGGCAAGCAATTAGGCTTTAAGTAATCTTGTGGGAAGATAGGAATAAGGGCAGGGACACACACACACAAAAAAAAAAACCCTAGAAAAAACCTTTCAACAACGCACTCTCTCATTTACTCCCTCTTTACTGTAGATATCCACGTACAGCCAATAAGACTAACTCTTAAGGTAGGCACTGTACCTAAAAAGGTATTTGAGAAAAGTTCTCAAATTTGTAATTAAAGTAGAATTATCGTAATGGGGTGGGGGGAAGGGTGGAGAACACCTCTCCTTTTAATCTATTATTGCAAGAACAAAACACAACTGGATTTTTTAGTAGAGAATTCAGACACACCATAGCATATTCTTTAATATACATCAGTGATGTATTGTTAAGTGTTGTCAAGAATCAGTTACAATTCACAGCAACTGTGTATATGGTTTCTGAGAAGGAACTGGTGGGTTTGATCCACTGACCTGCAGTTAGAAGTCTAATGCTTATCCTACAGCTCTACACTAGTACTAGTACTTGTGATGTATTAGATAAACACAAAAATAAAGTTTGGGTGTCATTGATTATATCTGTATAAAAACTTGTGACTAGTTAAGAAAGTTAATGTTGTTGCTATTAAGCTAAATGCTCTCAAGTCAGATCTGACTCATAACGATTCTGTATAGAGTTTCTAAGGAATGGCTGGTAAATTTGAATTGCTGACCATGTGGTTAGCAAACCAATGCTTATCCTACAGTGCTACACCAGGACTCCTATTTGGCAAATATAAGTATATAATTGTTTTATATACTTGATTGATCCTTTTTATATGTATTTATGGAGTCATGGTATGGTACTGTGGGTTAATACACTATAGCATCAGCACTGGACTACGATCCACAAGGTAAGTAGTTCAAACCCACCATCTACTCCTTGGAAACCCAATACAGGGTCACTATGAGTCAGAATTGACTCAACAGCACTTAACAACAACCTAGGAGAGTAAAACTAGAGTTTGAGAGGGTATAAATCTAAACGGAAGCAGACAGCCTTGTTTTTCTGTAGCAAAGTGACTGGGGTTCAAACTGCCAATCTTCTGGCTAGCAGTCCAACATTTAATGTGCTGGAGCATAAAGCAGACAAAATGATGGAAACTTTTTAGATATCATCAAGCATCTTAAGGCAATGAGTTACTGGGCCTAGAGGGCTAAAGACCATAGTTTCAGGGGACACCATGGTCAACTGGCATACCATAGTACATAAAGACTATGTTCTACATGCTACTTTGTTGAGTAGCATCTGGGACCTTAAAACTCATGAGTGGCTGTTTAAGGTGCAGTTATTGGTCTCTCCATGTGCAGAAGAAAGAAGAGTGATGAGAACTGAGGAACCTTGGAATCAGTTAGTCCAACAGACTAATGGAACACATGAGCATCAGTCTCCATGACTCTTAGCCTAGAAGAGCTAAATGGTGCCCAGATACCACTACCAACTTTTCTGAAAGGGATAACATTCGACGTTAGAAGCAGAACATGTGGAACAAAACTAAAAATTACTAAAAAAAAAAAAGACAGAAAAACCCACCAGACTTACTGATGAATAAGAGGAATGACCCTGAGACTATGACCCTCAACCACCATTCAGCTCTGGAAAAGACCTTACTCTAATTGGTCCATTTCCAGCCAAGCAGTAGATAGGTATATAGAGGGGACAGCAACACTAGTAAGGTATGCTCACCGTAGAATGATTGGCCATACAAACTCAAAAGGACAACATCTACCTAAGGACAAAGTCGAGAAGGAGTAAGAAGGTGGATGGAATCGATATAGGAAGCAGCATAACTTTTGTTGCATGGAGGGAATTGCAATCTTTGAGATGAAACCAAGTGTATATGTTGAATGTGAAATGGATGTTCTTGTCTGTAAACCGTCAGTCGATTCACAATGAAAGTAAAAATAATAATAATAATAATCTCCTTAAGATGTTAAGGAGCAGGATTTCCGGGGCAAGATGGTAGAATGGGTAGATATACTGAGCAGACCTGCAACAAAGAAATGTGATATCAAGTGTAAAAGATACAGGTTGTGATCCTGGAATCCTGAGCTTCAGAGGATAGAACAGAGAGGTGGATTGAGTGTTGACTAGAAAAGGACACTGAACAGGAGCAGCGAGAGAAAAGAAAAATAGGCAGGCTGACAGCTGGCATGGAGCAACACAGCCAACTTGAGCTTTTGAAAGTTGCTGATGATTTTGCAAGCTTTCTACAGTAGCCTATAGACACAGGACCTGGCTGCAGGTTGGAGGCAAGGATAGTGGCCAATCCCACCATTGCAGCCTTGGCAGAGCCCATGTTTCTGGAAGCTCATGAACATGGCCTAAACTATGCTCTACAAACAGTGAACAGATAACTGCATTCATATACCCAGTTATATGTCTACTCTGTTATGTCCACTGGGAGACAGGTGGTGAATGCCTAAGAACACATCAACATACAATCTTCAGTTAACTATGAATACAATGACACCACACTGTCTTAGAGAGAACACAATTTCAGCTTACCAGTACCTCAAACAAGTGACCCAAATAGAATAAAAAAAATATAATACCAAAAATGGTATCAAAACTACTTAATAAGCATTTAAAGTATGCTATTTAGGTAACTTCAGTGGATTAAGAGAAAGATCAATTAAAGCAAGCTGAACATACACACACTTTAGAATTCAGGAAAACACTTACAAAAATAAATGAAAAATTGGAAACCGTACAAAAACAGCAATTAGATGTCAGAAATAGTACATTGAAAGAAATAGAATTGAATCAATGGAAGGCCGAATTAGTGAGCTTTTAGAAAAATTACTCAATATTCATCTTTGAGAGGAACAATCAGAAAAAATAAAAGTCCAAAGAAAGCCTAAGATTTATGTGGGACACTATCAAAAGTAATAACATATGTGTGACTGAAATCCCCAAACAGGAAGATACAAAAAAAAAAAAGTAGAGAAAATTGTCCAAGAGTTATGGAAACAATACTTCCCTTAAATCATGAAAGATGAGAATACAACCATTCAAGAAGTTAAATGAATTCCAAACAGGATAGACTCCAAAAGAGAGTCACCAAGACATATATATTATAATCAAACTTTCAAAAACCAAAGAAAGCATCCTGAAAGCAGCTCAGGAAAAAATGAAAAGTTACCTTCAAAGGAGAACTAATAAAACTAAGTTCTGATTTCTCATCAGAAACGATGCAGACACAAGAAAACTATGGGACAACATATATAAAACTCTGAAAGAAAAAAATGCCAACCAATCAAGGGTCATGTACCCAGCAAAATTGTCCATCAAATATAACGGTAAAATTAGGACATTTCCAGGTTAACAGAAATAAAATAATTTACAGAAACCAGACCAACCTTACAAAAAATATCAAAGTGAGTTCCTTGGACAGAGAACCAACCACAGCAGACAACATGCGTGATAATATCAATCAGAACTCTATCCTGATATAGAAGCATTCAAAGTAAAACAAACCTACAAGCATGAAAATAGGGAACCAGGGATACCAGTTTGTAACAATAACAAAAATAAAGTAAAAAGAGGGAATAAAGTAGTAGCATAACTTCCAAATGAAGTGGAAATCAAGTAGATTTCAAGAAAAAATAAAACAAAAATCATAACTGTAATCTTATCCCTAAATCTGAGTCTGCTTCTGAACTAACTCAATGCCAAGAGGTTTTATTCTGATGATGAAAAGATCAGAAGAGGCTGGTGTGGGAAGTCTGGACTAGGAGTCTGCAGCTTTGGGTACCCATGCTTGAATATGGCACATAACTCCATTCTGCTCTGTGTGCAGATCCTGTGCTGAATTTTACATGAAAGAGTTTGTTAGGTGTTGATTGAAACTATGGTGTTTCTGGAATCTGTGATAGCAATTAATCTAGTTAAGTATTGTACCTCAAAAGGTGTTTTCTCCTTAGCCGATATATTATATCATTAGGATTCTCTTCTTCAGTCTACCAGAATTCCTCCACTCCATGAATTTAACAGGTGGTCAGATCACTATTTGAAAGTACTCAAGGGTGAAAACAATTAGAATTGTTTAATTTAAAAGAAGGCTTCATAATGACTGGAGGGCATTATACAACCCAAAAATATTTAAGGGGATGATAACCTCTTCTGTTTCTATAAAATAAAGCTTGGGAGAGTATAAAGGCAGATATTTGAAAGAATAAGAAAGTTCTAAACTAAAAACAAAAGCAAAACAAAAAAATACCCTCAGGAATGAGGGGGGTTTTTTTGTTTGTTTTTTTGCGTGTCTCTGAGTCAACTCACACAGTTCTCCATTAGAAATTTTCATTATGTGTGTGTTTTCTACTCTGAAAATAAAGGGAGGACCTAGGTCAAGCAGGTATTTGTGGGACAGAGGAGCCAGCCCTACATGGCTGTATTTGTATGTTTAGCTGAATCAGAGTCAATCCAGAGGATCTTTTTATGTTTATTTGGTAACAATGCAGCAATCCTGCAGCATTCAGTTATTCAGTAATTTATTCATTCATTTATCAATTAGAAGTTGGCTTACTATATTTAAACCTCATTTATCTTCCTCTGGATCATGCATTATTGTTTTTGTTTCATTTTTTAAATTGTGAATTGAGTGAAGGTTTACAGAGCAGTTTACCAGTTTTCCATTAAATAAATCATAAACTTTGCTTCATTACATGTTTTCAGTGCCCTCCATGTACCAACATTTAACATCTACCTCTATTAAGTATTACATTCCTGTGTCTCCTGCTACCCTCATCTTTCCTCTGCCAACCTCCCTCTTAGTGTATATTGTCTGCCATTCCACCTGGATCATCTAGCCCAAGAACAATCTCATTCCCAGTTCTCCTACTCCCATGTAACCATCATAGATTGTCTCTTTTTAGCTTGCTTGTTTGAACAATTATATAATTCACAGGTTTAAATTAACAGTGGCACACAGCCTTTCCACATCCCATCCCAAACCCTTCACTGGGATTGAGTCTCTATCTTGATATGTGAAGTTTTGAGTATGCTTCCGGAATTCTTCTTTTGCTTGAATATCGGACTTCTCCTGGTTTGTAGCTCACCTGGACCATTGTAGTTCACCAAGATTGTAGTTCATCCCAGGTCTTAGCTCACCCAAGGCCGTCACAGCTGCACTATCATTGTCACGTACTTGAATTTTTGCTATATATGTATGCCACCTACTTATCATCTGTCAGATTGTCATATTTGGTGGCTTGTGTGTTGCTGTGATACTGGAAGCTATGTCACCAATATTTAAAATAACAGCAGAGTTACCAATGGTAGATGGGTTTCAATAAAGCTTCTAGAGTAAGACAGACTAGGAAGAAGGAACATGCACTTCCCTTCTAAGGGACTAGCCTTTAAAACCTTGTCAATGGCAGTGAAATGTTGTCTGATACACATTTAGAAAACACAATACAACTGAGGAAGAGCTTCCTCCTTACAGTAGAGTTGATCTTAATATGTAGATGAAGCAAAGCTTTCGAGACTTTCAGTTGCTGATGGGTCTGACACAAAATGAGAAGAAACATCCATTAATAATGCGGAGTATACAGAGTATGGGTCCAGGAAAAAGATGAATTGGCCCAGTGGCTACAACAATGGGTCCAAAGGTAACACCAGTTGTGAGGATGGCTCAGGACTCCCAGTGTTGTGTTCTGTTGTGCTTAGGGAGCCAACTTGACAGCACAGTTTAAATAGCAACAAAATTTAAGTAGCAAACAAAAATTCAGAAACTGATCCTGTGCATCTTCATGCCTCCTTTATTTATTGTAACAAATGCAGTGTCTTTTTTTGTGTGGTTTGTTTGTGCATTTGGTATATATTTTTATAACGCTTTTTGTATTTTTACCTTTTACATTATATAGAGAAAATGGAGACTTTTAAATTAAAAAGGAAATAAGAGTACAGTTATAAAACAAAAAGATAATAATTCTGGCTTTCATATTTACCTATATAGCTGCCTTTACCAAAGCTCTGTAGTTTTTAAATGACTTTGAGTTACCTATACTATCCTTTCAATCTATCAAAAAGACTCCCTTTACCGTTTCTTGTAGGGTAGGTTTTTTATCTAAAGAGTACCTCAACATTGTTTAATATGTGAATGCCTATGTTCACTCTCATTTTAAAGGTCAGTTTGGCTGGATATAGAAATCATCTTTGACAGGTTTTGTTTTGTTTTGTTTCAATGCTTTAAATATGTCTTTAAACTGCCTGTGGGCTCTATGGTTTCTGAGAGAAAATTGACTTACTAAGACTTTTATATGATGAATCACTTTCCTGCTTCGTTCAAGATTATCTTTGCTGTTGACAATCTGGTTATAAATATTTCTCCATGTAGATCTCTTTGTATAAATCCTTATACTTTAATGAGCATCTAGATATGTAGATACAACTTTCATCAAATTTTGGAAAATTTCATCCATCATTTACATATTCTTCGGGATTCCCCTTCCCTCTCTCTTCTCTGTTGTTGTTAATTGCCGACTCATAGTGACCCTGTGTAGGGTTTCCAAAGAGTGACTGGTGGATTTGAGCGGCCCACCTTGTAGTTAACAGTCCAATGCTGGTCTTATCTTCTCCTTTGGTGGTGGTAGTTATGTGCTGTGGGGTCCGTTCCGACTCATAGTGACCCTGTACAGGGTTTCCGAGGGTACTCCCATAATGTGTATGCTGGTCCACTTGATGTATCTCACAGGTTCTATAATACTGTTTAATTTTCTTCATTATTTTCTTTCTGATCCTCAGACTGTATAATTTCAGTTTCTATATTTTCAAGGTCATTGTTTTTTTTCTGCCTGCTCAAGTATTCTGGAGAACCTTTTAGTGATTTTTTTTAAATTTCTGCAATTATTTTCAGCTTCAAATTTCTGTTTGGTTTTTTTCTTAATTTCTGTTTCTTTGTTTTTCTGTTTGTTCATACACCAGTTTCCTGATTTCCTTTCATTCTGTTTCCATACTTTTATTTAACTATTTGAACATATTTTAAACACTTTTTGTAAAATCTTTTTCTAGTAACTCCAATGCCTGGTTTTCCCCAAGGATGTTTTCTGTTATTTTCCATATAGGATTGAGTCATACTGTCCTGTGTCTTTGTATGTTTGTATGTGTGGTAATTGTCTTGTTGTTAAAAACTGAATATGGTGAATATTATAATGTGGTAACTCTGGAAATCATATTCTTCTCCCTTTTCATATTTGCTGTTGTTAATTATTGAGTTATCATTTGTTTAATGATCTTTCTAAACTGTTTTTGCAAAGACTGTATTTATTTTTGCCTGTTCAGACTTGAAATCTCACTTCTGTATCTCAAATGTTGCCAGTGCCTGGAAAAATATTTCCTACAGTGCCTGGATGCTGAATATCCACCAACTACTCCTCAGAAATCATATACAAGGTCACTATAAGTCACATCCGACTCGGTGGCACTTAACAACAGCAGTATATATACGAGTGTGTGTGTGTGTGTGTGTGGTGCCGTGGGTTAATACGCTGGACTGCAAAGTCAGTTTCAGCCATAAGCTTGGCAGTTCAAACCCACCAGTTGCTCCTTGAAAATTCTATACAGGATCACTATGAGTCAGAATTGACTTGATGGCATTTAACAACTATATGTTGTTGTTGTTAAGTGCCGTTGAGTTGATTCCGACCCATAGTGACCCTGTATAGGTTTTCACGAGGAGAAGCTGGTGAGCATGAACAACTGACCTTGCAGTTCAAACGGCTTTGCAGTCTGGCGCATTAACCCACAGCGCCACACCAGGACTCCAACAACTATATATTTGTTTGTAAATTTTCTCTTAACTTGGGCACTCATTCAATGTAAAACTAAGCCACTTACAACTCTGCTTTAGCATTCACCCTGACCAAAATTCAACCAGGGGTGGAATCCAAGGGTGTTCTCGGGTGTTTTCTGAGCTTGCTTCTGGACTTGGTCTTGAGTGTTGTGCTCTAGATTCCCAAGTGTACCTGTTAGCCCTTCAAAGCCACTGTTTTCCCATTGGTCTTCCAGTCTTCTTCCCAGGTTTTTGGATCTGTCTTCTGCTTTTCCTATACTCTCTTATCTCAGTCAGCTATGGATTACATGCATTTTTAAATGCTATCACGCCACCCAGAAAGCTATCATAGTCTAAGGTGGAGGAAACAAGTCAGTATCTGTACTAGTCCATCATGGAACCACTAGAGAAGTGAAAACGCACAACTACAACTTTAAGAAGGTTTGTTTTATAATCCCTGATATCAACAAGTCACACCAAGAATGGGCCACCATCCTCATGGCAGCTGCTGAACTGTGAAATAGAGAATGATAGGTAGATAGTACAAATACCACAATTTACCAAAATTTAGCAACCTTTTCCTTCACTAAGTACTCTCCTGGTTGCTGTAAGTTTGTTTTTGTTTTATCTTTAATTGGACTCCAGGGTTCTGAGAAAATCTGATTTTGTCAGTTTTTACTGGTTGAATGGTTATTGTATTGACAGAATGGATTCTTGGATCTCTCGACTTCACCATTTCTATGGCATCATTACCATGGAAGCATATAATTGTAATATATAATTTTCTATACCTTAACTGAAATCAAGTTCCAATTTTGACACAAGGGTAATAAAAATAATTGATCGTTTAGTCCACCCATTTTTAACTTCATGTGAGTAAGTTTAACTCTATTAAATTCATTTTCCTTTAGTAAACAATTATTTCACATTCTACAAATGTGTAGACTATTTTCTGTGAGTCTGTAGGACAAATTGTTATTTTTTTTGTTTTCTGTAAAGCTTCATATGTAAATATGTGGCACTTAACATCCATTTGGACAGCATCTGACTGCAGACCCAACTGTGATCCCATAAGATGGTTTGTTTTGGTTTTAAGGGAAATAAGTCTCATTTTGTTTATTTCCTCGTAAAAGACGTAGTGGTTACAAGTTGTCAGCAGTTCAAAACTACCAGCTGTTCCATGGGAGAAAGTTAAGGCTTTCTGATCCCGTAAAGATTTATAGCCTCACAAACTCTATGCAGGGTCAATGTGAGTTGGAACTGACTCCACATCACCACCAACAACAACAACATCAATGATTTTAAGGGGAGCGCATACACTGGCACCACCAGCAAGACCCTGTGTGCTCACTCAGCAGCAGCAAAACAGGATCAGGAAGTGGCCACACTAACAGGGTGACAACAGCTAAGGCTGCCACTGCCAGCCACTGCACACCTCATCCCCACGGTCATGTCTCTAAAGCCCCCTGTGCTCAGAAATGTACAGATTCCCAATTTGACTACTCCAGGCCAGTTGTATTCCCAGCAAGGCCAGCTTCCTGTATCCAGTGGATGCAGTTTTTAGGCTTTGTCAAGCAGGCTCCCATAAGGTTTTAATAAAATAGGCCTTGGGGGGATATAACTGCAGATTGTACGAGAACTAGCTGTATAGACTATGGTGTTCAGACAAAATTCAAATGGCATAATATCCTATTTCACAGAAATAATATGGCTACTAAGCAAAGTATACCCGTATGTAAGTAAGCTCATTTGATCCTTGCATTGATATAATTTATAACATGGTTGCTGTTAGGTGCTGTCACTTGCTACTCATAGTGAGCCTGTGCTAGTCAGAATGAAAAACCAGCCCAGTCCTGTACCATCCTCAGTCACTGCTGTGCTTAAGCCCACTGTTGTAGACACTGTGTTCTTTCATTTCATTGAAGGTCTTTCTCTTTAAATATTATTAATAATTCAATTATTGTTGTATAGGGTTTCTGAGGAGCAGTAGGTGGGTTTGAACTGTCAACTTGTGGTTCTCAGTTCAGTGCATATCCTCTTGTGCCACATAGTTATATTGAGTCCAATAGTTATATTGAGTGTGTCCTATATACAAGGACTTCTGGTATGGTTCAGCACTGGATTGCAAACCACAAGTTTGGTGGTTCAAACCCACCAGTTGCTTCTCAGTGATCCTATACAGAGTCTCTATGAGTTGGACCCAACTCACTAGCACTTAACAACTGCAATATATACACACAGGCTGCTAAGTAGTAGAAGCCATTAAACTCATTTTAGCTTAAAATAAATCAATAATGTGTAAGTATTTAAACTTGAATCTAGAGACAAGCAATGAGATTAAAATAGATTAATATGTTTAAGGTAATACTGAACAAGTATGATGCACAGCCATGATTCAAATTGTATTTCTGAATCTGAATCATAAATTCTTTGTAGTGCACCAGGTTATTTCCTGATAATTCTGCAAATACCTTAGCTATTTCTTCCAATGAAAATTATTAATTTTTAGGAAATAATGCCTAAATGTCTATATTATTTTGTTGTTGCTATTGTTGTTAAATACCATCGAGTTGA
>NW_006408528.1:27080438-27082258 GCF_000296735.1 Chrysochloris asiatica
CCTATAGCATGACACCAGGCCTCATATGTATATATATTTAGAAATAATTTCTTAGAGAATAATCTTTAGACAGGTAGCTTGAAATCAAGAGATCTTAAATTGGTAGACAACATATTTTTACCCCCTGAGCTTTTTTGGAGTTTCTACAAGCTGTCATAATGTAAAATAGAAAAGCTAGCTGTCATAGTTTCAATGGTGTCCACAAAAATATATGTCATGATTCCCAGTTTTGTGTAGTTGTCCTCTATAATAATGGCATGGAGGCAGTGTCTGACTTATGACTACACAAGTGGATGGGAGAATAAAACTCCACATCAGCCCAAGGGTGATTTTTATCAGAGAAGCCAGAAATGGCTCCATCTTCCAACCTTCTTCACCAGTCCTGACACCAATCATTCCTCTACAACACTTCGTACTTCTCTGCTGGTCTCTATAATCTGTTGCAGTGGCCACACAGAACTCATGCCTATTACATTACTCATGATTATGGGATATGTGTAAGGAGTTCTGGTAGCGTAGTGGTTACGAATCGGGCTGTGAGCCGCAAGGTCAGCAGTTTGAAACTACCAGCGTTCCGCGGGAGAAAGATTTACAGCCTCGGAAACCCTGTGTAGGGTCGCTATGAGTCGAAATCGACTCCACGGCACATAACAACAACAATAACAAATGGGGTATGTTTAAAAAAAGTTAACAAGGTACAGTTCAGGATTAGAATACAGTCTTTGGGTTCAGGAATGCCTCGTCTCAGCCTTGGTGGCTGATGACAACATTGAGAATGCACATGAAATGATTCTGTTAAATAGACAAGTGAAAGTGGATTATGTAACAAATCACTTATAAATCAGCCGTGGCTCTGCCTATGAAACAATCCATGATAAATTTGGTTTAAAGGAGCTCTGGTAGCGTAGTAGTTACGAATCGGGCTGTGAACCGCAAGGTCAGCAGTTCAAAACTAGCAGCTGTTCCGCGGGAGAAAGATGAGGCTTTTTGCTCCCGTAAAGATTTACAGCCTTGGAAACCCTGTACAGGGTCGCTACGAATTGGAACCGACTCCACGGTACCTAACAAGGAGTCCTGATGTGGCGCTGTGGGTTAATGCGCCAGACTGCAAAGCTGTTTGAACTGCAAGGTTGGTGGTTCAAGCTCACCAGCTGCTTCTCGGAAACCCTATACAGGGTCGCTATGGGTCGGAATTGACTCGATGGCACTTAACAACAACAAAAAAAGTTTGTGTGAGATGTGCACATAAACAACTCACAGAAGAACATAAACAGTAGTGTTTGGACATCTGCAAACAAATTTGGACCGATAATTGAAGCAAGGTAAAAGTTTCTTTAAAAAATCATTACTGGTGACCAGGTATGGATTCATCACTACGAGCCTGAAAGTAAACAGCAGAGTATGGAACGGAAACATCCTCAATCACCAACCAAGAAAAAGTTGAAAAGTCAATCATCAGCTGGAAAATTGATGACTACAGTTTTCTGGGATTCTCAAGGGCCAGTATTGGAACACTATCTGGATAAAGGGTCAACAATCAACAGTGCTTATTACAGTGAGATGCTCACTGAAGAGCTGAAGCCTAAACTTCAGATTAAATGCAGAGGACTGATATCCAAGGGCCTTGTAATTTTGCATGACAATGCATGTCCACACACCTCTGCCCACACTGTTGACATTATGCAAAAACTTTGTTTTGAGGTATTACAGCATCCTCCCTATAGTCCTGCTCTTGCTCCTTGGGACTTTCACCAGTTTAGTCCCCTAAAACCAGCCCTTTGAGGACAAAGATTCACCTCTGATGAAGTTAAGATAGGCTC
>NW_006408528.1:27083428-27085439 GCF_000296735.1 Chrysochloris asiatica
TTTTTTTTTTTCACTATTTATTGTTGTTCAGCTTAAAAGTGACATTAGGCTCAAGGTTCAAAAGACCATTTTAGGATCGTGGCCTGGGGGTTAGCTCCAACATCAAGAACCCCAGACATCTGGATTCCAGAAGAATTGAAGCTCTGTTTCTCAGGAATCTCAATAGAAACAGCCTGCCTTCTCTAAACTCCCGTAGATGATGACTGTTGTTTTCACCATGCACATAAGAAGATGCTGTGAGGACTAGAAAATATTCAGGAAGCAGAAAGGCCTATAAAACACATTTTTGCCCAGAGCAGGCTGTTTTCTCAAGTGCCAGTTCTTCTAGAGGGTTAGCCATTCATTAGAACAGTTCATATAATTTTCACAGAAAAAAAAATCTAACCTAAAAAACTGAAAGCCTTGGGAAATATTTCAAAAGGCAAAGGTGTCATAATTTCAATTAAATTTTGAAGTGCTAGAAAAACAAGAAAGTGTTTTCCTTGGTGTTTAATTAGCAACATAATAAATGACCTTCATTTCTTGGAAATAACTCAAGGACTTGGCTAATCTAACCTGGTAGAAACTGTCAGGCAGGAAAGAAATCTGAGGCAATAATCCAGAGGTACATGCTGACTCCATAGTGAATCATAGGTCTTAAATCAAAGCTTTCCCCAGAAAGGCAATCTAAAAGTAAAAGTACAACAAACACTGAAGCTCTCCAGGAGAACCACTCCATGACAAGAGTAGATAGCATGTCTTTCAAAAGAGGATGAGACTGAGTCTTTGGCAAGATAGACAACCCAGTACATGAAAGCTCAGAGCTGTGGAAAAGTCAGCAATAGGCATTGTTTTTTGTCTAACAAATTACCCCAAAATGTATTAAAAAAAAAAAAACTAAAGGAAAGCAAAAGGAACCTGAGGGTGTTCTCTGTAATAATACATTTGCATTGAACAGATTAATCCAGTATGTTGCATTTACAAATATATTTATGATTCTTCTTGTTTGTTATAGGCTGATATCTTACTACTGAAAGTCCTACCAGGTCTTGAGTGACTTCAAAATCTGTTATGATGATGATCTACTACCTAGCTTGTTCATTCCTTCACTGTCTTAAACTTCATCTCCAGAGAGCATTACTGTTTCATTCCGACAATTACTCACTCACCTAAAATGATCTAACCTAAGAAATCATAGATCCCACTCATATGTTAACTTCCTGTCTCAGTGATTGCTCACTCAAGTCCTTTCACCATATCTAGTCTTCAAATCTTAGTTTAGTCCATTGGAGCTTCGTTCTTCCTGTTTATCAGCCCTGCTGCCTCTATTACTGTCTTAATAACCATACCAACAACTTTTTTCTTCTTTTTTTTTTTTTTCTTTTTTTGCCATTACTCTAATAGTCTGCCTCAAAATCTTGACAAAACATTTACACTGAATGAACCCCACTACCTTCTTATTCCATCTCTGTATATCTGGTGTAGTAAGCATTGTAAGAGGAAGACACAAAACCAGGAATATTGGCACAACTATAAGTCACATACCTCAATCAGATCCACCCACTTGCAAACACTCCTACCAAGCTGTAATGCTTGGCTTCCTTTTTCATTTTCCACTCATTTTAAATCCCTGATAAACTCTGCCTTGATAATGATAGACAATTATGCTTCCTACATCACAAGACACAAACTCCCAAAACTATAAGCCACCTCACATAAATATCTACATCCACTCAAGGGGTCTTCCATTACTCTTTCCTTTCCCAAATCCTTCAAAAGTAACCATAAAAACTGATTTGTTTTATGTAATTGTTGGTAAGTGCTGTCGAGTCAGTTCCGAACCATAGCAACCCTGTATACAAATTCCAAGGAGCAGCTGATGAACTTGAACCACCGATCTTCTGGTTCAAACAACTTTACAGTCCAGCACAATAACCCACAGTGCCACACCAGAAATAGATCACTTCTAAATGCCTCCCAATGATCCGTGAAACCAAAAGCAAACCAGTGGCATCAGTTCAGTTAAAACCCA
>NW_006408528.1:27085904-27120623 GCF_000296735.1 Chrysochloris asiatica
CTAGTGTTGTGATAACAGAACTATCACATTTGGATGGCTTTAACAAACACATTTGTTCTCTCACATGTAGGACACTAGTTGCCTGAATTCAGAGCGCTGGCTCTAAGGGAAGGCATTCTTTCTTTATCAGCCCTGGAAGAAGGTCCTTGTCTCTTTTCAATATCCATGTTCCTTGGAGATCTACATGTGTCTTGACATCAATCTCCCCCTGGGTTTAGAAGGTTCTTAGCACAGGGATCCCAGGTTCAAAGGTTCTGCTCTGTTCCTGGATCTTCTTTCTTGCTAGAAGTCAGGTCCTTCTGATCTCTGCTATCTTACTGTCTTTTGTATTTCAAGAGACTGAATGAAGCTACAACCTAATCCTGTAGATTATATCCTGCCTCATTAGCATAACTGCCTCTAATGCTGCCTCATTAGCATCATGGAGGCTGGAAGTTACAACACATAGGATTATTATTTCACAATGGGAGATAATTGCATAATACAATACTAGAATCATAGCCTAATCAACTTGACAAATATTTGGGGAATTCAATTCAATCCATGACATTTTGCACTTTGCTGCTTCTGCTGCTGCATGTTTCAAGTCAGTGTCAACTCATCATGAGTTTATAAGGTTTCCAAGACTGTCAGTCTTTACATCTTTACAGGAGCAGAAAGTCCCATCCTCTCCAGTGAATTAATTGCTAACCTATGGTTAGCAATTCAACGCATACATAACCTATTGTACTACCAGAGTTCCTCACAATTTGGCCCCCTTCTGGGACCTCACTGGAATTCCCTCTGATGTCAACAATTTTACCAACCATCTCTTCAATGCAATTTAGGCTTTTAAAATTCAGCACTGTAAAACTCTTCCAACCACTACCCATATCAAAATCTAAAATCTGGTACCAATCTCTGTCTTAGTTATCTAGTGTTGTCGTAACAGAAATACCACAGGTACGTCACTTTAACAAATAGACACTTATTCTCTCACAGTTTAGGAAGCTAGAGTGCTGAATTCAAACCACAGGCTGTAGGGAAAGACATTCTATCTCTGTCAGCTCTAGAGGAAGGTCCTCGTCTCATTTCAGCATTTGCAGGCCTGCCATTCCTTGGAGATCTACATGTCTCTTGACATCAATCTTAACATGGGTCTGTAAGGTCCTCAGTCCAGGGACCCGTGTCCAAAGCACATGCTCTACTACAAGCTCTTTGTTATTTTTGTGAGTCAGGTTCTTCTGAGCTTCTGCTTACTTATTTAATCCCTTATATCTCAAATGAGATTGACTTAAAATACAAATCTATAGATTGTATGCTGTCTCATTCACATAACTCTAGTCCTTCCTCAGTAATATCAGTAATTATGATTTATGGACTCCACTGTGGCATTGTAGAATCAACACCAGACTGTGAACCACAAGGTTGGCAGTTCTAACCCACCACCCACCAGCTGCACCTCAGAAACCCTATACAGGGTCACTATGAGTCAGAACAGATTCGGTGGCACTTAACAAGAACAATAACAATTAGGATTTATAACATATAGGATAATTACATCAGATCACAAAGTGGAAGATTATTATTATACATTATACTGAGAATCTTGGTCTAGCCAAGATATTTGGAGGGGACACACAATAAAGGGGGATTTCTTGATCAGTGTTTACAGAATTTTGAAGAGGAAAGAAATGTTGAAAAAGAAGGTAATGAGGAAAGAGAGAAGTTGTCTAAAATCTGTGCATTGAAGGATTAGTGGGAATTTTTTCTAAAATAATTGAGGAGCTTAAAGCTGCTTATAGATATACACTCAAGAACTGATTGCTTTTTTAATGGCTATAGACAGATTTGGAAAGAGTGAGATGTTAATTATAAAATATATGAAGAAAAAAATAAAAGAACCATACAGACAACTCTTACTAATTATCTTACTAGAAATACCATAACTATTTCCAGAAATAATCCAAATGTTTCAAAATCTTCCATAAGTGGAATTATTACAATTGACAGTATACTAATATCATTCAACCTCTTTTCATCACTGAAGTAAATTTTTACGATTTGTATATTATATATATACACACACACACATATATATATATAAAACTAATTGGGCTGCTAACCTGAAGGTCAGCAGTTCAAAACTACCAGCAGTTCCACGGGAGATAGATGAGGCATTCTGCTCCCATAAAGATTTACAGCCTTAGAAACCCTGTGCAGGGTCACTATGAGTCAGAACTGACTCCATGTACTTAACAACAACAACAATAATATTAAAATATATCTCTAAATGTATGTGTAATGTTTCCAGCTGACAAAGACAAAGATTGTATTTATAAAGATACTGATAATAAAAGACAATAACAATGAAAACTTTTTCAGAAGTATTTGACTTACATCATAAAGAACCCCATTTTAAGTCAGAGACTACCTGTATATGTTCAGCTGATGCCAAGGCAATTCAATGCATTAGGCAAATTTGCTACAAAAGATCTCTTTAAAATATTAAAGGGTGAAGAGGACAGTTTGAAGGCTACATTGTGCCTGACCCAAACCATGATATTTTCTCATATGAATTTGAAAACTGGGCAATGAATAAAGAAGACTGCAGAATAATGGGTGCATTTGAATTGTGGTTTTGGTGAAGAATATTCAAAGTACCATTGACTGCAAGAACAACGAAATCTGTCTTAGAACACAATCAGAATGTTCCTTACTAGCAAGGTTGACAAGTATAATGGACATGTATATCAGGAGGAACCAGTCCCTGGAGAAGGACATCAAGCTTGGTAAAGTGGAAAGTCAACAAAAAAGAGGAAGACTCCCAATGACATGCATTGACACAATGGCTCAAATGTAACAATAGTAAGGATGGAACAGTACCTGACAATATTGTGTTCTGTTGTACATAGAGTCGCTATGAGTTAGAACCAACTTGACAGAACAATAGCTGCATGTGTTTCATAGTAAAATGTTGTCCACACTTACCTAACAAATGTAAACTATTGTGTCATTTCAGTGATTCTTTTTGCTTATTCAACATATTGCACATTATAGATTTTAGGTCATAGATGCAGCCACATTCTCATGCCTGCTACCAGGAAGTCTCCCTGCTATAATCTTGAGTTTCCTACTCAGCATTTAGAACCACTACACAGGTTATTTCCTCAGATGCCTTATATATACCATCCCAAACTGATATCAAATCTCTACTTTTTATACTCTGTTGTTGTTGTTGTTGTTAAGTGCCGTCGTGTCGATTCTGACCCATAGCCACCCTGTATAGGGTTTCCAAGGAGCAGCTGGTAAGCTTGAACTGCCAACCTTGCAGTTCAAACGGCTTTGCAGTCTGGCACATTAACTCACAGCACCATAGCAGGACTCTATAGGAAAATAAAATTAAAGATATTTCACCAAGAAGTATAAATCAGAGTGAGAAATCTAATAATACAAGCTTATATGTGGTTCTTACAGAGTGTAAACGGAGTCTGACTCAACAGCACTTTACAATTACAATATGCTCTGAGAGATGCATAAATGAAGAATCATTAATGTGGTCCTTCTTCCTCATAGCTCCCTGCCCTAGAACATTGTTCCTAACACCAACTTAGTAAATGTTTGATGGATAGACTGACAAATGGACAAATAGAAGTAATTGATATGTCACTGTATGACAAGCAATGGACTGCAAGGTTGGCAGTTCAAATTCCCCAGTCATTCCTCAGAAATTCTATATAGGGTTGGTATGAGTCCGAACCAATCCAATGACACTTAAAAAAATCTGAAATATTATTATACATTTGTTAGTATATTAATACATTGGTATAAATTTAAATAAATATTAATATACTGATGCCTATGGATCATTTAAAAAATACTAGTACTTCTTCCAAGACTGCAAAAACTATGTGGAGACCATGTCTGATTTAACTTGGCTTCTTAGGTGGGAAGGAGAATCAAACTCAAAAGCAGCCCAAAGTCAATTCCTGTGAAGTGAAGGTCAAACAGGATTCTACCCTACAACCTTCCTCTACCCTATTCTGACAGCAACCATTCCTCCTACAGCACTTTCTGCTTCACATCATTCATTGCAATGGCCACACAGAACTCATAACAATACTAATGACTATGGGATTTATTAGGGAAGTGAACAAAGTACAATTCAGAGTCAAAACCAACTCAGGATGCAGCAGTTCTCCAGTAAGGAACGCACTTTGTCTACATGGTCCATGCAAGTCTCACTCTTGTTTTCAACCTTGCAGCCATGTGGTTCCTTGACCTCTGCTCTGCTCCAGCACATTACAAAGTTCTTTTAGCTAGACCGTGAATGCCCAAAGGGCACATTCTTCAAGCCAGTCTCCTGCGGTCAGGCATTCAGCTTTACTCCCAGACTCAGTACATAAGCCTGGAGTCCAAATCTGCTCTGTCTCGCCATGTCACCACCTCTGCCGTGCCCCTCTGCCAGCCCCTTTTGCCGTCACCTCTTGCCAGTTGCCTCTGCCATCACTTCTACAATCGTTGTTTCTCTAGGTAGGAATCTCACGTGTCTCTGTTGTTCTTCCTTCTTGATAGTTATAGGATCTTCCAGTCTCTACTACAGAGATGAGTCCTTCTAAACCTAGCTGGAGGGCAAAACTAATCAATCCCAGCCTTAAAGTCTTATATATACCTTATTTGCATGGTTCCACCCAATCATTGGAGTCCTGGTGTGGTGCTGTGGATTAATGCGCCAGATTGCAAAGCCATTTGAACTGCAAGCTTGGCAGTTCAAGCTCACCAGTAGCTCCTTGGAAACCCTATACAGGGTCGCACGGGTCAGAACCAACTCAACAACACACAACAATAACAACAACCCAATCATTGGAATCCTGCACTGGTGTGGTGCTGTGGGCCAATGACCTGGACTGCAAAGTCTGTTTGAACCACAAGGGCCATGGTTCAAGTTCATCAGCCGCTCCTTAGAAACCCTATACCAGGTTGCTATGGAATGGAACTGACTTAACAGCACTTAACAACAAGAACAACAAAACCTAGTCATTTGGTGGAAATTAAGAAGACTGGATAGAAAAGTTGTATCAAGTAAATTCAAGATGCCACAAAGACAGATTTGTTTGTTAATCTGACAGTCCATACATGGTACTTTCAATATTCTTCCCAACACCACAATTCAAATGCATCAATTAATTCATTCATTTGTCTCCTGTCTTCCTCATTATTCACTGTCCAACTTTCACATGCATATGAGGTAATTGAAAATACCATGACTTGGGTCAGGCATATCTTAATCTTCAAGTCACATCTCTACTCGTGTACACTTTAAAGAAGTCTTTTTAGCAGATTTGCCTAAAGCAATGCTTAATTAATTTCTTTGACTATATCCCCTAGAAGTTTAGTAAGTTCACTTTATGCTTCTAGAACACGGAATGATAGTTCAAAAAATATCAAATATGTGCAGTAAGTATTAAGAATATTGAATATTTTGCATTACTAATTAGCTTAGTATGTTTACTTTCTTTTCATAATCATAAAGATTAGCTTTCTTAGAACTTTTAAATGTAGCCTTGATTAAAATGTCATGTATTAATTAATAAATATATTGTCTTACCACATGCTCATTATTTTTCACATATGATAAGGTAGACATTAAGGAACATAGTGGTTATGAATCAGGCTGCTAACCTCCAGGTTGGCAGTTCAAAACTATCAGCTGTTCTGCGGGAGAAAGATGAGGCTTTCTGCTCCCGTGAAGATTTACAGCCTCAGAAACCCTGTGCAGGGTCGCTATGAGTCGGAACTAACTCCACGGTACTTAACAACAAGGTAGACAATAAGATGGTAGATTATTTTTATGTTCATTATTTTAATAAATCAAATTGTACATAAACCTGTATTCAAGTAAATACAGCAAGCATTTGTTTAGTATGCGAATCACAATGTTATGTAGTATAGATTCAAAGAAATACTGAAAGCTTGTATGTATTACTCAGCAATGCTATTCTAAATGATATATTGGACTTTTAAACATTGGTTTGCAAGGCTCTCCTCTACTCACCCACAAAGAAATAATGTAGTACTAACAGAAACCAGGAACCCATTCATCTAAGGACTATTTCCACAAGAAAAAAGAAAGAATAATTTCAGTTTGGGCTCTCAAATTAAAACTAGTGGTTTTTAAGACTGAAAAGTGAATTTAGATCAACCTGTCCCCATTTTAAATGTTAAACCATATAAGCTATGACATTTGTTTAGTTATAGTCCTTATCTTCCTTTTTCAGGTTTCGTTCTGTAATATTCTAGTTAAAAATATATGAGGGTGATTCAAAAATTATCCACACTCTGGTGATATTAAAACACCCGTCCAAGTCCATGACTAATGATAACACTGAGCATGCATGTGAAACGATTCTGTCTAATAGACGAGTGACAGTGGATTATACAGCACATCACTTGTAAATTAGCCATGGTTCTGCCTATGACAGACTTGGGTTTCAAAAAGTTTGTGTGAGATGAGTACTGAAACAACTCACAGAAGAGCAGAAGCAGAAGCGTTTGGACATTTGCAAACAAATTTGGAACTGTACTCAAAGGAAGATAAAAGTTTCTTTAAAGAAATTGCTACTGGTGACAAGACACGGATTCATCACTATGAGCCTGAGAATAAACAGCAAAGTATGAAATGGGAACATCCTCAGTCACTGACCAAGAAGAAGTTCGAAAGTCAGCTATCAGCTGGAAAAGTGATGCTTCCAGTTTTCTGGGATTCTCAAGGGCAGTATTGGAGCACTATCAGGAAAAGTGTTCAACAATCAACAGTGCTCATTACAGTGAGATGCTCAGTGAAGAGCTTAAGCCTAAATTTTGGATTACATGCAGAGGACTGCTGTCCCAGGGCATTGTGATCTTGCATGACGATGCATGTCTGCACATCTCTGCCCACACTGTTGACATGACACTGCAAAATCTTCATTCTAGTCATGATCTTGATCCATGGGCTTTCATCTGTTTGGTCACCAAAAGCAGCCCTTTGGGGAAGAAGATTCATCTCTGATGAAAAAGTGAAGAAAGCAATGCATTCATGGCTCGCAGCTCAGCCGAAAACATTTTTTTTTAAATAGGAGAATACAAAAGCTTGTTGACAGATATTGTTGTCGTTGTTACGTGCCACCTAGTCGGTACCGACTCATAGCGACCCTATGAACAACAGAACGAAACACTGCCCTGCCCTGGGCCAGCCTCACAATTACTGCCATGCTTGACCCCAATAGACAAAGTACATTGAAAAGTAAGGAGATTATGTCAAAAATGATGTATTTTTTCTTTTCTAAAAATTGATTTAAATAAATTCAACAGCCAGAGTGCAGATAATGTTTTACTCACCCTAATACTTTGTATTTAAAGAAAAAGCTAAGAAGTTTACAGCTGAAAAATAGAAAATGCATATTTGAGTAAGAGAATACATTATAAATACATGCCGAGGAAGTATGAGGGGTTTCAAAAAGTTAGTAAAAGAATGGAATGAAAAAATAATGGAATTTTTCCATAAACTTTGTGAAGCCCCCTTGCATTAATTGACATATGTAAAAATGATATGCAGAAAAAAACAAGTAACAAAATTACAAGTAATTTTGCTAAAGTAAGATTTCTGGAGCCATGATTAGAAAAATAGAATAAGTAAGCTTGGTAGGTATATTTTGTTTTTTAACCTTTTATTGTGAATTGAGTGAAGGTTTACAGACCAGAGCATCAGTTTTACATTCAACAAACCATATACTTTGTTTCTTCTCCATGGTTTCAGTTCCCTCTTTGCAACATCAATAATCCCTCTTCCCTCTATGGTTCCTATTTCCATTCCAACCTTCTTCCTGTTCCTTCTCAACTATATCTTTAGGTAAATGTTGTTCTTTAGATTTATGTGATTGCCATTCCATGGTGATCATTGCTTACTACTGTTGTGGTCCCCACTATATACTTATCTACTGCTTGGCTGAAAATTGGGCCTTGAGGGTGCATTCTATTCCAGACTTAAAGGGTAGTTAAGAACCACAATCTCAGGTTCCTCCAATCTCTTCCTGACTAGTAACCCCAGTCTACTTTATAGTTTTGAGTTTGTTCCACATTTTCTCCCACTCTCTCCATCACCTTAAATGTGATCCCTTTCTGAGCAGTTGGTAGTGGTAGCAACTTCTGGTCTCAGAGTTGTGGTGACTGATATTTACCTGCTCCATGGTAGTCCTGGTGTGGCGCTGTGGGTTAATGCGCCAGACTTCAAAGCCATTTGAACTGCAAGGTTGGCAGTTCAAGCTCACCAGCTGCCCCTTAGAAACCCTACACAGGGTTGCTATGGATCAGAGCCAACTCGATGGCACTTAACAACATTAGTCCATTGGACTAGTTGATTTCAAGCACCTTCAATTTTCAACACTCTTCTTTATTACAAACTATTGAAAGACCAATAGTTTAATCCTTAGATGAGCACTCATGAACTTTTAAGATCCCAGATGCTACTCACCAAAGTAGGATGCAGAACACTGTCTCTGTGGACCGTGTATGCCAGTTGTCCATGGTGTCCCCTGAGGCTATGGTCATGAAGCCCCATTGTCTTAATGTTTGATAATATTGCCTTAAGATGTTTGATAATATCTAAGAAGTTTTCATCATTTTCCCCCTGTGTGCTCCACCATAGAGTCCTGGTGCAGTACTGTAGGATAAGCACTGGACTATTAAACTGCAAGGTTGGTAGTTTGAACCCACCAGCTTCTCCTTGGAAACTCGATACATGGTCGCTATGAGTGGCAACTGACTCCACGGAACTTAGCAACAACAATGTTCCCCACACTTATAGGTGTGTCTGCCGCAAAGGTAAACACCCATGTACAGATATTCTCTCTCAAACACTAAATCTGTGGTCATACTCCCCACCTCCCTCCCATTTTTCTGTTCATCTATGGTAGGTATGTTTTTACCAGATCCTTAAAATCCTGACAAAACTATTTGACTAATCATCAGTAGAAAGATTGACTGGCAGGGTCAATTTTGGTAGCCTGAGTGTGGCCTTTCAGAGAAAATTTGACTAAGGAGTCCTATAGAAAGCTGTTTTCGTTGTCCAATCATGAAATAAGACTCCAGACAGAAATCAACTATGAAAATGTAAAATCATGAGTGGGTCTGATAACTCTAAAAGAGAATGAATGAGCTCCTCTTAGTGACAAATGAAGAATTAATAAATAGCTGGATCAAGGGAATACTGGTTATCTCATGAAAGAGAAAGAATTAACCAAGAATTTTATGTATAACTTTCAAACTTTACATTTATGGCATAAATATTTAAAGTTTAAACCAAAGGTAAATAATCAATCCCAACGTTCATATAGTCCTTTATCTGCTAAATTATAATGAATTTCAGCAAGAATTCATCTTTGTTAGAATCACTCTAAGTAAACTATTGCTCTGCGAAGATTTTTATGCAATATGAATACTTTTCTAGAACACTACATAAGTGTATGATATTCTAATGCAGTAGTTAACAGTCAGTTAAAAAAAAAAAAAAGAAACAAATCTCTACAGATTGTGACCATTTTACTTGACTGTGTTAAAGGAAAGGATCATATGAGCAGAATAAACTTTGCTCTAGTATTCCATTGTTTCGAGTATACCTTTAAAAAAAAAAAAAAAAAACTTCTAAGAGGGCTTTTTAAAAGACTTCATACAAATTTTAGGAAGAAAGACATTAATATCTTTGAAGCCTTACAGAGAATATAAGGCAATGAATGCTGCATAAACTGACATCTCTAATGCTTTTGTCCAGTGAAGCAGAAACTAGTTTTCTGCCTGACTGCTCAGGCCAAGAGGAATGACTTTCAGCAAGAAAACAAAACAAATTGGGACAAGAGGAACATTAAGGAAGAGCTTTAAAATGTCTGATGAAATATTGAATGCCGTTTTCACAATACGAATTGGAGAACATTTTTGTCTCTACTAGATTTTGAGAAATAACTTGAAAGTTCACAACTTTTGAATATGTACCCTCATTAAAATAATTTGATAACTCTATTTGGTATGTGAAAGGTACAGTGCTCAATACAATGCTCAATGCATTTAAATGTTTTATCAGTACTGACAGCATTTTTTTATGAGTGTTACCATTGAGAAATTTACTTTTTCTTGCATATTTTCTCTTTCATGTATCTCTTAAAGCAATAGAAATTCTTGAGTCCTTCCACTAAACACTTTATGTTTAACTCCATGTAGGAATCGAAGTGGGGATTAGAAGAATGCTGGCAAAAATGGGTATACATTGGGAAAACATTATTAATCTTATGATATATAGTATGAAGTCTTACATATTTATATATCCAACTGATATTTTGACTCAAAACTGAAAATTGTTGGTGTTGGTGAAGGAGTGTTTACCTTCCAAAGGTATATCAGTCTTGTTAATAAAATCTCAGAGGGAAGCTCTGCTGCTCCCTCCCCCTAGTTCTCTAATGTTGTTTTTAAATGTCATTGAGTTGCTTCCAACCCATAGTGAACCTGTATAGGGTTTCCAAGGAGCAGCTGATGAGCTTGAACCACTGACCTTGCAGTTCAAACGACTTTGCAGTCTGGCGCAATAATCCACAGCGCCACACCAGGACGTATATATTTTTAAATAATCTGGAGAATATCTTTTGACTATTTACTCATCTTAGTTTACAAGGAGAGATTGTAAAGGCATATTTTCCATTTTGCAGCATACTTGCTTTACAGCTTCATCACCATCCTGTACCCTTGTTTCCAAAAGTTAAAGAAATATGAGTTGGGGGAGTGCAGGCCAACTACAGATTTTACCTTCCTTCCTAATGCTTAAGGGGCATGATGTTGTTGTTGTTGTCAGGTGCCATCAAGTCAGAACTGACTCCTAGCGACCCCATGCACAGCAGAACGAAACAAATGTCCGATCCTGGGCCAACCTCACTACCGCTGCCACACTTGAGTCCATCAATGATGCCACCTGGCCAATCCATCTCGTTGGGGGTCTTCCTCTTTTTCTCTGACCCTCCACCTTACCCAGCATGACATCCTTCTCCAGTGACTGTTCCTACTCATAGCGACTCTGTATATGGTTTTTGAGGAGCAGCTGGTGGGTTTGAACCACTCGCCTGTGGTCAGCATTCCAGTGCTTATCTTATAGGGCCACACAAGGACTCTTTGAGAGACGTTGTTGTTGTTAAGTGCCATTGAGTCAGTTCTGACTCATAACAGGCCTTTATAGGGTTTCCAAGGAGCAGTTGGTGAATTTGAACCATCAACCTTGTGGTTCAAATCGACCTTACAGTCCAGAACTTATGCTACAGCACCATACCAAGACTCCCGTTTAAGAGTCATTGTTATTGTTGTTGTTAAGTGCTGTTGAGTCCGTTCAGACACATAGTAACCCTGTATAGGGTTTCCAAGTAGTGGCTGGTGAATTTGAACCACTGACCTTGAGGTTCAAACCCACCTCATGGTCCAGTGTTTATCCAACAATGCTACCCAGGACTGTTGTGGTCCAAACCCATCTTGTGGTCCAGTGTTTATCCAACAGCTCCACACCAGTACTCCTTTAAGAGGCATAGCTCTGTATAGTAACAGCATAAAAAGACAGAATATTTAGAGCATAGAAGAAAGGAAGTCAGAGAACAGTAGAGTATGTGTGTATTGTTATTACTACCAAGACAGAAAATATTTAATATTCAAAATAAATTCAGGCTCTAGATAAGGAAAGTATATGTAGGGTGAGATAATTAACCTTGAGTGCAATTTCTCTTTTCCAGTTCTGTGTATTTGACTGCTCAGTTAAAGAGAGGAATCAAGAAGTGCAATGCCTGTAATTCATTGTTTGTACTGCGAGCTCTGGTAGCATAATGGTTACGAATCGGGCTACTAACCCCAAGGTTGGCAGTTCGAAACTACCAGCTATTCCATGGGAGAAAGATGAGGCTTTCTGCTCCCATAAAGATTTACAGCCTTGGAAACCCTGTGCAAGCTCACAACAACAACTGAGAGTATATCTGAAATCTTAGAAGACCTTTGTGGTTTGCAGTCTAATACTTATCATATGGAGTCCTGGTGTGGCGTTGTGGGCTAATGCATCAGACTCCAAAGTCATTTGAACTGCAAGGTCGGTGGATCAAACTCACCAGCTGTTCCTTGGAAACCCTATACAGAGTCACTATGGGTCGGAATTGACTCAACGGCACTTAACAACAACAACATCTCCCTTAGGGGAGCACAGTGGCTCCAAATGATAAATTGTTGTTGTTATGTGCCATAGAGTTGATTCCGACCCTTAGCGACCCTTTATCTTCCTTTGCTGCATTCCGTATTTATATTGTCTGTCCTATGTGATTTCTCTCTGCCAAGCTCCTCATTGAGTTGGTAGGTGTTTCTGACTTCTGCTGAGAGAATTAAAACTTTCAAATCTGTTTGTATTATGTTGTTGTTGTTGTTGCTAATGCCATCAAGTCAGTTCTGACTCACAGTGACCCTGCATAGGGTTTCTGAGGAGCAGCTGGTGAGCTTGAACTGCCAACCCTGCAGTTCAAACTGACCTTGCCATCCAGCACATTAGCCCGCAGCACCACACCTGAGAGAATTCAAACTTTTAATGTGTTTCTATTATACAATATCATAACACTTTCAAGGTGCCATAATTTAACAGTCTTATAAACACATTTCATAACCTTACTCATTATAAATTTTAAATTTTAACTTTAAAATTATTAAGTATTATTAAAAATTTTGATGTATATACAAAGTGCAACTTAAGGAAAAGGAACAGTAAGCTATTTTCAGCCTCTGATTGAACAATTATTGAAGAAATTATTTTAGATAGGGATTTTGTACATATTTGTTAGTATTTTTGAATAATATTAATTAAGAATATTATTATGAGATACTGTTGTTAATTTTATTTCTACTTCATTACGTTGTTGTGTGCCGTGGAGTCAGTTCAGGCTCACAGCGACCCTGCACAGGGTTTCCAAGGCTATAAATCTTTACAGGAGCAGAAAGCCTCATCTTTCTCCCATGGAACAGCTGGTAGTTTCGAACTGCTGACCTTGCGGCTTGCAGCCCGATTTGTAACCACTACGCTACCTCAGTTGATATTCAAAAGTATGGGCTAAAGTGTTAAAATGTTATAAATAAACTTTTTTAAAGATTTGAAATATGATTTATCAAAGAAATAGTTTTCTTATGTAGCAAGAGTTAAAATAAATAACCATTTTACCAAGAAATGAAAATTTATATTTCAATTAATTGTACTTATAACCAATACTGATAGTTTTACTTATGAAATATATATGCAATACATTTTATTTAATGACAAATTATGAAACTTTTTTGCCTTGATAATAATGTACTATTTTGTTTATTTAATTATAGACGAAAGGTTCTCAAACCATGACAGCCTCTGGCACCCAGAAAAAAGTTAAGAGAACTTTGCCAAATCCACCTCCTGAGGAGACTTCTCCAGGAACTCAGTCTGCATACAGTACAATGGGAACTGCTTCCAGAAGAAGGATCTGCAGAACCAACACAATGGCACGAGCCAAGATTCTCCAGGACATAGACAGGGAACTTGATCTTGTGGAAAGAGAATCGGCAAAGCTTAGGAAGAAACAAGCAGAACTTGATGAGGAAGAAAAGGAAATTGATGCCAAACTTCGGTACTTGGAAATGGGCATTAATAGAAGGAAAGAGGCATTATTAAAGGAGAGAGAAAAGAGAGAGCGGGCTTACCTCCAGGGAGTAGCCGAGGATCGTGATTACATGTCTGACAGCGAAGTGAGCAGCACCAGGCCAACCCGAATAGAAAGTCAACATGGCATAGAGCGACCAAGAACTGCTCCCCAAACTGAATTCAGCCAGTTTATACCACCACAAACTCAACCAGAATCTCAACTAGTTCCTCCTACAAGCCCTTATACACAATACCAATACTCCTCCCCTGCTCTTCCTACCCAAGCACCAACTCCATACACCCAACAATCCCATTTTCAACAACAAACTTTGTATCATCAGCAAGTTTCACCTTATCAAACGCAGCCAACCTTTCAAGCTGTGGCAACCATGTCCTTCACACCTCAAGCTCAACCTACACCAACCCCACAGCCTTCTTATCAGTTACCATCACAGATGATGGTGATACAACAAAAACCACGACAAACTGCATTATATTTGGAGCCCAAAATAACTTCGAACTATGAGGTGATTCGTAACCAACCCCTGATGATAGCACCTGTGTCTACTGATAATACATATGCTGTTTCCCACCTTGGCAGTAAGTACAATAGTTTAGACTTGAGGATAGGTTTGGAGGAGAGAAGTAGCATGGCAAGCAGTCCAATATCAAGTATATCTGCTGATTCTTTTTATGCAGATATTGACCATCATACTCCACGAAATTATGTCCTAATTGATGATATTGGAGAGATAACCAAAGGAACAGCATCATTAAGTACTGCATTCAGCCTTCATGAAAAGGATCTGTCAAAAACAGACCGTCTCCTACGAACCACTGAGACTCGTAGGTCACAAGAAGTGACAGATTTCTTAGCGCCTTTACAAACTTCCTCCAGATTGCACAGTTATGTGAAAGCAGAAGAAGACCCAATGGAAGATCCTTATGAGTTAAAACTTCTAAAACATCAAATTAAACAAGAATTCCGTAGAGGAGCAGAAAGCTTAGATCACCTTGCTGGTCTTTCCCATTATTACCATGCTGACACTAGCTATAGACATTTTCCAAAGTCTGAAAAATATAGCATCAGTAGACTCACACTTGAGAAACAAGCAGCAAAACAACTACCAGCAGCCATACTTTATCAAAAGCAGTCAAAGCATAAGAAATCATTAATTGACCCTAAAATGTCAAAATTTTCACCTATTCAAGAAAGTCGAGATCTTGAACCTGATTATTCAAGTTATATGACTTCTAGCACTTCATCTATTGGTGGCATTTCTTCCAGGGCAAGGCTTCTTCAAGATGATATCACTTTTGGCCTCAGAAAAAATATTACAGACCAACAAAAATTTATGGGATCATCCCTTGGTTCAGGACTGGGCACATTAGGAAGTACCATCAGGTCAGCTCTACAGGATGAAGCAGATAAGCCATACAGTAGTGGCAGCAGGTCCAGACCTTCCTCCAGACCTTCCTCTGTCTATGGGCTTGATTTATCAATTAAAAGAGATTCTTCCAGCTCATCCCTAAGATTAAAAGCTCAAGAGGCTGAAGCTCTAGATGTCTCCTTTAGTCATGGATCATCCTCTGGCAGAACTAAACCTACCAGTTTGCCAATTAGCCAAAGTAGAGGAAGAATACCAATTGTGGCCCAAAACTCTGAAGAAGAAAGTCCTCTGAGTCCTGTTGGACAACCTATGGGAATGGCAAGGGCTGCAGCTGGACCCCTCCCACCAATATCTGCAGACACCAGAGATCAGTTTGGATCGAGTCATTCATTGCCTGAAGTTCAGCAACATATGAGAGAAGAATCACGAACTCGAGGCTATGACCGTGACATAGCATTCATTATGGATGATTTCCAACATGCCATGTCAGACAGTGAAGGTAAATTGGGTCTCAAACTACCCTGTTGCTCTCAAAACTCAAACTCTTATTTTTTTGCACGTTTGATTTTTGTTCTCCAAAGATGTATTCTACTTTTCTTGATGTGTCTTTTGCATGTTTACTTCAATTTTATTTCTTGTAAATGGAAATTTTGTCTTGTGTGTAAATTTTATAGCATGTTTTTCTTTATTTATGTTTAGTCTACTCTTATTTCTTGATTGTTTGCTTGTTTGGTGTCTATCTACTTACCATTATCAAATAATTCTGTCAATAAATCCATAGTTTGGAAGTTTTTCATTGCTTTTATTTTTTTAAATGTATTTTAAAACTTTTTGATCCATTTCTTGTAGTTTTTGAGATTAAGATTTTGAATCTTTAGTATTATTCTGCTAGATTTTATAACAAAATTATTCACATTTTTTTTTTGAGATCAGTGATCGTTATTTCAACAAATACTCTCTTTTTTGAGTACTCTTGGAAAAATCTTTGAATTTAGTTTTATGTAGAATATTTCAATTTTCCTTATATGAAAAGTTTCTAATTGATCTCCCTCATGTAATAAGCACTGTAATTGTCAAAGTTGTGCATTTTGTCTTAACATGCTAGAGATCTTAGCACTATGATTTTGAAAATAATCTTATAAGTATGTATAAAGTATTCTTTGTATTTTATAAAGGAAAATTTGCAAACTGCTTTTATGAGTGCAGCTATTTAAAATGGAAGGTCTCTGTTTTGTCCAGGTAGCCTCTCGCCTAACTTTGTTTTATTTTGTTTTGCATCATCCTTTTTTATTTCCACTAAAATTTACTGTTTGGTTTTCATATGGAGAAGTGCATTAAGACAAATATAAACTTAAGTAAGCCCTTGTTTAAAATAGTTGGGTTTTTTTGTTTTTTAAATCATATATAATGATGAAATTTTATATATGATTTAAATTTTTTCTAGTCCAACTCTAATTCTTGGACTATGTAGGTGTGGATGGTGTTCTGAAGATACAACTTTTCTGGTCAAATAAAAGCATTATTACTTCATGCCTTTGTAGACCCAAAGCACCAACCTAACAAAAGCATCTCCCTTTTCAAATTTGACATCTTCCCTGAGGACTCACAAAGAAATATAGAATTTCATAAAAAGGATTTTCTTTCTATGTCTGCATCTAGATGCTCTTGATCTTTATCACTTCAAATCTAGAGTTAACTAATCATTGAATCTGATGGACAATCTGCTGCTTTTCTTTCTGAAAATTCCAGTGGAAATTCACTTTCTCATTTGTTTTATTCTCTACAGGCTATTAGGGTAACCATTTGTGTTGACAATTAGATGATTATGTAAAACAATCAACTTGACTAATTTTTATTTAGCCAGTAGTTTAAATGAATCAACATGCTTAAACTAGTTATGCTATCATATGGATGCAGTCTTTATCTGATTGCATATTTTTTTTTACAACTCACATGTTTATATATATAGATGTTGTTGTGTAGTGCCGTCAAGTTGGTTCTGACCCACAGCCACGTGTATAGGGTTTCCAAGGAGCAGCTTGTGAGCTTGAACTGCCAACCTTGCAGTTCAAACAGCTTTACAGTCTGGTGCATTAACCCACAGCGCCACACCAGGACTCCCTATGTATATAGTTAATGTGCCAGACTGCAAAGCCATTTGAACTGCAAGATTGGCAGTTCAAGCTCACCAGCTGCTCCTTGGAAACCCTATACAGGGTCGCTATGCTTCAGAATCGACTAGACAGCATTTCACAAAAACAAAAACAACAACATATATATATATATACCACTATGAGTGGTGGTTGTGTTCCATGGAGTCGATCCCAAATCATAGTGACCCTGTATAGGGTTTCCAAGAAGTAGCTGGTGAACTTGAACTGCAGTTTTGTCTTGGTTCAAGTGGACTTTGTAGTCCAGCGCATTAACTAATAGTGCCACATGAGGAGTTTTATATATATATATATATAGTGTTTAAAATGTGGGTTGTATATAAATGTCATATATATATATTTCACTTGTGTATGTGGATAGTATATATTCATATTCATCAAGTTTGTATGAAAAATTTGTTTTGTTGAAGCGAACTATTCAGGAGCATGCAGTACATAAAATTTTTATAACATATTTAAAAAGGAAAATAAGCTATTGAAATTCTAAACGTCATTTTCAAATACTTTTTAAATTAAGCAGATAATAAATTTATTCATAAAGGCATCAACATAGAAATATATAAATAGCAACCAACTGTAACAAATTGATTTACATTGTGTAATGTTAAGTGTATGAACTATAATGCTCATCTTTAAAAGACATATATCATAAAATATATATTTTCCTTGCTTTTATGTCATGTAAGTCTACTACTTTTTTATGTTCAATAGCAGTCTACTTTTTTTTTTTTTTTTAACCTTGAAGCCCTTGGTTCATCAAGAGGGTGGGGAGTAGAACCTTTTTCTCAATTATATATAATTCATGACATTTATGAAATCATAGAATATTTGTTTCTTGGTTTTTGTTTTTACTAATATTAACTAAATAGTTTATATATCTGTATATGAATCATGCTAAAATAACCAAACTGTGTAACATTAAAACAGGTTATTTAGTGCTATGTAGACAAAACAAATTTAACTGATTCAAATTGTTTATTGTGTGCTTTCTATGAATTTGATTAAATTCTAGATTATAGCTTATAAACTATTTTTCAGATGTATTCTATATTATTCTAATACACTTTGAAATATTGTACTTGACATAAAACCTAGACAAACATGACTTAAATTGCTTAATATTTATGGTCACCACTTTGAAATCTATAGTTGATTATCCAGGCACAGGTCTTTCTTGTGGGTCAGCTTTGAGGGAAATTTACTATAATTAAACTATCTCTACAATCACAAATGGATTCCTTGGTGTGGTGCTGCGGGTTAACACACTGGACTGTAAAACTACAATGTCAGCAGTTCAAGTTCACCAGCTGCTCCTTGGAAACCCTATAGAGAGTCACTATGGGTCAGAAACAACTCGATGGTACTTAACAACAACAGTCACAAATGTTATGCTGAAAACATCCTTTCAAAATATACTCCATGCATTTAAAAGGAATTTAAAGATACAAAATCTATTTTTAGAATTGTTTTAACCAATATCTGACACTGAGGAGAATTAAACTCTTAGTGTAATTGCTGGCAATAAACAATTTTATGCCCTCAAATACCTTAAGAAGGTTGGCGGTTCAAACTCGCCGGTCGCTCCTTGGAAATCCCATACAGGGTCGCTGTGGGTCCGACCGGACTAGACAGCAATTCGTAACAACAATAACAAATACCTTAGGTGTATTTTACATTTAAGAATTAAGAAAAAAAAACCTATCAGGTTAACTGAAGATGTGGATTTTAATTCTTTGGCAAATTATTTAAACTGATTTGGAGACATCATTACTACAAAATTTAAGTTCTTAAGTATGGCAAATCAAACAATTATAAACATTTAGTGTTTATATACAATTTAGTCTAAATGACACAGGAGAACTCAATCAAATATCAGATTCATTCAGTCTAGTTGCCCTTTGTCCTTTTACAAATTCCTATGCAAAGAATAGTAGACATTTTCTTTCAATTGGATGCATGATTGTTGTAAGAATAACTGAAAATCAGTTCAACTGGCATAATTTGAATCAGGTTAAGATTCTCTCTTAGGTTTATTGACTCAGCCAAAGCAAATGGGCATGTTTTAGAAGGCTGTATTTCAAATTGCACTTGGGAAACTTAAATATTCAAGTGAAATCATATACTGAATTATCCAAAGTATTCATTTATTTAAATAATTATACTTTTTTTTTTTTTACTTTTCATGAGAAATATATAATAAAAATATATAAATAGTAAGATAGTATAGTTGTGGTTAAGGATACGCCAGTAAAATTTTATAGACATGATTAAATAATGGATTTTGTTTTTATATACTGACTTAATTTTTGTTAAACTATTTCTTTTTCCTCCTAAGTTTACTCACTTTTTTCAAATTGGCATTTTTGGAAAACATAATAAATATTGAATAGTGAAGAAAGGTTTTGTAGGGAGTAAATTGGTGTTTATTAAAAAGTGTGCTTACCATGATTAGGAGTTCTGATGTGGTGCTGTAGGGTAATACACTGGACTGCAGGATCAGTTTGAACCATAAGGTCATCAGTTCAAATTCACCAGCTGCTCCTCAGAAACCCTATACAGGGTTGTTATTACTTGGAACCAACTCAACAGCACTTAACAGCAACAAAGCTTTGTTAGGATACGCAACTTCTTTTATTAATTAGTGATTAATTTTATGTTTCAGTCATTCAACCAATGTTTATTTAATGTTGTGCCAAGTACAAAACATTGCTTTTAGTGTTGAGGGAAGAAAAATACAAAAGAAGCTAGGTTTTCCCTTGAGCAGCTTAGAATCTAATAGTGGAGATGAGACAAGTCCACGTGGAACCACAAACCAGGTATGTATTGTTGTATTTTCTCAACTCCAAGATTGTTTAAACTATGACACATTTTCTGTCAATCTATGTTTACCAAAGGAAAATGCTGTTGTTAGCTAACAACACTGACCAGTGTCACAGGAGTTGTGGATTTACTGACCCTGCCAGCAGGAACATAATAGAAATGGCTTGGAGTAAAATCTAGGGAAATGTTTTTGGAAGTAAAGAGAATTTCGGAATTAGAGAAAGAAGAGAATAAAAAGGTTGAAAAGAGAAACGAGATTATAACATTGTAGAAATTAGGGTCTCAAGAAACCATAAGGTCGACGCCATCATAAACAAATCTTTTAGGATGAATTCTTGAGACAAGGCTGCTCCATTCGCCATTTAGGGAATAGTGATGAGACTCTTGCTTAGTTTTTTATATGATATAAATCAATTGTTAAAGTCATGATCTATATATTAGATACAATATAATTTCGGTGGTGATAGTGTGCCATGGAGTTGGTTCTGATTCATAGCAACCCTGCATAGGGTTTCTGAGGCTGGAAATCTTACAGGAGCAGAAAGCCTCATCTTTCTCCTGAGGAATGGTTGGTAGTTTCAAACTGCTGACCTTGGGGTAAGCAGCCCAACTCGTAACCACTACGCTACCAGAGCTCCTTGTATAACAGCATTAGAAAACCTCAGAACATGCTAAGAATCAAATGGGATAAATAATTTTAAATATATACAATATTTGGTTACATTTTAAAAATATATTTTATGATGTCAAGTTTAAAAATCAGTTGACTCTTCAACTCCTAATTCAGTGATCTCTTTAGAATTATTTTTTCTATTTTGATTTATTTTTATTCTGATATATTTTTCACATTAGATTACCAGATGCTCATCTTAGAAATGTGTTTGGCTTTTTTTCATGTTTTTACAAAATGCCAAATTAATGTTCAAAGCCAACATCTGTGTGTTGGTACTAGGTTGATATGATACTTTCCTTACACTTTAAGTGGTAAAGGATGAGGAAGTGTGCAAAGGGAAGGAACTGATAGGCTGAGATTGAATAAAATAACTCTTACTGAGGAATATTCACTTGCATTCAGTCATCCATTGATTTTAGTGTTGAGGGAAGACCTATTGGAGTACCTCCTGTGTGTTAAAGTATATGAATCAACTTTGAAGACTGAAAAATAATCAGAAGTATTTGCACTGAACCAAGGATCTTCCCTTCTTATATGTTCTTCAAATTAATTAACTTTCAGAACTATTTGTGTTGTTGTTATTCAGTGCCTTCCAGTCATTTTCCATTCATAGCAAACCTATGAACAACCGAACGAAACGCTGCCCAGTCCTGCTCCATACTCACAATTGTTATGCTTTAATCAATTGGTGCTGCCATTGTAGCAATCCATCTCACTAAGGGTCACTCTCTTTTTTGCTGACCCTCCACTTTTCCAAGCGTGATGTCCATCTACAGCAACGGGTCCCTCCTGACAACATGTTCAAAGAAAGAACAAGGGAAGTCTTGCATACCTCCTTTCTCATGAACATTCTGGCTGTACTACTTCTAAGACAGATGTATATGTTCTTCTAGCTGTTCTTAGCACTTTCAGTATTCTTCTCCAACACCATGTTTCAAATGCATCAATTTTTCTAGTGTCTTCCTTAGTCTTTGTCCACCAACTTTCACATGCATATGAGGTCATTGAAAATACCATAGCTTCAGTCAGATGAACCTTAATTCTCAAACTGACATCTTAAAAAGAGTCTTTGCAGCAGATGTTCCTAATGCAGTATGTCATTTGGTTTCTAGTGCTGCTTCCATTAGTGTTGATAGTGGACCAAAGCAAAATGAAGTGTTTGATAACTTCAGTCTTTTCTCCATTTATTATGATCTTTATCAGTAAATACTTCAAGCTGTCTTCATTCCCAGCTAGCAAGGTTGGGTCATCTGCATATTGAAGGTTGTTAATGAGCCTTCCTTCAATCTTGATGTCATATTTTCATATAATCCAGTTTCTCAGATTATGGTGAAAGGATACAACCCTGGTGCACACCTTTCTTGATTTTAAGCCATTCAATATCCTCTTATTCTGTCCAAATGACTGCCTCTTGGTCTATGTATAGGTTCCTCATTCTAGAATATCCATTCTTTGCAATGTTATCCACAGTTTGTTACGGTCTACACAGTAAAATGTATTTGCATAGTCAATAAATAACAAGTAAATATGTTTCTGGTTTCCTCTGCTTTTAACCAAGATTCACTTAACATCAGCAATACTATCCCTCATTTCAAGTCCTTTTCTTAGTCCAATTTGAATTTCTGGCAGCTCCCTGGTGATGTACTGCTGTAACCATTTTTAGATTATCTTCAGGAAAATTCTACTTCTATATAAGTCCTGGTGTGGCACATGGCATAATGCACTGGACCACAAGGTCAGTTTGAACCACAAGGTTGGCATTTCAAATTCACCAGTACTCCTTGGAAATCCTATATATGGCTGCTATGAGTCAGAACTGACTCAATGGCACTTAACAACAACAACAAATATATTAACATCATTCAGTAGTTTCTGCATTCCAATTGGTCACCTTTCTTTGGAATGTGGACAAATAATGGATCTTTTTCAATCAGTTGACCAGAAAAGATTCCAAATTTCTTGGCATAGACAAGTGAGTACTTTTAGTGTTTCATCAGTTTGTTGAAACATTTCAATTTGTATTCTGTCAATCCCTGGATGCTTGTTTGTTATCAATGCCTTCAGTGCAGCTTGGACTTCTTCCTTCATTACCATCAGTTCCTAATTATATGCAATGTGTTTTAATGGTTGAGCATTAACCAGTTTCTTTTGGTACAGTAACTCTGTGTATTCCTTTGTCTTTTAATGCTTCCTGCATCATTCAATATTTGCCCAAAGAATCCTTCATTATTGTAACCTGAGATTTCAGTTTTCTTTTCAGTTCTTTCAGCTTGAGAAATGCTCAGCCTGTTCTGCCCTTTGGGTTTTCTAACTCCAGATCTTGCACATTTCATTATATTTTACTCTGTCTTCTCTAGCTGTCCTTCGAAATTTTCTGTTCAGCTCTTTTACTTCCTCATTTCTAAAAGTTGCCTTATCTTGTATACATTCAAGAACAAGTTTTAGAGTCTTGTCTGACATCCATTTTGGTCTTTTCTTTCTATCCTGTCTATTTCTATGTTGACTTTTTCTTTCTTTATGTTTGATATTCTTGATGTCATCCAACAACTCTTCCGGTGTTTGGTATCAATGTCTGTTATAGCCAATCTGTTCTTGAGATGGTCTCTAAACTCAGGTAGGCTGTATTTAAAGTCATATTTTGACTCTTATGGACTTGTTTTAATTTTCCTCAGCTTCAACCTGAACTTGATGGTTTGCTCCACAGTTTATCACTGGCCTTGGTTTGGCTGAGATAATGAGCTTCTCCATCATCATTTCTCACAGATGCAGTCAGTTTGTTTTTTGTGTATTCCATCTGATAAGGTCCATGTGTTGGAAAAAGCTTTACCTTGTGGGGAAAAAAAATATTTGCAATTATAAGTTGCTGGATTCTCAAAATTCTATCATGCAATTTTTAGTATTTCTATCACCAAGGCCATATTTTCCAACTACTTATTTCTCTCCCCCACCCCCAACTTTTCCACTCTAATCACCAGTAATTATCAGTGCATCTTGAGTGCATGTGGATCATTCTCAGTCTGATGATGTTGGTAGAATTCTTCAATTTCATCACTGGCTTTAGGGGTTGGTGTGTATATTTGAATAATGGTCACATTAACTTGTCTTCCTTGTAGGCATATGGCCGTTAACCTACACAGACAGCACTGTAATTCAAAATGGATCTTGAAATGCTCTTTTTGATGATGAATGAGATTCCATTTCTCTTCAATTTGTTATTCCTGTCACACTAAACCAATGGTCATCCGATTCAAAATGACCAATCCCAGTCCATGTCAGCTCACCTCTGCCTAGGATATCAATCTTCATGCTTTCCATTTTTGATAATTTCCAATTTTCCTATATTTATACTTGTTCTAAAGGAACTTTTAGAGACCACGAAAAAGGAATGACAAACATAATGTTTTGAGAATTATCTGTGAGTACTTACAGAAGACTTTTAAAAAAAAAAAAAATCTATGTAAGGGGTATTAAAGGTAGCCTGTGCTTAAAATAAACTTAAAACCCTGTTGGGAGAGACTGTGACAGGCATCATTAGAGAGAACATGCATAATGGAGACCATATAAAACACTACATGGTAGAAGAATTGAGAGGAAGGTACAATAGAGGAGCTATTTTATATGCTTTCAAAGGAATTTTCAGAGAAAATTGTAGACAAAAGTGGGATTGAAAATCATGATTTCTACAATCACCAGGGATGAAAATAATAGAAAATAGTAAACGGGAGAAAAAATGTGACCTAGGGTAGCTATTTAGGTAAATTTAATGAAGTTGGCAGATTCTAAACCAGATTAGAAGGATATATGATGATATAGAAAAATATTCTAATTCTAGAAATGTATAGGGATGCTGAATTTAAAGTCTCTTTATAAATTTTGATGATATAATCTAGCACACTTTCCAGCTGGTAATTCTTCATAATTAGATTAGTCAAAGGCATACAAAGGCAAGCCAGTGATACATCACATCTCAACAAAGTAATGCCTACTCATTTATAATATAAAATCCATACTCAATAAAATTCATAGTCAATATTACCAAATTAATTTTTGTCATTAATTCATCAGTCAGTGAAATACAATAAAAATACACGAGGAAGTTACTAGTAAAATCAGAATCAATTTTTTTCTAAGTGAAATTAATTTATAACAATTCAAAAGTTTGGATAAGTTGTGATATGACAGTAGTTAATCAGCAAACTTTGTAGACCATTGTTTCCACAAAATAATAGATATTGGTAAAGACATACATATATTTCATGCATAGATTTGAGGAAACATAAAAATTTAACCTGGGAGACTTTGTGATGAAACAGTTAAAAGCTCTCAGTCAGTAACCAAAGTTCAGCAGTTCATACCCATCAGCCGCTTTGTAAGGGAAAAGACCTGGAGTTCTGCTCCCATAAAGATTATAGCCTAAGAAACCCTATAAGTCATTTCTGTTCTCTGCTATGTGGTCATTCTGAGTCAAAATTAATTCAACAGCATACTAAAGCAAAATAAACATGTGTTTGTTTTTAAGATGGATCACCTCTGTAACATAATGACAGTCTTTCTTTGGAATATACAAGTGAAACTACTGTATATTTTAAATAGAAATCCTCTCCCTTTTTTCTTGAGGAAAAAATATACTAAATGTTAAAAAAAAATTTTATATAATGGATTTTAAGCATTTGAGTCAAATTAATTTAGCAAAATTATTGTTCTAAAAGTGGTTTTTTAAGTGTTAATAAAAGATATATATCTTAAACATATTATTTTTATAAATATTCTGCTTTGGAAAAATGAAATTTTTTACACCACATTTTGTAACTCCTGAAACAGTAAAATAATTTGAAAGTAAATAATTTAAATGTTGATTATAATTATAGCGTTACTGAAAGTAGAATAACTGATTTTATTTTTATACAAGGATATTCAGTTCCAGGAGTACTAGAAAATTTTTCTGTGTTTTTTCTGTAGACCTACAACCCTTTTTAATTTTATTCTGAATGTTGTTGTTGTTGTTAAGTACCATCGAGTCAGTTCAGACTCATAGAGAGCCTGTATAGGGTCTCTCAGGAGCAACTGGTGGGTTTGAACTGTCAACCTTATGATTTGCAATCCATAGCTGGTCCTTCAGCACCACACCAGGGCACCTACTCTGAATAGGAACTGTAAATGATCCCATGATAGCATAATGAATTTCTTATCAAACTGTACCACTATTTGATTTCTTTTTCACATTTAAAATTTAAATCTGTTTTGTTTTATTTTGCTCTGACAGGTTGAACAGGTATGTGCATGATTATTTGTAAGTTATACAACATACTTTTAGCATAATTTTTAACATAATTATGGAAATTATTTTTCTGATCAGATAGAAAATTATTATTTGAGATGCATAGATTAACATTTTGATGCATGTTGGTGCTGCAAACCATCTTTTGCCTTTAGTTGTCTGTATTGGTTGGGGTTGCAATGTTTGATTTTTCCTTGGTTTCCAAAGCTTATCATCTACGCCGTGAGGAAACAGATTGGTTTGACAAACCCAGGGATTCTCGTTTGGAAAACGGACACGGTCTGGACCGAAAACTGCCGGAAAGATTGGTCCACTCTCGACCACTCAGTCAACATCAAGAACAAGTAAGTGCTATTTTTAGGTATCTTTTATATATTTATCAATAAAAACAAAAACGAAACACCTCAATTTACCTAGGAATGATCATTTGTTGTTGTTATTAGGTGCCATCGAGTCGGTACCAACTCATAGCAACCCTATACACAACAGAACGAAACACTGCCCAATCGTGGGCCAGCCTCACGAATTGTTGCCACGCTTGAGCCCATTGATGCTGTCACTTTGCCAATCCATCTCGCTGGGGTCTTTCTCTTTTTCTGTGACCCCCTCCACCTTATCAAACATGATATCTTTAATTATCGCAAAATTAATGCAAACTACCGTTGACATAGGAACTCTGGTAGCGTAGTGGTTACGAATCGGGCTGCTAACCTCAAGATCAGCAGTTCGAAACTACCAGCTGTTCTACAGGAGAAAGATGAGGCTTTCTGCTCCCATAAAGATTTACAGCCTCGAAAACCCTGTACAGGGTCGCTATGAGTGGGAACCAACTTCACGGCACATAACAAAAACAACTGTTGACATACCTTTGTCAAAAGTTTTTTTGTTTGTTTGTTTGTTTGACTAAAAATGGTAAGAAGGCTACCTCATTTATAAATAAATCAGCAATAACTGTTTGCATTAGATAAAGGTCGGCTTGAATTGATATTGGCGGTTCAAACTCAGCAACCACTCCTCAGAAACCCTATACAGGGTCGCTATGCGTGGAAACCGACTACACAGCCTCAAACGACAACAGTATTATATTGGGGGGCGCGGGGGATTCCTGGTGTGGTGCTGTAGGATAAGCACTCAACTTCAAAGTCTGTTTGAACTGCAAGGTTGATGGCTCAACCTCATCAGTTGCTTCTCAGAAACCTATACAGGGTCGATATGAGTCTGAATGAACTCAATGGCACTTAACAAAAACAACAACTATATGGGAATCTTAGTTGTTATAATTTCATCATTGGATTTTTATCTTTAGAACAACTTATAAATGGAGGCATCAATTATATTATTTTATAGATGAAGCTAAGCCTAGAGTGCAAGAGGAAGTTAAAAACTGTTGATACAAAATAATAGGACCCTTTACTAAACAAAAATAGTAAAATAAGAATCTATTGTGTCTCAACATATCCTCCATCTAGGTCTGAATCAATTGTTTCTCCCCATATTCTCCGTCCAGGTCTGTACATTTCTGAAGGCAGTATTTCCATCTCTCTAACCCTTCTCTGAAAGGAGCTCTGGTAGCGTAGTGGTTACGAATCGGGCTGCGAACCATAAGGTCAGCGGTTCGAAACTACCAGCCGCTCCAGGGAAGAAAGATGAGGCTTTCTACTCCCGTAAAGATTTACAGCATCGGAAACCCTGTACAGGGTCGCTATGGGTCGGACCCGACTCGATGGCACTTAACAACAACAACAACCCTTCTCTGAAGAGGCTGTCTTTGACTTATACCACACCAAAATAGTAGTTTTAATAGCCTCAAGGGATTTATATTGTATTCCTTTACCATGTTCTCTGGGTTTGGGTATCTGAAGGAGCAAAATCAGGCTGTAGGGTAAATGAAGTCACATTTCCCAATGAAACGTACTTAGGACAACTCTTGCTACCCTTGAAAAATGAGCAGATGTATAGTTATGATGGAAAATCATCCCTCAACACAATTTCCAGGCCTTTTTCACATGAATGCAGTGAGATATACGCCTGCATGATCATCTTGTCCTTTAAAAAAGTCTATCAAGATTATCCCTTGGAAATTCCTCCAAAAACAATCACCGTAACCTACCTAGCTGCCTCTGTGCCTTGAATTTAACTGGCCCATCGGATCGCCTCGAATGCTGCTGCTTTGGGGGCCTTTAAATATATATATATATATATATATATATATATGTATTGTAAATTGCATGAAGGTTAGCAGGGTAAATCAGTTTTCCATTCAACAGTTCATACACATTTTATTCCATGTTTTTGAATGCAAACACCACACTTATCCCACTTTCTACCTGGATTTTCTGTTTTAATTTCTCCTTCTTTCCTACCCCTTCTGAACTATGTCCTTTTGATCTCAAGTGGTTGATTAACCAATGTGATGTTTACCTCCCTGGTGGTATTTTTCTGTCTCTTTTTTGTAAAGTTTTTATTGTGAATTAAGTGATAGTTTACATGGGAGAACACCAGCTTTACATTCTTACTATTGTATTTCATTTCATTACAATGATTACAATCCCCTCCATGCATCATCAAACAACCAAAGGGTACACCTGGCAAGTCTGCCTCCTGGCTGGTGTTTTTCTCTTGTATCCATCTGTTATTTGGCTGAAATTGAGCCATGGGGTTGAGTTCAATTTCAAGTCTTTAGATTAACAGGGCCATCGTCTCAGGGTCTCCACCAATGTCTAGCTAATCAGCAAGCCTGGTCTTTTTTTAAATGTGAGTTTTGTTCTATATTTTTCTATTACTCTATCCAGGGTCTTCTAATGTGATGCCTTTCAGAGATATTTGTAGTGGTAGCCAGGTCCTATCTAGTTCTTCCGGTCTCAGGATCATGATTGCAGCTGCAATGTCAGTCCATCTCATTGGATGGGTGCCTTCCGCTTTTAGCTGACTCTCCACTGTACCCAACATGATGTTGGCCCGCCTGATAGCATATTTAAAGTCAATGAGACAAAATTTCACCATCCTCACTTCTAGGGAGCATTATGACTGTGCTTATTCCAGCACAGCCTTGCTTGTTCTTTTGGCAGTTCATGGCATATTTCATATTCTTTGCCAACACGTAAGATTAACATTGAGTAAATTGATTGTGATTCTTCTGGTAAGTCCATTGTTGTTAAGTGCCATCAATTCAGTTCTGACTCATAGTGACCCTGTATAGGGTTTCAGAGGATCTGCTAGTGGGTTTGAATCACCAATCTTTCAGTTAGCAGTCCAGTGCTTAGTCTACAATTCCATACCAGAACTCCTTGATAAAAGCCTATTGGTGTTAAATCAAATGCCTTAGCAGATCAGATATGTGCAAATTGTGTATCCATTATGGTTGTTAAGATACCCAAAAAAGAATCCACTTACTTCATTTACATTACATTTATATTAAATATTTCTGTTTAGTGATTCAGTGATATAAAGATAACCATATTCTTTACAACTAAGTAGAGCGTTGAAAACTCACTAAAATTTATTTCAGTGTTGACTATTTTGAGGTATAAAAGAAAACAAAACTTTTTATTGTAAAAGTGTCAGCTAAAAGACAAATGATCTATATTAGAGAGTGCATTTCTTCCTAAACAATTTCCGTTTTCAGAGAAAAATTTTGTTAAATAGAATTTATTTTTCTCATTTATGAGAAAAGTATGTTCTTCAACATGCATTTATTGCATAGGAATCTTGGAATTGTTCTCCATATCTTTTAAATATTTTTGCTACTAGTTTTTGGTATCTTAGTAATGTTTTAGATTCATGTTTAAGTCTATGAACTTCAATTTCCTTTTCTAATTGTGTTCTGTTTTGTATTTTATATATTGTCTTAGTTTCAAGGATTCAACAAATTTTCTAGGAATATATATTTTTGTACCAAAAATAATTTTTACTTTGTAATCTGATATGCAAACAAAAACTACATGTTTTCAGTTATCAAATCCACAAATATGCAGAGTTTTTAACAAGGGATAATAAAGTCAAATGTAATATAACCTCTTCTCAGGCCAAGAAAGAGAACACTGTCCCTAGGAACCCCCACATGTCCCCTCATAGACCACAATCCTTTCACTTCCCCACACAGATAACACATATGCTGTGTTTTGTGATAATCATTTCTTTGTTTTCTTTATAGTTTCCTAAATTGAAGCTACATGGAACATAGCATATATTTGATTAGATTTATATGGAGTCTAAAATTCATGCTGTTTTGTATTAGTATTTACTGCAAATATTTTTTTCCTCATTAACTCATTAGAACTATATTTGAGTACAGAGAGAATACGAAAATAGCATATTTGGTTTGCTCACTTCTTTGCATCTCTAGCCATAAAAAAGTAATATTGAACTCTTGATACCAATAAAACCAGATGCTTTTATTTGAAAACTTATGCATAACAAGAATTTATGCCTATAAAGAGCTCTGAAGTCAAAATAAGAAAAATAAACTTACTCATGCAAACACTAATTTATCTGCTTTTAAAAATATTTAACATAAAAACATAACACATAAAAAAATAGAAGACTACTTCTGAAATGTTTTATTAGACTCACAGTCGTTTTAACTATAAAAATAAAACAAATCTATAATTCCACATTTGTTACTTTTTCTCATTCTAGTGTGTGTATTTATTTATGTTTAAGCTCTGTACTATTCAGTGGAAATTCTTCTCTGTTTTGTGAATTCAGTTGATCTTGTGAACTCTTTTTTAAAATTTCCTTAGTCAGTTTATCTATAAAAAGAAAAAATACCCTTCACAGGATAATTGCACTTATTTTATACATTGTATAATAGGTATATACAATATATAAAATACATATTGTTAAATGTTGTCAAGTCATTTCCAACTTAGACACTCTGTGTCGGGTTTCCAAGGAGCAACTGGTGGGGTTGAACTGCTAATATTTTTACCTCACAGTCCATTGCTTATCTTACAGTGCCATGCTAGGAGATATATATATATATATTATTGTTGTTGTTGTTGCTAAGTGTCTTTGAGTTGTTTCCAACTCATAGTAATCTTTTATAGGGTTTCAAAGGGTCAGCTGGTAATTTTGAACCACCGACCTTGTGGTTCAGTGCACAGCACCAAAAGATAGCAATATATCTTAGGCTAACCCCCTGAAAGAAATATGGAGCACTACTTGACTTCAGCTTTGTCATATAGTCTTGTTCTGATTCATACTTGTCAAACAAAAGCAATACCCACTTTGTACCTGATATGATAGAGGATTCTTCAAAAATTCACCTGTGGTGATTAGAAAAGAAATTAAATCTATCTGGTTCATATATAAGACCCTGATGGTGCCGTGAGTTAAGCACTGGGCTGCTAACTTCAATGTTAGAAATTCAAACCTCAGCCACTCTGCAGGAGAAAGAAACGCTATGAAGCAGTTCTACTCTTTCCTATGGGTTCTCTATGAGTCAGGATCAACGTGATGCCAGTGTTGGTTAGTTCCTATGTAGGAACAGAGGCCTCTGCTTTCTATAGATTCTTGGTCATACACATTGTCATATGGCAGCTTGATAGTTCTGATTTATTAAATGAACTCACTAAGCTGCTTATACAATTCATAAAAATGAATATATATATTATCCCTGTCACTAACATCATCATAAGTATAAATTAAAAGGCAGAATGGACTAGCTGACAAACTCTGATAGCAATTTAGGAAACCTCATTAATCTTCTAAACTATCCAGTAGTGTATTATGAACATGCATCAATTTATTCTCAGCTTAGAGAATTGGGAAATAATGAGAACAAAAGATTGAACTATATTTTTTTTTCAGTTTGTTTTTGTATCAAAAGGGAAAAAGACTTTTGAATATCATCATTAAATAATATTTGGCAATCTGACTGACTATTACAAGAACAAGCAAGTTGCTCGCCCAAGAGACATCAGTGCAAGTGGTTGGGTCCCCTCAGGGCAAACCCCCTTCCAAGACTAAGATTCAAGGGGAACACACGAGCAGGCATGCAGTCTGACTGGTGACTATGTTGGTCACCTATAAAGGGAAATGAGGGAAAAACAACAATGAAGCTGTGACCTAAGTCCGACCACATTAAATAGACTCCTGTAAACCCAGGTGGAGAACGGGTTGGTCAGTAGTGTGGCAAGACCTGGGGACTCCTGGGTCCAGAGACAATGACATAGCCACAGAAGACTAGAGTGAAGCATCCAGCTGATAAGAAGTGAGGGGATATTCACAAGAACACCCACACTTGCAGATAATACCCATCACTTGACGTGGCTTCAGTGGCTGGATGATCAGAACTCAACTAGAAGAGGAAAAGGAGAGTAATCTGATGCCATCTGATGAACTTGACCTACACCTATGGATGTAGTATCTCAAAAGAAGGAACAAATCTTTACAGTGAGGATCATTCCCACCCTCTTGATACACAGGATAGACAGGGATGGGCAACTTGGACATTGGCTACGCAAGATGCGGGTGGCTACAAAGGCAAGAAGTGACTGACTGGCTTACAAGCTTTCAAGGGGGAGCCTAGATCCACAGGACATGGAAGAAGGTGGAATCTCCACTGAGTAGTAGCCAATCTGTCTGGGCAGAACTGATGAAAGGAGATGGGGATAGAACTCTTGTGGTACAATAGTGAATAACTGCAATCAAGACTGACTGTGAGGGTTGTAAATGTAAAGGTAGATGTTTTGTAGCAAAAGGATTGGAGTGGTTGACTTTGCAGTCCAAGAGTGGAGGTCCCTGGGACCATCAAGGGAGAAGAGCGGAGTGCAGGACCCTACCCAGAGAAACAGTGATGGCAGAGAAGATGACATGGAGAGATGGAGCAGCTGGGGATTCTAGACCCAGAGAGGAAAAGGGACTATGTACTGATAACGGAGGGGCAGGCTTGAGGGGTATACCCTTTGGTTGGTTGATGATGCATGAAGAGGATTATAATCATGGCAATGAAATGATATATGATAGGATGATTGTAAAGCTAATGTTCTCCCATGTAAACTATCACATAATTCACAATAAAAACTTTAAAAAGAAAATACAAAAAATAAAATAATACTTGGAACTGGAAGATACTTTAAATAGAACGAATTTTTCCCAACAACTTCAATGAATTATCTATACTAACAAAATAGAGGTTCATTATATTTAGTAGTTGTAGAATTATCAATGTACAGAGTTGATTTTTAGCCAAAATAAAATCTTTAAGCACAGATAAAGGAAGGACAGAAGGGGAAAAAGAAAAAGGAAAGTAGAAGCTGCATAAAACACGGAGGACAGAAAGTAAGGAGAAAGGGGCAATAGAGGGAAACAACTATAGAGGCCAGGAAGTAGGAGAAAGAATGAAACCATAGCTTAAATTGCTATTAATATAAATGATGTTTTCAGTGCTTTGAAGAATTAAAATTGATATGAATTTATCTGGATTGATTAGTTATACTACCCTTGATATTTTGATGTTCCTGCCATCAGTGTTTTGGTTTTACCAAGGAAATTTTATATAATATTCCTCAGCTTGACAGGATTCTGCTGCTGCTAACCCATTACCCATTTCCACGGAGTCAATTCTGACTCATAGCGACTTTATATTACACAGTAGAACTGAATGAACCATTAGGTTTCCAAGACTGTAAATCTTATGGCAGCAACTTCAGCTTTCTCCTGCAGAGTGGCTTGTGGTTTTGAACTACTGAATTGCTGTTTAGCAACTCAACACTTAAACTATTGTGCCACCAGGCCTCTGCTGTTGTTGAGAAAGAAGTATTTTATGGTGACCATAGGCCTGCTTAAGTAGATTCTTTTCTTAAAAAAAAAAAGCAAAATGTTATCATTGTAGTTTTAAAATATATATGTATATGTATGCTTTTTAAACCCAGAAACCTATTAATTTTACAACTTAGAAATGCTAGTACTCAATCGGAGCCTGTACATAGACAAGAGACAGATGCTCAAACAAAACAAGGAGAAACTTTGAGGTTTAAAATAGGAAATGTGTGTATCAGGGGTGTATCCATTCACAACTTATTCAGTCTGTGTGCTGAGGAACTAATCTGAGAAACTCCACTACATAAAGAAACACATGGGATCTGGATTGCAAGACTCATTAATAGCTTGCGACATGCAGAGGGTGCTACCTTGCTTGCTGAAAGCAAAGAGGACTTGAAACATTTACTGGTGAAGATCAAAGACCACAGCCTTCAGTATAGATTATACCTCCACATAAAATAAACACAGAATTTCTCACAGCTTAATCAACAAGCAACATCATGACAAATGGAGAAAATATCAAAGTTGTCAAGGATTTTATTGATTTAGCTCAACTTCCATGAAAACAACAGGGAAAAAAATCAAATGGTATATTGTTTGGGGCAAATCTTCTGCAAAAGATCTCTTTAGAGCAAAGTTGTCACTTTGAAGATTAAAGTGTACAAACACAAGAAATTAGATGCACCTTAATCTTCAAAGTGACCACTTTGCTTTTTAACACTTTAAAGAGGTTAAATTCGCCTAACACAGGAAGAAGTGCAGCCAGAGTGCTCCTTGGAGGCCAGGATGGCTAAGCTTCTTCTCTCAGACTTTGGACATATTGTCAACAGAGAACAGTCGCTGGAGAAGGATGTCATGCTGGGTAAGATGGAGGGTCAGAGAAAAAGAGGAAGACCCCCAACCAAATGGATCAGCCAGGCGGCATCATTGATGGC
>NW_006408528.1:27122233-27151323 GCF_000296735.1 Chrysochloris asiatica
GAGGTTGGCCCAGGATCAGACATTATTTCGTTCTGCTGTGCATAGGGTTGCTATGAGTCGGTTCCGACTCAATGGCACCTAACAACAACAACAACAACCAAAATACAATGAGTCAGTGGCTTTAATGAACAGAAATTTGTTTTTTCATAATTTGGAAGGCTTTCAGTCTGAATTCAGAGTTCCAACTCAGAGAAAGGATTTCTCTCTTTGTGTCTCCTAGTCCTAAGAGGTTCCCTTCAAAGAGTCTCTGGGCCCAAAGGGCACATACTGCATCCCACTCTTCCCTCGTAGTGGGAGTAGGTCACTCTCTTCTCTCCTTTTTTAAGATAATAAGTTTTTAAGTTAACAAGTGTTTTAGGTCTTGTTATACCAGGGAAACTCCCCTTATGTTAGATCGGGGCTATAAGAGGATTAAGGGTGTTGCTTTCTACCCGAATCCACTTACAATTAATTGGTTTATCACATCACATCATATCAGGTGGGACCATTACATAACACCCACGTTACATAAATGGCAAACCACTAAAAATCAAGGTCCACCAAGTTGACACACATTTTGTGGGAACAAAACTCAATTCATGACAGGTTCAAACATATCAGTGAATGTGAGGATGGCGCAAGACCAGTCATTATACTGTCGTGCAAAGGGTTTCTATGAATTAGAACTCACTACAGTGCACCTCACAATAACAAAATCTTCAATTATTTCAAAAGTCTCTTTTGAAAGCAAAGTTCTATTAAACATCAAGCAATAGTCTGCATTCACTGATTTATATTTGTTTCAGAAAACTCATTTTGCCAGGTGGAAAGAGAGATAATGTAGCTATAGAATTCTAGTGTTGAAGACTCAATAATGAGAACTGAAATCACAGACTTGCAACAGTAGCTTTAAGTGTCACTTCTTCTAGCCTAAGGAATGTCTACAGCAAATGAAAAATAACATCATCAATAACACAAGCTTTGAATTTAAAGAAGGCTGCAGAAAGCATTAGAATGAGCAAAGCTTTCATTTATTTCAACAGAATTAACCTCGGCATCCAGTGTACGTTGAAACTATTAGATGAGTTCAGCAAAAGTACAATTCCCAAATAAAGTCAAAGCATCATAAACATAAAGCAATCCAGTGATAGTGATCAAAATGCAGGTTACAAGGACCATCCTGACATTTCTTTCACAGCACTACTTAATTGCCTATGTTTTTAATTGCCTTTCTAACTCCATACAGTAAGCACTGGACTGTGAACCACAAAGTCCATGGTTCAAGCCCTCTAGCTGCTCTATGGGAGAAAGATGAGGCTTTCTGCGCCCACAAAGATTTAAAGCCTTGGAAACCCAATATAGGGTCAATATGAGCTAACACAACACGACACCAAATAACAACAACAATTTATAGATTGACCTGAGCATATTAGTAGGTTTCAGTTGTCCATTGTTTATCCATTGTCATTGATTACTGTCTACCCACCAGTCGCTCCTCAGGGTAGTTATGAGTTGGAACAGACTGGGGCATTTAGCAACACTCCTGTATTAACAGAGCTCCTTTACAAATTGCTTCATGTTCTCTCATTAACCTACCAAATAAATCATTTTACAAGAATACTTGGCTATAAATGCAGAAACCATAATTTTAACTAAAGCATTCAGATAAGTACTTACAAACCAATGATGTCATTATTTATTCTAATATGCTCAAATGTTCAGCCTTTATTGATTTAACCAACCTGCTTTTAAATAAGCACATCTAATTCTGTATATTATACTTTGTCTTTAGCATTGGTTTTTCACCTCATCATGTGATTGTCTTAGATCCTACAGATGAATGGGAAGACTATGCACTACATCTTTCCTCATTCAAGGATAAAAATAACGAGAGACTCTAAGGATCACACGGTTTCAGGTAAAGCAAATCCCATAAACCAGTCCTTGTTATTTGAATCGGTGCATGTATTTTGATTTCACTTTAGATGATTTAAGAAAACTTTTTTAATATAAAAAATGGTCTTGGTAAAATGTGAAAAATAAACAATTAATATATTTGAACATCATATATACTAATGACATGATCTTTAATATGCAAAATTACAAAATGGTGTATATTTAGGTCCTTCTTTTTAATACATGCAATTAGTTGAATATGGACAGGATTAACCATTGTTCTATGAAGTAATGTGGCCACTGTTTTTAGGACTATAAAACATTCTTATCCAGCAATCAAGAAACTATCGTTATCAGTTTAAGGAAAGGATCGTTAGCAGAGTACTGGTTACAAGTTGAGCTGCTAACCTCAACGTCAGCAGTTCAAAACTAGCAGCCATTCTATGGGAGAAATATAAGGTGTTCTGCTCATGTAAAGATTTACTGCTTTGGAAACCCTATACAGGGGCGCTATGGGTTGGAACCGACTACACGGCACAAAACCGCCACCACTCCGCTTTAACAATGTGATTATACCGATGTTTGTTTGTGTCCTTTTGCAAACCAAAGTTCATAATGGATATTTTTAACTTTCATTTTGAAATAATTTTAGATTTCCAGAAAAGTTGCAAAAGTAGTACAGTCTTCCTTCCCTCTATTCACCAGCTTGCCCTGTTGCTATCATCTTATATAGACCATGTAGCTTGTGGATGTGTAATCGATTTTGCTTTGAGCAAATATTCTCTATGTTTTCTTAGAGAGTGAATCAATTAGGAGTTGAATGTTGTTTTACTTTTAAGACTGGATAACTTTTCTCATGCCAGACACAAAAATATAATTGTTTCAAAGCTGTTCGTACTGTAGAATTTTCAAGACCAGAAAATTAACATTGGTATGAAACTAATAGCAAATGTACAAGTTATATTTCAATGTTGTGCTCCCCCATCAGTATTATTTTCCTGGTCCAAGATTCAATCAGGATCCCATATTTCATGTCATGATTGATTGATTGCTGTCATGGTCACCTAGTATCCTCCAATCTGGTAGAAAAATCTTTATTTTTTATGATTTGACCATTTTGAAAGAATGGAATTTTTATATTACACATACAATTTTTCATTGTTTGAATACATGAGATTAATCTTATACTTAAGTATAAATTTTGCCAGAGTTAATAAATTGTCAAAGTGTAAATATTACATATATTCTCATTCAAATATATTCTTTATGTTTTGTAGGTACCAGCAGAAAATAATGATACCAGTAAAAAGTAATTACAAATATAGGTGTCTTACATATATGTCTAGGCAGTAGATTTGACATTGCATATGTGCTGGGGGCTTTATAAAGTGCTGATTTAACAAGGAACATGAGGTTCCTGATGCGCTCAGCTTATATAGACCATGTAGCTTGTAGATGTGTAATCGATTTTACTTTGAGCAAATATTCTCTATTTTCTCCCAGAGAATGAATCAATTAGGAGTTGAATGTTGAATGTTTATACTGTATTTTAAGAATAGATGAAATTTCAAGGGTGAATCCTAAAATCCAGAGGGTTTTGTTTTTGTTTTTGACACAAGTGATTCCTTGCTACAGATTAATTCTGTTTGCTCTAGTCCATAAGCCAAAACAACAAAATACTTTGAAGTAGTGCCAAAATTGTTCATTTTTTTCCAAAAAGTAGAGTAGAAACCTTCAAATCAGTGTTATTAAATCATCAGTACCATATGTCATAAAGAGTCCTGTTAGCGTAATGGGTTACACATTGTACTGCTAACTGCAAGGTCAACAGTTTGAATCTACCAGCTTCTCCACTGGAGAAAGATGAAACTTTTGCTCCCATAAAGATTTACAGCCTCAGAAACCCTGTATAGTGTTGCTACAAGTCAGAACTGACTTGAGGCACACCACCACCACCATCATCATATATCATTGTATTCGTTTTTTAACTCCATTACTATCTTCATACTATATCATCACATAAGTTTTTAGCTTTATTTTTCTTTTTATACTATATTACAGGAATAATCCCGTCAACCTTATTATCTTGTCAACACATTAGGTGTATTTGTTGTCATTTACTACAACTAGAAAGTTGTAGTATAAAGTTTAAGTTTCACAGAAATAAGTGATACTGACTTCTTGTTATAAATATATTAACCACAAAACTCTATAAATATAGATTTCACAGGATAGAAAAATATTGTTGTTATGAACAATAATTTTGCTAGTAAAGCAATATATCATCTATCTAAGTTCCTTTTTATCTCTTAAAATGTACATAAATTAATCATTGAAAATATTTTCTTATTGTATTTATCCTTTAGACTAGTACTGAATTTATTTTTTGTAACTCCTTGATACTATATTTAATTCAATATTTTAAAACTATCTGTATTTTCTTTAAATAAGTCTTTAGTACTTCAAATTATTTTAAATATATGAACATTCCAGGTGAATATGGTGGCACAATGGATTAAGCACTGGGTTGCTAACCCCAAGGTCAGTGATTTAAACCCACCAGCATCTCCGTAGGTGAATGATGAAGTTTTCTGCTTCCATAAACATTTGCAATTTTGGAAATCCTATGGAGTAGTTGTACGCTGTGCTATCGGGTCAGTATGAATCAGAATGGACTCCATGGCAGTGCGTGTATGCAAGGTAAAACCCAGCAATGACAATCTCTGCAAATCGTACCTAGGAGTTAGAAGTCAGTGACAGGCAAACCTGAGCATGGAGTGTTTACAGTCCTACCTAGTCACTACACTATTTGCTGCCCAGCTGAAAGCCTAGTTTGACCTTCAACTATTTGGTGACATTAAGGATTTATCATTATTTTTTAGCTGTGATTTTTTTGGTTTTAATTTATAGTATATATTTTATAAACATACACTGAATTATTTACAGATGAAATATCTTGCCATGGACTTACTTTAAAATTTTCTAAGTGGGAAGAATGGTGAAGGAATACGTAAAGCAAAATTAGCCATGAATTGCAAATTGTTAACACTGTAAGATTAAACACATTAGGCTTTATTATAATTTTGGGCACTCCTTTTTATATGTATGATATTTGCATCTTTTTAATTTAATCTTTTGTTTGTTTCTCATGTTTAGACAACCATAACAGGTCAAGTAGCTTTATCAACATTGAAATTGATATCTAAGCTAATAATATAACTGCTTTTGTAAGGCAAAAATAAGGATGTGAGAAATGAATTATGAACAATATATAATAATATATCCTGATCCAAACAAAGTGGAAAATGGGTTTTGATAAGTTTTCATTTTTTTATATAAACCTACATAATGTAAAAATACTACTTATCTTTTATAATATTATCACGGTCTATACTAACTAGATGGCCAGGCTTCGTCTCTCATACTTTGGACACATTGTCCGGAGAGAACAGTCGCTGGAGAAGGATGTCATGCTGGGTAAGGTGGAAGGTCAGAGAAAAAGAGGAAGACCCCCAACGAGATGGATCAGCCAGGTGACATCATTGATGGCATCAAGTGTGGCGGCGGTCCCAGGATCAGACATTGTTTCGTTCTGCTGTGCATGGGGTCGCTATGAGTCGGCTCCGACTCGATGGCACCTGACAACAACAACAATACTAACTAGGTGTAGCATTAAAAGTGTTTTTTACAATAATTTTGTGCAATAAACACATCACACAAAAGAAAAGGTAAGCAAATTGTATATTTTGGTAACAAAAATAATCTCTTGAGACAAGAATAGACAATATTTATCATTTTCCCCTATGTTGCTGTCACGAAAATCCTAACTGTCCCAGAAACTCTTTAGAGGACCTAAAAGGTAAAACTATGTTCATAGTAACGTTAAGACAGCATTTGCCCTATTCATGCTCATTCTCTTAGTTTTTCAGCTGCTACATGATGTGTAACATCACAATACATTGCATACAGAGCAGATTGGAGAATTCAGCACTTTTTGTTAAGCCCAATATTAAGCTGGTTTAGGAAAATGTAAAACAATGCCACTCCTCTCAGTACACATTTGTTTTCACAAAATAGTTAATTTTTTTTTTTAATAAGAGTAAATGACCTATTTTATTATGGAATTTGTTAATTGTTGTATTTTTAATGCATTAACATTTTTTTTAATTCTCAGTTTTAATTTATAATACAGAAAATATAGTTATAATCCTTATAAACTCTTTGGAATCATTAGTAATACTAAAGCATATTTTGAGAATGATTCATCATTCACTGATCACCTTTGTATGACTATCATTGCATTGAATACTAAATTAGTGTAATGAATAAAACAAAGACCCAGATCTTTAACTTATTTATTACCTGGGAGGAGGAACTGAAATGTAAATAATCATTACTAAATATGTTAGGAATAACTTACATAAAAATCAAACAATTTATAATATTTTATTGTTTGTAGCATATATACATATTTATAAGCATTTGCACAAGCACTGGTGGTACAGTGGGTTACCCACTGAGCTGCTAATTACAAGGTCAGCAGTTCAAATCCACCAGCCAGCACTGCGGGTTAATGCACCAGATCGTAAAGCCGGTTGAACTGCAAAGTCGGCAGTTCGAACTCACCAGCTTCTCAGAAACCCTATACAGGGTCACTATAGGTTGGAATCAACTTGATGGCAACTAACAACAACAACAAAGTATATGTGCATAAGTGCATTTGTATGTAATGAGAAACACATGCATGCAATGTAACATAAAATGGTTCCCAATTTTTCAATTAATCCCTTAGTTGATAAGCCATAGACTTAACAGACATAGCTACAGGTATGTATCAATAACTCTACAGTGGTCTTATAAAGATTCAGCATGGTACACGGTAGCAAAGTGGAGAGAATAGGACACAAGTTTTGAAATCAGAATGACTAGGGTTTGGATTCAACTCAAATCACTTATTAAATTTTTAAGAATGATTTTTCATCACTAAGATAAGACCAGTTTTATGTATCTCATACAATTGCAATTGAACCTATCACAAAGCTTTACAATGCACTCAACAAATGTGTTTTTTCCTTAGATAGGAATGATGGGGTGGGAGGCTTAAAAAGTGGAGCAAAATGTAGAGCTCATGAAATGAGGGATCTTTTTTATTTAGAACTTCATGTTAAATGAATGGCTCCAGAAACACAGCTGTCTGAAACAAGCCAAAGAATTTCTGATTTAAAAAAGTCATTTTCTTGTGTACACTATGTACTCGCTACATCTGCAAGGCTAATTAGCAAGTGTAATGGGGAAAAGCATTAAAATGTTAAATTCAGAGGATCAAAGTATCTTCTATGGAAATAGCGGCTCATTTTCTATCCTCATTGCTCCACCATCTTCGTAGGCTTTTAGCACCCGGATACAATTATAACAAATGTCACTGGATCTAAGTTGCTAATAATACCAAATGTGGGTAGCTTTTTTTTTCCGCTCACTATTTTATCAGATTTATTGTGCTATAATGTACATATAATAATATTTACCCATATTGTTGTTAAATTCCATTAAGTTGGTTCCGACTCATAGTGACCCTGTATAGAATTTCCAAGGAGTGGCTGGTGAGTTTGAACTGCCGACCTTGTGGTTCAAACCGACCTTGTGGTCCAGTGCTTTATCCCACTGCACCACACCAGGGCTCGTAGAAACCATCTAGAGGGATGCTATGAGTCTGAACCAACTTCACTGACCACCACCATCACCACCATACCGTCCCCCAAGTATTTTCATAAACTCCACTAGACCATTTTTTAAATATATGTTCCTGTTTAATTTTTTTTTTTAAAGGATAGAAAAAATTAGCACAGCACATTACAAAAATACCTCCCCTGGTGGAGAGAAAGCAAATGGCAAACAAACATAGACAGTCCATGGTATTTGCATAAAAATGTGTTACGCTATCCACTAGCCTCTGCACTTCCTACGCTTTTACTGATTTTAAACCATCCAGTGTCCCTTTGTTCTGTTGGAATGATGCCTCTTGGTCTATATGAAGGTTTCTCATGAACAAATTAAGTGTCTTTGAATACCCAGACTTCTCAATGTTGTCAATAGCTTGTCATGATCCACACAGTTGAAAACCTTTGCATATTCAAGAAAGCACAAGTAAAGTTTATTGGGTATTCTCTGATTTCAGCCAAGATCCATCTGATGTCAGCAATGATATCCCTCATTGAATGTCTTCATCTGAAGTGACTTCATCCTCTTTAAGCAAACTTTTATTTCCATGAGATATTAATGATATTGTCCAATAATTTCTGCCTTCTGTTGGGTCACCTGTCTGTGGAATGGATACAAATATGGATCTCTTCCAATTAGTTGGCCAGGTAGCTGTCTTCCAGATTTCTTGGCATAGACAAATGAGTACCTCCAGTTTATTGACAGATTTTAATTTGTATTCCATTAAATCCCAGAGCCTTGTTCTTTGCCAAAGCCTTCAGTGCCATTGGGTCTTGATCATAGCCTACCCTCTGAAATGATTAAGCATCAACCATTTCTTTTTGGTACAGTGACTCTGTGTATTCCTTCCATCTTTTTTGATACTTTCAGCATCATTCAGTATTTTGCCCACGGAATCCTTCAATATTACAAGTCAAGGTTTCAGTTCTTTCAGCTTGAGAAATGCTGTGTTTTTCTCTTTTGTTTTTCTAACTACAGGTCTTTGCACATTTCATTTATAATAGTTGACTTTGTTTTCTCAGGCTGCCCTTTAAAATTTTTGGTTCAGCTCTTTTACCTCCTCGTTTCTGCCATTTTCTTTAGCATTTCTAGGATGGAGAACAAATTTCAGAGTCTCTTCTGACATCTATTTTGGTATTTTCCATCTTTTTTTGTTCTTTATAATGATCTTTTGCTTTCTTCCTGTATGATGTTCTTGATGTCATCCACAATTCTTCTGGTCTTCTGGCATTAGTGTCTAATGCATCACACCTCTTCTTGGGATGATCTCTAAATTCAGGTAGGATATCTTCGAGATCATATTTTGGCTCTCATGGATTTATTTTCATTTTCTTCAGCTTCAGCCTGAATTTATATGTTTGCAATGTGATGATCTTTTCCACAGTCTGCCTCTGGCTTTGTTTTGGATGATGATATAGAGCTTTTCCACCATCTCTTCCCACTGATATAGTCAGTTTGATTTCTGTGTATTCCATCTGGTGAGGTCCATGTATATAATCATATTTTATGTTGTTTTAAAAAAGGTATTTTCAGTAAAGAAGTCATTGGTCTTACAAAAAAAAATTCTATCATGTAATCCCCAACATCATTTCTATTACCAAAGCCATATTTTCCAATTGCTGATCATTCTTGTGTTCCCAACCTTTGCATTCTAATCACCAGTAATTATCATTACTACTTGATTGCATGCTTAATCAATTTCAGACTGAAGAATTTGGTAGAATTATTTAATTATATTTTCAATGGCTTTAGTGGTTAGGGTTTGGGAAACTTCTAGTTTTCCCAGATTCATGCATTGTACATTCCATGTTACAATTATTAATGGATGTTTACAATGGCTTTCTCCATTTTGTGTTGTTCCCCATCAGCTAATTAAGGTCTCAAAAACTTTACTCCATTCCCATCATTACAGTCAACTCTACTTGGAGGAGGTAGCTCTTCTCGTCCTATTTTGAGTACCTTGTAACCTAAGGAGCTCATCCTCTGGTACTATATCTGACAGTATTCTCATGTTAGTCATAATGTTTCAATATGCTGGTGTTGATAGTGTTCCATGGTTATTTCTAAGATTTTTAGTGGTTAAACATTCAGAAGTAGTCACCTCTCCTTTTCCCTAGGCTATATTTGCCTGGAAACTGTCTACCATGTGTGACCCTGCTCGTATTTAAAATACTAGTGGCATAGCTTCGAGCATCACAGCAAGACACAAGCCATCAGCATATAACAAACCCACAAAGGAGTGGTGGACCTCTCAGAATAGAAAGTGTTAAAATAATTTTTCTTTACTTTAGTTTCATGTTGAAGATCAAGAGAAAGTATAACTGTTACCCTGAGAATGTGTATGTTCCATTTTAGCTTCTGGAACATCTGTTGGGCTGAAAAGATGCCACAAGGAGTGTCATAACACCAAAGTTTCTCCCTTTCCATGGAGGGTTGTTTGTTCTTCTATTCTTATATTGATAGTGTGGTTATATATGGTACTTTTATTTTTTTCATTGTAATCCTCCCAAATCATTTTTGTTGTTGTTGCTAAGTACTGTGGAGTTGATTCCGACCCATAGTGACCCTGTACAGGGTTTCCGAGGCTGTAAGTCCTTATGGGAGCAGAAAGCCTCATCTTTCTCCCGTGAAACGGCTGGTAATTTCGAACTGCCGACCTTGAAGTTTGCAGCCCAATTCATAATGACTATGCTACCAGAGCTCCTTAAATCATTTTTAGGGATAGATTAATTGTAAAACTGTAGAAATAAAATTAAATTTTAGTTTAGTTTAGTCAAACTCTTCTAAAATGACAATTTCTTCAAGGCATTTTTTGGTGAAAACTTCTATCAATTTCTTCAGTAACACAGGAAATGATTATTGTCAGGGCTAGTTCCACAGAAATACCACCATTTATCCTGACATCTGTCAGCATTTATATTGCCTTTATATTATGTTCCTGCTGAGGAAGTGTCATTATTGGGTTTCCTTCCAGCTGGGGATAGTTTAATATGTTTCTCTAAGCATTCATTAAAATAAAACTTACAGGGTGAGCAATTGATGTTACAGTATGAAAGTGAAGACATCCAAAATAAATACAGGAAAAAGGACAAATTGTATTAGTTTGAAATTTAATAATGACTCACAGTAATCCTGTATAGGGTTTCCAAGTAACAGCTGGTGAGCTTGAACTGCCAACCTTGCAGTTCAAACCAACTTTGCAGTCCAGTGCATAACACCACACATACCTCACATTAATTGAATTAATTTTCTAATTCCTCAAAATGTAGTGATTATTATAACTATTATACTACCAGTCCATTATGCGTTTAGCACTTTATAGTTCTGCATAATGAATATGCAAAAAATATTGAATCCCATCTTTATAATCTGTTAAACAAAGTTATAAAATGAGTATAAATAGTGGCTACAGTAGCATTGAGGTTACCAGGTGTGGTGTTGTTGTTGTTGTTGTTATGTGCCATCAAGTCGGTTCCGACCCATAGCGACCCTGTATAGGGTTTCCGAGGGTGTAAATCTTTACGGGAGTAGAAAGCCTCATCTTTCTCCCGCGGAGCACCTGGTAGTTTCGAACCGCTGACCTTAAGGTTCGCAGCCCGATTCGTAACCACTACGCTACCAGGTGTGGTAAGTCTCATAAAACAAGGGGAAACTGAATGGCTTAAGATCAGAAAAGGTGGATACCAGGATTGCATCCATTCACCATTCTTATTCAATCTATATTCATCTTACTTATTCAATACTCTGAGAAGCTTGATTATATGAGGAAGTAGGAAGAAACATCTTTACTGTTGTAATTCACACTTGCACATAGAACTTGACTTTCTTCTAACTAGTAAGATACAGCACTTGATATTATATTATATCATATCGTATCGTATTACGTAAGACTTCAATTTAGCAAAATGAAATGAGACATTCTCCTGCTTGCCTTGAAGAGGCAATCTGGACTCCTAACCCAAGTATCTGTGGTGGTGGGGATGGAAGTTATGCTCAGAGATATGGGCTTCTGTTTACTACAGCCATTGATATGATACATCATTGATATGATATAATTATTTCCATGAGGAGAGCTGCTATGAAGAGCCAATTAGTTTAAAGGGAGTTTCCTTAGGGTGTGGCTTGCATACAGGGCGTGCATGAATGTTCCAGCAAGGCTGTCACTTGCTCTGGATTCTGCATCTGGCTAGTCATCATATGATCTCCAGCTCTTGGGATTCAGCCTCCTCCAAAGCCTGTGAGCAAGCATCCTACTCTGTTATCTGGCTATTTTCCTTTCATCTTCCTCCATAGCCAGCAGCCTATCCGCTGACATGATATTCTTGGATTCGTCATACCCCCCAGTCTGACACATGAGCTATAGACTTGGAACTTGCCAGTGTTTATAGCCCTGTGAGCTATTTCCTTCATCTAAATCTCTTGAAATACTTACAAGTTCTTCATTAGCACATTTAAGTGTTCTTCACACTTTATACATAGTCTGTTATGATCCATAACAATATGAGTATAGGTAGTATTTTTATTTACATGTTTTGGATCCATACAAGATATTTATCATAGTATTATTTATATAGCACCAAAAATGCAAGTGGGAACTTTTAATTGTGGGTATGTGACTCGAAATTTTCCTTTCAAATGCTCAATGTATTGAAAGGGTATGTAATTAAAACTAGAGAAAAATAATAGTGAAAAAACTAATTTTCATGCCTTGGAGCAATTGGATAGATTTTAAAAAGTTATTGAATGGCTATCTAAGATTACAATTTATGTCCTCAAGATTTGAGTCAGATTAGATTTAAAAATGAGGTTCCAATTTTTTTTTTTTTTAAGTCAGGTACTGATTTCTGTTTTTAAAAATGGTATGAATTGTGTTTGTAAGAATGTTTTCCTTATAATGAGCAAAATTTACCAAACACAAAGTGAAAAAGTAAAATATTCATTGGTTATATGCAGAGCTTCATACATTCATGAAAAAATCATTTTCTTTTAATTCCACTTTTCCATAAACTTTATGAAGACATATAGGTTTGAATATTCATAAAATGAAATAATAGCATTTGATAGGATGCAAAAGTGAAATTACTGTGGATTTAAAAAATATAATTTTGTTTATTTTCTTAAATATTTACATGGATAATTTATAACACAAATTAGTAAGTGAAAGTGTAATATTAACAGCCTCACTCAGGAGTAAGATTAACATGCAAACTGCATAAAAATACGTTTAATTAAACTATCCTTTGGGACTTTTTCCATTTTCTTTGACACTTTAGAAGCATTCATGTTAGTATACGCAATCTTCCTTCTTTAGTCCAACTACTGTCATAATTAAGTTATACGATATGTATCTGTCCTATGATAACTTCACTATGAATAATAAACACTCTTGACTTAAGACCTCTATGTAGAATGCATATAAATATAGTATGTTCTCTAATTACATATAACCTCATAATATTTTTATATATTATTTTAATCATAAAAATAAAACTTTGATAGTAATACTCAAAAATAATTGCTTTTCTTTCCATTCTTTTTTCCGCCATTCTTTCCTTCCCGTTTTTTCATTTCCATGAAAGTGCCTAGTGGTTTGTCCTAATGAGAAAATAAATACACATTGTTTTCTGTCCGGTACATGGGCCAAAAAAACCCAAAAACATTTCCTTTTGTTTCCTTTTCTTTTTAACTGCCTTCCCCATCACTCAAGTTAGCACACTTCTACACTACACTCCAGTGACTAATTTTCCCTTCCCTCCCAATTGTAGCAGCCATCATAGAATTTTTATTTGTGGTTGTTGTTAAGTGCGGTGGAGTCGGTTCCAACTCATAGCGACCCTGCACAGGGTTTCCGAGGCTGTAAATCTTTACGGGAGCAGAACGCCTCATCTTTCTCCCGCTGAACCACTGGTAGTTTCGAACTGCTGACCTTGCGGTTCACAGCCCGATTGGTAACCACGACGCTACCTTTTCTCTCTATAACAAACATTCCACAGTAGTTGTATCACATAGCACCTGTCCTTTTGCAACTGACTAATTTCACTCAGCAGGTTTCTCCATGTTATGTGGTGTTTGGCAGATTCATTGTTATTCTTCAATGCTGTGCGATATTCCATTGTGTGGATATACCAAAGTCTTTTCCTCTGCAAAGTACCATTCCTCTGCTTATGGGCATCTAAGCGGCCTTCATCTTTTTTGCTATTGTGAATAATGCTGCAATGAACATTGTTGTTGTTATGTGCCTTTGAGTTAATTCCTTCTCATAGCAACATGATGCACAACACAACAAAACACTTCTCAGTTCCTGCACCATCCTCACAATTATTTTTAAGCTACAACCCATTGTTTCTGCCACTTTGCCAATCCATCTGATTGGAGGTATTCCTCTTTTTTTGCTGAATTTCCATTTTACCAAGCATGGTGTCCTTCTCCAGGGACTGGCCCCTCCTGATAATATAGCCAAAGTGAGCAATTAGCATGGTGTACATATATCTGTTCATGTCATGGCTCATATTTCTTAACGATAAATAGAAAGTAGAGAGATTGCTGAGTCATACAATATTTGTATTTCCAATTTTCTGAGAAAGTGCCTTGCTATTTTAAACAGTGGTTGTACCATCTTACAGTCCTATCAGCAGTGTAGGAGGGTCTCATACTCTCCACACCCTCTTTAGCATTTATTGTTTTCTATTTTTTTAAAACTTTTATATTCTGTGGCAAGATGATATTTCATTGTTGTTTTGATCATCATTTCTCTAATGACTAATGATTACGGGCATTTCTTCAGATGTTTGTTGGCCCCATAAGTATCTTCTCTGATGAAGTTTCTATTCATATCGTCTGCCCATTTCTGATTGGATTTGCCTTCTTTTTATTGAGATGTTGAAGTGTTCTAAAATTCTAGATGGTAATCTCTTGTCAGATATGTCATTGCCAAAAAATTTCCCGTCTATGGGTTTTCTTTTTACTCTTTTGGTGAAATCTTTTGATGCACATAAGTTTCCAATTTTAAGGAGTGTCCATTCATCTATTTTGATTTTCTACTATTTGTATATTTTCAGTTATTTTGATAGTGTATTTATGACATGTATCAGAGCCTTTAAATTTGTCTCTAGTTTTTCACTGATGATCTTCATAGTTCTAGGTTTTACATTTAGGTCTTTAATCCACATTGAGTTTATTTTCATATATGGTGTGAGATATGGGTCTTGAGTGATTCTTCTTCAAATAGATTTGTTGTTTTGCTAGTACCCTTTGTTGAAAATACTATCTCTTTCCTATTTAATTGTCTTGGTCTTTTTTCAAAGATCAACTAAGTGTATATGGATGGATTCTTATCTGGGTTCTCAGTCTGTTCCACTGATCTATTTATCTTTTGTTGTACCATCAGGCTGTTTTGATTACTGCAGCTGTGCAATAGATTTTGACATTAGGAAGTAAAAGATCTCCTAGTTTGCTCTTCTTTTTTAGTAATGCTTTAATCTGGAAATTTAAACATAACATGTTAATAAACATATAAAATTAAAGTAGATTTAAACTGCAAATGCAAATGTAGAAGTTTTTCCTTAGTATGCTCATGTTCGTTTTATATACAGTTTATTTTTAAAGCAACTGCATAATAGTATACTTATCAAATAGGTAAGTATACACAGAGACTTGGAAAGAACTATGCATTAAAATTGCAATTCTAGGATCATTACAGATAACACATTTCTTAATTGTTTTGTTGCTTTAATCATTGAACTTCTCTTTCCTATAAATATTTTCAAATTACTTTAAATGTTTCCTAAAACGTAATTTCCCTGTTAGACTCACTTAACCATAGCTCTGCTTATATGTTTGTTGCTTTTAACTTAACTAGTTTTAGTACTTACATTCTCATTACTAAATATTTACTTACTTGGTACTCCACTCTGCTGTAATGTGAGCTCAAGAGCAACTCCATGCCAAGGGTATCTCATAAGGAACCATTTTTAAGAGTGTTTCTAGAAGAAAAAATGTTAGAGAGTTAAAAGAAGATTATACTGATTTTTAAAATTGTCAGAAGTTGATAATGAGAGGATAAACATAACTATCAGGGTCATTTCAACCTAAGCATGTCAATTCAAAATTAATATTGCTTCTTGATTTTTCCAAAATTTTATTGGCATTCTGCTCTCTACATTTGAGGTGGGTGCTATATTTCTTAAAAAACACTTTTGATCATTTATGCATATTTAATTCATAATATATCAAAATGCAACTATATAAATGTGATATTAAAAGACCAGATAAAAAATCCTAGAAAATGTGTTTATTTAAATCATGATCGTTGCCCCCAAACTAAGGTACAAGCAAACAAAATAAAATATTTTCCTTCATCATTATTCTTATTTTGTATAATGTAATTTTTTAAAACAATTCTGTGTAACTTTGGGAGTCCCTGGTTAGTGGTTGCCATCCATCCAGAAGCACCTCTGAATAAAATTAATGTACTTCTGGAAAAGGGAGTCCCCATGTGGCGCTGAGGCTTAATGCTCCAGACAGCAAAGTTGTTTGAACTTCAAGGTCTATGGTTCAAGCTCACCAACTGTTCCTTGGAAACCCCTATACAGGGCTACTATGGGTTGGAACTGACTTGATGCCACTTAACAACAACTTCTGAAAAATAAACCATTAAAAACCCTATGGAGCACAATTCTAGTCTTACGCACACGAGATTGCCATGAGTCAGAGTCAACTTTACCACTGGTTTATTTCTTTTAAAAAATTTAATTTTTTTATTGTAATTTAGGTGAAAGTTTACAAAACAAATTAGTTTCCTATTCAATAATGTATATACAGATTGTTCCATGACATTGGTTCAATCCCCAAAACTTCTCAGCACTTTCCCCGTATCCATGTTGGGTTCCCTACTTCTATTCATCTAGTTTCTTATACCTTCCTGCAGGGTCTGGAAAGTCCATTTCAACATTTCTCCCCCATCTTCTGGTTCTTCTGACTCTGCAGCATCCATTTCTCTGCCAATATTTCTCACCATCTCTTTCTGTCTCTGGTATCACTGCTCTCTGTCTTTTGGATCAATAAGGTTCAGTTCAGGGATCTCAGGTCCAAAGAAGAGACTCCCCTCCTGGTTCTTCTTTTTTTTAATTTTTTATTGTGAATTATATGATAGTTTATATGGGAGAGCTCTAGCTTTACATTCATCCTATTGTATATTGTTTCATTGCCATGGTTATAATCCCTTCCATGCGTCATCAACCAACCAAAGGATATACCCTGCAAGCATTCTCCTGGTCGTCAGCACACAACCCCTCTCCCTCTCTGGGTCTAGAGTCCCCAGCCGCTCCATCTCTCTGCATCATCATCTCTGCCTCCATTTCTGGCGTCATTGCTTCTCTGGGTAGGGTCCCACATTCCTCTCTTCCTCCTTGATGGTCCCAGGGACCTCTACTCCTAGACACAAAGTCAACCACTCCCCTCCATTTGCTACAAAATGTCTACCTTTACATTTCCAACTCTCACAGTCAGTCCTGATAGCAATTATTCACTATTGTGCCACAAGTGTGCCATCTCCATCTCCTTTTATCAGCCCCACCCATGAGATTGGATACTACTCAGTGGAGATTTTACCTTCCTCCGTGCCCTCTGGATCTAGACTCCCTCTTGAAAGCTTGTAAGCCATTCACTTCTTGCCTTTGTAGCCCCCCATTTTGGGTTGCTAATGTCCAAGTTGTTAGGTGCCATCAAGTTGGTAGCAACATAACAACCCTATGCACAACAGAATGATACACTGCCTGGTCCTGGACCAACCTCACAGTCATTGCTATATCTAAGTCCACTGCTGCACAGGAACTTTTTAAAGTGTTGAAGAGCAAAGATGTCAGCTTGAGGACTTAGGTGCGCCTGACCCAAGCCATGGTATTTTCAATAGCCTCATATGGATGCGAAAGCTGGACAGTGAATAAGGAAGATCGTAGAAGAATTGATGCCTTTGAATTGTGTTGGAGGAGAATACTAAAAGTGCCATGGACTGCCAAAAGAACCAATAGATCTGTTTTAGAAGAAGTGCAGCCAGAGTGCTCCTTGGAGGCCAGGATAGCTAAGCTTCATCTCTCATACTTTGGATATATTGTCAGGAGGGAACAGTCGCTGGAAAAGGATGTTATTCTGGGTAAGATGGAGGGTCAGAGAAAAAGAGGAAGACCCCCAACGAGATGGACTGGCCAGGTGGCATCATTGAAGGTGTCAAGAGTGGCAGCAGTAGTGAGGTTGGCCCAGGATCGGACATTGTTTCGTTCTGCTGTGCATGGGGTTGCTATAAGTCGGCTCCGACTTGATGACACCGGACAACAACAACAACAACAATTTCCAAGTTGCCCATCCATGTCTACCCTGTGTATGGAGGGGGTGGGAATGATCCTCGCTATAAAAATGTGTTCCCTCTTTTGAGCTACTGCATCCATAGGTGTAGGTCAAGTTCATCACATTGTATTTGTCTTTTTTATGAATTTGAATTTTGTTCTACCTTTTTCTCCCACTCTATCCTGAACTTCCTATTGTGATCCCCATCAGAGTGGTTGGTTGTATTAGCCAGGCACCATCTAGTTCTGGTCTCTGGGTAGTGGAGGCTGTGGTTCATGTGGCATTTTAGGGCCTTTAATTAATTGTTTCTTTGCATCTTTTTTTTTTCTTTTCTGCAGTCTTCTATGTTCTGGACAGAATGAAGGTAGTTGTAACTTAGATGGTGGTTCAAAGGCTTTTAAGACTCCAGTCACTACTCCTAAAGGTGGATGTAGAACATTATTTTAAGGACTATGTTATGCCAATTGACTTAGATGCCCCCTGAAACTATGGTCCCTAGTCTTCAATCCCAACTTCTCAGTTCCAGGAGGTATTTTATTATGGTTAAGAGATTTTCAATACAGCTCCCTGTGTGCTCTATGATATACATAGGTATACCTGCAGCATGTACAAATATATACTGCTACTAACCCTAAACATCATACTCCTGGTGTGGTGTGGCGCTCTAGGATCAGCACTGGACTGTGAACCACAAGGTAGGCAGTTCAAACCCACTAGCTGCTCCTAAGAAATCCTATGTAGTATCGCTATGAGTTGAAACCGAATTGACAATACTTTGCAACAACAACAAACCCTATATAAGCATGTGGGTGTACTTCAATACAGATGGAAACTGTTTTTGGTAACTAAATGTGCACGTGAAAATAACAGGTGCAACCATAGCAATATTAACAAGAGTAAAACCAATTTTTTGAGAAATTACAATATACCAAAAATAGTTTTCTGTATATATAGTCTCATTTTTTCCAAATATTTTTATTGCTAAGTATTATACTGGGAACACTGCAGTGCTAACCACAAAGTCAGCAATTCAAGCCCATCAGCTGCTCCTTGGAAACTCTATACAAGGAATGACTCTAGGGCTCTTAACAACAGCAAGGAGTATACTTAGGCTTGTGTGTTGTATTTTGAAACTGTTTTGAGAACTCGAATTCACTAAAATGAACTTTGCTCTTCAGCATTAGTTATTTTGTCTCTATTATTTTATACAGTTGAATATAAATATGGTTTCCAAAATCTGATCCTTTACACAGGGTTTTAGAATATTCTCAGCTATTACAAGTCACCAACTACTTAATCCTCAAGACATTGTCAACTACAAAGTGAAACAATAACCACATTTAAAAATTTCATAATTCTAGTTAATAGATCTTGAAGTTCTATAACTAGCCCTATTGCCAGCCTTTCCAAAGTTATTAAAATCATAAATCTAAGCATGTGCCTGAATCATAAATGATATAGTGTTACAATTATAGTATGTAACATGATAATTGTTTTCTTTACATTGAGTTGTAATCAATACGGAAGACTGTGCTCTTTGATCTTCATCGGTAAATATTTTAAGTCCTCTTCACTTTCAGCAAGCAAGATTGTATTATCTGCATATCTCAGGTTGTTAATAAGTCTTCCTCCAATCCTGATGCCACATTTTCCTTCATAGAACCCAGCTTCTCATATTATTTGCTCAGCATACATATTGAACAAGTATGGTGAAAGAACACAACCCTGTCGCACACCTTTCCCAATTTTAAAACATTCAGTGTTGCCATGCTCTGTTCGAACAACTGCCTCTTGGTCCAGGTACTGATTTCTCAGAAGTACAATTAGGTGTTCTGGAATACTCATACTTCTCAATGTTGTTCATAGCTTGTCATGATGCACACAATTGAAAGCCTTCATGTAGTCAATAAAGCATAGGTAAACATCCTTCTGATATTCTCTGCTTTCAGCCAAGATCCATTGGACATCTGCAATGATATCTCTCGTTCCACGGCCTCTTCTGAATCCAGCTTGAACCTCTGGAAGTTCTCTGTCAATGTATGATTGTAGCCGTTTCTGTATTACCTTTAGCAAAACTTTACTCGCTTGAGATATCAAAGAGATTATCCGATGATTTCCGCATTCTGTTGGGTCACCTCTCTTTGGAATGAGCACAAATATGGATCTCTTCCAATCAGTCGGCCAGATAGTTGTCTTCCAAATTTCTTGGCAGAGATGAGTGAGTGCCTCCTGTGCCACCTCACTTTCTTGAAAGATTTCAATTTTTATTCCATCAATTCCTGGTGCCTTGTTCTTTGCCAATTCTTTCAATGCATTCTGGACTTCCTCCCTGAGTCTTCCGTATGGATTACAACTCAATGTAAAGAAAACAAAAATCCTCACCACTGGACCAATAAACAGCATTCTTATCAATGGAGAAGAGATTGAAATTGTCAAGCACTTCTTTCTTCTTGGATCAACAATCAATACTCGCAGAAGCACTAGTCAAGAGATCAGACGACGTATTGCATTGGGCAAATCTGCTGCACAGGAACTTTTTAAAGTGTTGAAGAGAAGAGATGTCAGCTTGAGGACTACGGTGCGCCTAACCCAAGCCATGGCATTTTCAATAACCTCAGATGGATGTGAAAGCTGGACAGTGAATAAGGAAGATCGTAGAAGAATTGATGCCTTTGAGTTGTGGTGTTGGAGGAGAATACTGAAAGTGCCATGGACTGCCAAAAGAACCAATAGATCTGTTTTTGGAAGAAGTGCAACCAGAGTGCTCCTTGGAGGCCAAGATGGCTAGGCTTCGTCTCTCATACTTTGGACACATTGTCCAGAGAAAACAATCGCTGGAGAAGAATGTCATGCTGGGTAAGGTGGAGGGTCAGAGAAAAAGAGGAAGACCCCCAACGATATGGATCAGCCAGGTGGCATCATTGATGGCGTCAAGTGTGGCGGCGGTAGTGAGGTTGGCCCAGGATCGGACTTTGTTTCGTTCTGCTGCGCATGGGGTCGCTATGAGTCGGTTCTGACTCGATGGCACCTGACAACAACAACAAATATGATAGTTATTGTCTCTGAGCCTTGTTTATATTCTAATTTTTAAACTTGGAGAGAACTATGTGATGCCAATGACCTGGGAACACTCTTATACTTTAGCACAAATTATGTGTATCTGAACATCATTAGTGTTGAAACATAGTCTTGAACTTGTCTTTTCATGGTAAAAAAGCTCAGGAACCACCGTGTTCTCAGACTCACCATGTTTTATGGATATAAATGTACCAACCACATCAGTCATTACCCACCAAAATTAATATTTCTGTGAGCTTATATGAAATCATCCTGACAAGTGATTCAAGCATGGAAAGTGGAACCAAATCTTTAGTTAAAATTCTAGTTTGTTTGTTTATTTCTTTTCTTTTTAACAGAAAAATCTCAGGAAATAACCACTTATTAATAGCAGACTTTTAAAAATATTCATTTTGTAAATTCCAAATTGTTCTCAAAACACATGAAAATTAGGCTAAGCTGTTAAAACGATGAAGAGACACAAATAAGATTTCATCTGCTACCTTAGTCACATCTTTCTAATGTCTTACTAAGTAGAAATGGCCCTACATTAAAGGGTAATGTCTAGGAATTTAATTATCTCTACTGACTTAGTTAAGGATTGACAAGGTCATATGGTAGATAATATTCTGTATTCATCTAGCTACATTCAGTGTCTGTCATAAATTAATCTCTGCTGCCAGCAGTAATGCAGGTTCAATAAATTGTGACGAAAACCTGACTGGTAGGTGAGGGTGAGCTACTGGATCTGGTAGTGCTGTAAGAGAAGCATTGGACTGCTAACTTCAAGGTTGGCATTTCAAACCCACAGCCTCTCTGAGGGAGAAAGATGAGGCTTTCTACTCCTGTAAAGATTCACAGTCTCAGAAACACTGTACAATTTCCTATGAGTCTGTAGCAATTCTGTAGCAATGAGTGATGAACCATTGATACTATATGACAATTAAGCATATAATTAATTGTTTTTTGTCTTTGAGGCTAAACTTTCAGAACAATTACCAGATCAAAAAGCAGATAGAGAGGGATTGGAAGTAGAAAAGAGGTAGAGAAAAGAGGAATATAAAGAAGGAGGAGAAAGAAGGGATGGGAGAATGGAAGGAAGGAAGAAAGGAGGTTAGAAATGGGAGAAGAAAGCAAGTTCCTTTGGAAGTTTCACATCAACTAGAAAGAAGAAATGATGAATGAAGTGTGACCAGAATATGTCCTTACGTCACACCGGGACCCCACAGCACCACACCAGGACTCCCAATATCCTATACCTGTTGTTATACTTCCATTTTGGAATGGACTGCCTTTGTTGTGTATGTTAACGAGGTAGTGTTCATTTATGATTTGTTTAAAGTCAGTTATTTGAAGATAGAAAACTAGATTAAGCAAACAGAGTTGGGGGATGATAGGCCATATGAAGATCACAAAGGAGCACAAGAATGAAACTGAAGAAGCAAAATTCTTTCTCCAGAACCCATGGAGATAGGTAGCGTTTCCCTAGAACTCCTGCCCTGATTTCAAACTTGTGGTGCTGTGAGTTAATGCGTTGGACTGAAAAGTCTGTTTGAACTACAATGTCAGCAGTTCAAGCTCACCAGCCGCTTCTAGGAAACCTTGTAGAGGGTCATTATGAGTTGGAACTGACTCCACAGCACTTAAAAACAACAACAACTGTGACAAAATAAATTTCAGCTTGTTGAGGTGACCTCCATGATATATTTCTGTTATAGCATCACTAGATAACTAAGATAGGGCTACTTCATGGTTTAAATCAGAAAATATGTGTGTCAGGGTTGTATCCTTCCCTCAAATTTGTTCAGTCTGTATGATGAGTACATAATACAGGAAACTAGATTATGTGAAAAATAACATGGCATCTGGTGTGGAAGAAGACAACAGACAATATGCAGATAACACAACCTTGTTTTGCTGGAAGTCAAGAGGACCTGAGACACTGACTGATAAGGATTATAGGCTATAGCCAGCAGTATGGATTACACCTCAACATAAAGAAAATAAAAATCCTCACAACTGAACCAATAAGCATCATCTTGATAAACAAAGAACATATTGAAGTTGTTAAGGATTTCAATACTTAGATTCACAATCAAGGGCCATGGAAGTAAGAGTAAGAAATCAAACGATATGTTGCATTGGGAAAATCCATTCTAAAAGATCTTTTAAAAGTGTTAAAACACAAAAAAATGTCACTTTGAGCACTAAGGTGCATTGAACCTACTTATCCTCAAACAATGTCACAGACTATTTGATCAAACGTTGACAAGGGCTTAGTATGTGGCTGAAAATGCTACTCAAAATTAATGTGTTAATGTTAGATTCATCCTTATAGATCTTACCAAGATCTTGGGAATTTGTGTCCTAATATCAACTATTACTGAAATCATAGTAATGTACTCTACTGATCGGTGTCCAATTTAAGACCCAAATTGTATTTTCCTTCAGGGTACCAGAGCCCAGCTTCAAACTTCTCTCTTTTGTGCACCTTTTCATTTGTGGTAACTGTTGTTCCTTGTTAGATTTTTACTAATGGTTTGTAATTTTTTTAATACAGGAAATGGATTAGGAATTAGAATTGTAGGTGGTAAAGAAATTCCTGGACATAGTGGAGAAATTGGAGCCTACATTGCCAAGATTCTTCCTGGGGGGATTGCAGAACAGACAGGGAAGCTAATGGAAGGTAAGAACAAGGTATTTCAAAATAAATTAGAATGAATGTATTCATATTAAATATGTTTTCATTTAATATGAGAATTTTACTGTCTAGGATAAACCTCTCACCCTAGGGTTGGTTGTGAAATTTTGATATAGTAATATAAAAGAAGGTATGCATGCTTCTGTATTCATTATTATTAATTGCATTGTCCTTTTGGGCAGTTCTTTAGTTATAGAACTAGCTTGTTTAAAAAGGGGTAATTTTCAAGATTTTTTCTGATTGGGGCAATTTTATAATAATACTCTTTTGATAGCTTGTCATTAATGTTTCATAGATTCTAAGAAAAAACTATGTTAAAATCAAAACTACAAAAATATCAGAAGATGATTCAGTGTATGCTAAGGTCAGGGATCAACAAATTATGGGTAGCCTACAGGCCAAACAGCCAGGAACAGCATGTTTTATAGGAAATATCTTTTGTTTGCTGTTTGATTGTTTATTGTGGTTTGGATGAAAGTTTACAGAGAAAATTACTTTTCCATTCATGATTTATACACATTTTGTTTCGTGACACGTGTTAAAATCCTCTCAAAGTAGCGGCAATCCTCTCACTTTCGCGCAAGGTTCCCCATTTTCATTGATCCTGTCCTGCCTTCTGAACTTTGATTTTACGTAAATGCTGCCTCTCTGGTCTTGTATGGTTGATTGCTCTGAGGAGCACATTCTTCATGAGTGTTATTACTCACTTTATATGCTTGCCTATTGCTTGGCTGAAAGGTGATTCCCAGGGGGAAAGAATATTTTATTGAAACACAGCCACACGCTGTACTGGACAGGGTTGCTTTTCTACTATAAAAGCAGAGTTGAGTTCACAAAATAGACTGTGTTCAGCAAAGGCTAAAATATTTGCTTTTGGTTCTTTACAGAAAAATTTTGCCGGCCATCTCCTATGCTTTGTGTTATTTCCTACAGTTAGAAACTACTCTTACTATATCATAAGAGCGTTCAAATAATCATGAACTTTACAGAAATGTTGTTGTTGTTATGTGCTGTGGAGTTGGTTCCGACTCATAGCGACCCTGTACAGGGTTTCCGAGGCTGTAAATCTTTATGGGAGCAGAAAGCCTCATCTTTCTCCCACGGAACAGCTGGTAGTTTAGAACTGCTGACCTTGTGGCTGGCAGCCAGATTCGTAACCACTACGCTACCAAATAGTTAGCTATTAAATGCTAATTTTCAATTGCCAATAAGAACATATTGTCGTTCTTATTCTCTGGACTCACTAACATAAAATACAAACTTTTTGGGGGGGCAAACTTTTTTTTGTTTTAATGATTGTTTTTTATAAAGTACCTGCAGTTTATCTTTACTTTTTACCATAAAAGAAGGATTTATTTGGGAAATTTTACTGTCATTTCATATTTTAATAATATTTTATCTGTTTTCCTAAAATGTTAATTGTGACTTGCCATCATTTTCTTAAATTAAAAATATTTGGATCAGCCAAAAAGATCCTGAGTATTCTAACAGATTATTGGAATAAGCACAAACTTTAGGCAGCATTTATTCTTCACAATGGTATGCTGAAGCCAGCTGTCTCCAACTCACTGTGGTATACTGTGTAAATCTCATCCCAAGTTTGTATTAATGGCATTACATTGATTGCTTGAATCATCATGGTGTGGAAGAATTTACACCATGGAAATACACAAATGCTACAAACTAAGTCTATTTTAAGTTGCTTGTTGTTTTAAGAATGCTAGTTCATGAGCACATCACTAAATATATGCCAACAAGCATGCTATTAAAAAAATATACACATGACATTAATAAAACAGGGAAAATTAAGAGGGCTAGCCAGATAGATAAATTGAGAAAAGGACTATATAGAGCAAGAAACAGCAACTAGGAGTAAAATACTGAGTCGGTATGAATTTCCTGACTATAATTATGCCCAATGCTACTTTTTTGCTGTTTTATTCTAGTTACAATACATGAATTGAGATTCACATTTAAGGATGCAATATTCTGCTCCACAAGGAAACTGAGTATACTATTTTGATTTTTTTTTTTTTTCAATTGCAACACTAACGAGCCTGATATTGTTTGGAAAAAGTTATTTTTTAAGTATATAAATGAAATTTTATATCCTTCTTTGGATTTACACCATGGAAATTAGGAAATTTTACAAAATAGGATGGTTTTAAAGACAATTGCAGTAAAGTTTATTGTCATGATTGTATACACTTTCTCTTGGAAACCTATGTGGCCTTTTCTAAATTCATATATTTAAATAAACTAATGTAATTCAAACTCATTTCATGGATTGTTCAAGAGAGAAAATTGAATTGAACTTAAAATTACATAAATGATTTTAGAAATTCTAAGCCTGCTACTGAATTTCTCTTATCTTATTTTGAAACTAGTGGTTTTGGTTTATCTAGTTGATTTAAATGAGAAATTAATAAAAACTATATAAATGTAATTTAAGATTTAATTTTTATGAGTTATTTCATTTATTAAAACTCTTATAGTTTTATCAAGGGGCCAAGGCAGGCCTATGAGCTTGAATCCTCTAGCTGGAGTTTAGTGTCTGTGTTTTTTATTTAACTCACACCTCTTATTTGTTGTGTGATTTCTAGATTTATTTTATTACTCATACAACATTGTTCATTGCTAAAAACATTTTATAGTATTTTTATTAGATTTAAGATGCCATATTTCACTGTCCATATTTAAATATTGTTTTTTGAAACCTTAAATATTTAGATAAAAATTTCCCTTTCTCCCACCAATAAAGGCAGTACCTTTACCACAGAAAGGCAATGCTCTGTACCAACAAGCTAGAATAATAGTTCATTCCTCATAGTACAAAGCTGAACTGACTAGAAAACCATTGGTCCACATAGGTATCGACAGCATTCGAATTTAGTGCAATAAAATTTCTGTTACTTTGTATAATTTTATTTTGTTTTTGTCTATATTTATGTGTTTGATTTATACATAATGTCCTTAGGACCCTCAACCTCAAACAGATTATCAAACTCCAAAGCAGTATATTGGTCTAGATAACGTGCTGATTTTTATGCCTCATGTGAAGCATCCTTATGACACAAGATTTTCAATTATTTACCACTGAAATTTTGTTTTCTTAAATTTTATGGATGTGTGTTATCTTACGATAATTGGTTTATATTATTTACTTATTCAATACTATAAAGACAATTAATTCCCTATACTTTCTAGGTAATTCCTAGGGATTAATTAGATGTACAAAGGTAAGTAAAAAAGTATGGCTGCTAGGATTTCAGTTCATACATACACTGATTTATTCATAAAAAAATGTGTTTTACAATGGCTCTATGATCAATGGATGGCTGCGCACAAGTTCTCTTAGTAACACACGTGTCTTAGTCTCCTTTGGATGCCTTCAAAAATACTATCCATTCAAACCAGTGGCTTCTGAAGGGATTGTCTGGGCCAGTTAAACTTAAGACAGAGAGGTCATGATTCCACAAGGGTAATCTTGATAGATATTCTTGAAGGACACAGGATAATCATGTGGCTTATAAAATTTTAAGAAACTTGAAAATTGCATTGCTGAGAAAACAGGCCAAGGAATTTGCCATTTTATTGAAAAGTCATACCTAACCAACCCTCCATCCCTCCTCCATCCTTGCTCTTGCCCTATCAGATTTCTTTTGTTTCTAAATGCAAAGAACACTGAAAAAAATAATAAGATTTGAGTCCATCAAGGGTGTCCAAACTGTCATTTTAACATTGTATAAATCAAAGAGCACAGATTCTTCATGGAAGTGCTAGAGAGAGAGAGCTGCAGACTCCGACTTCATAAGTGCATAGACCTAAATGGCGGATAAGTTGAGTAAGGAAAAATTTCTGTTTTCACTCTTCATGCCTTATAAATTGAGTCTATGTTTTTAATTTTCTAGTTAAAAATGAAAATATGAGAATGTTGATAATGGTGAAGCTACATAATGAGCCTAACAATCATCTGTTTGTCTGTCATATTATGGTGGCTTGCAGATCGCTGTTATGCTGGAAGCTATTTCAAATACTAGCAGGGTTACCCATGGTGGACAGATTTCAGTGGAACTTTCAGCCTATAAAAAAAATGGTTTGCTTCTAATAAATAAGTCTCTGAAAAATGTATAAGTAGCAGCAGAACATTGTTTGACACTGTGCTGGAAAATAATCCGATTAGCTTGGAATACATTAAAAGTATGACTTGAGGAGAGCTGCCTATTCAAAGTAGAGTTGACCTTAGTGATTGAATGCAGCTAAGCTTTAATGTTACCAGGAGGGACCAACCACTAGAGAAAGACATCATGCTTGGTAAAGTAGAGGCTCAATTCCTCAAAAGAGAGGAATACCCTCAGTGAGATGTGTTGGCACATTAGCGGCAACAGTGGTGCAGAACCAGGCAATATTTTATTCTGTGATTTATGTAGGATCACTATAAGTTGGCATCTATTAATAACAAAGAGTCATAATGTGTGTGTGAGGGAGGTTGCTATAGATTTAATTAATTATGTCGCCCAAAAATAGGTGTTGCAAATCCTAACCTCTATACTTGTGTGTAGTACAGCTGAAATATTCCTTAGAAGAGAGGGTAGGGAGATTTCCTCTTACTCACTGTGTAATAGTATCAGGAGGGACCAATTCCTTGGAGAAGGAGATCATGTTTGGTAGTTCTGGTTTGGTTCTGTAAAGTAAACACTGGACTGCTAACTATAGGCTTGGTGGTTCAAACCCATCAGCCACTTTTTGGAAACCCTCTTCACAACCACACAACCAATTTGATGGCACTTAACAACAGCAACAATAAAGTAGAGGGACAGCAAAAAGGAGGAAGAACCTGAAGGAGATAGACTGATAAAGTGACTGCAATCATGGCTGAAAAATAACAATTGAAAGGATGGGCAGTGTTTCACTCTGTTGTATACAGGGTCCTTATCAATGGCAACTGATGGGAGGGCACCTAACAACAACATGTGGTAATTCCATTTGGGAATGGGTTTCTTTGTTGTATTAATGAGGCAGGATTAGTGTTGAGTGTGTCTTAAGTCAGTCTCTTTTGAGATAATAAGAGAGTTTAAAACAAGGAAGCAGAGTGGGAGGGAGTGAGGTCAAGTCACAAGAAGATCATCCAAGAGAGGTAACTCAAAAAGTCAAGGATCTTCCTCCAGAACCAAAGGAGAGAACAAGCCTTCTCCTAGAGTGGGAGCCCTGAATTCAGATTTCTAACATCCTAGATTGTGAGAAAATAAATTGTGTTTGTTAAAGCCACCCACTTCTGATATTTCTGTTAAAGCAGCAGTTGATAACTACTCCAGAAGTCAGTGTGTCATTTTCTTTGTGTATATTTAAATTTTTAGACCATGGAAATTGAAAATACATAAAAATCTGAAATGCATTT
>NW_006408528.1:27152676-27161727 GCF_000296735.1 Chrysochloris asiatica
GAGTAAAGTCACTGACATCTAAGGAGTAAAGTCACTGACATCTAAGATGAGTCAGGAGTGGGGTGTGTCCTTTGAACCTCTTCTTCCCAGGGACAAAAAGTTGTGACTCTGTAGGAGTGGCAGGGAGTAGCAGTAGTAGAACCAAGAAGCAAAGCATGAGGTAGAGTGGTGAGTTTCCCAGACCATGCAGCAAATAATGCTATATGACTCTGGTCAGGAAGCTTTCTTGAAGAGTGGGCTTCCTTCTGATAATTATGGAAATGAGCTTGCTGACCTTGCAGCTAGAACCAAGTGCCTTCAGGCTGAGACTGATGGTAGAGTGCTATGTCCTGTGGGCATTTTTCAGCAGCTCTAAAAGAGCTTTGTAACATCTGCTTGACAAAGAGAGGTCTGCCTGTGGGCACAGCTGAGGAGAGCTTGTCCTGACTGGAACAACTGTGCCCTGAGCATTTCTGACCATGAATTGTAACCCATTAACTTCCTCCCAGTAAACTCCTTTACTGTGAGTATGGTGTCTCAGCTGTGTGCCTGTTGCAATGAATTGTTGAACTCAGCTGAGTAGAGAGAGCTAAAAAATAAAAAATCTTTTTTTTTACAATAGGTTAATACATATGTAGAAATATCCTGTCAAACCTATATATATTTGTGGATATAATCCCATTCTCTTTCCCACACCTGTTTAGCTTGGTGTTTTCCTGAGCTATTTCCTAATCCAATTGTAGATTATTGTTACTGCAGGATTCTGCATGTGATAATATTTACCTCTTACTCTTAACTCTTGTACTTCTCTCAGTGGCTTCCTTTGCCTTCACTTCGTTTTGCTGAACTCCTTCTTAGTGGACATTGCCTTCCCTTTCACCCAAGATAATATGTATCTATCCTCTAGTCCTGGTGTGGCACTGTAAGATAAACACTGGACTACCAACCACAAGATCAGGGGTTCAAATTCACCAGCTTATTCATGTTTGTATGAGTTGAGTGCAAAGGGACTCAGCAGCATTTAACAACAACCCTCTGATTAGTAGTTTCTTCCTTTCCTCTCCCACCCTACATATTTGTAATATAATTATTTTATTTGGGGTTTAAAATACATTTTAAATGTATTTCTAGGGTTCCATGTTTTTTGTTTTGTACAGAAAATAACATATTTAAAATCCAGTTCAAGAATCTGAATTGGTATGTCTAAATGGAATGGTGGTGGTGGTGGTTATGCGCCGTGGAGTCAGTTCCGACTCTTAGCTACCCTGTACAGGGTTTCCAAGGCTGTAAATCTGTATGGGAGCAGAAAGCCTCATCTTTCTCCTGTGGAACAGCTGTTAGTTTCAAACTGCTGACCTTGCGGTTCACAGCCGGATTCGTAACCACTACACTACCAGAGAAATGACAGAGGAAATTATTTACCTAGAATTACCTTTGCTGTTACTGTACAAATTGATTCCTATAATTTCTCATAGAAATGTTTCTATAAATTTAAAATGGATATTTCATTGAAAATGTAATCTTAATTCGAGATAAAAAGATACTCTATTTTCTATAATTGGAAGATAAATTCATGATCAGATTTAGCTAATAAATGACTCTAATTTTCTAAATTATTCTTACTGTTGTTAAGTGCTGTCCAGTTCGTTCCAACTCATAGCTACACTATATAGAGTTTCCAAGGAGCAGCTGGTGGGTTTGAACTGCCAACTTTGTGGTTCACAGTCCAGTGCTGATACTACAGCATCACACCAGGTGTCCAGTTATTTTTACTAGTTACTTTTTTTTTTCTGCATTATTTTCTGATTCCTTCCTCAATCATATAATCAGATCATTGATAGTTGATTCATTCCCCAATAATAGCCAGATCATTGATATTTCCCACTTACCTTTCAGAACACAGCCTTCATCTAAGAATTTTGCCAATCTACAACGACCAGAGTAATCTTTTTGTGTGTTTTACAACTTTGTACATGTCTCTATTTTGTCCTTTAAGGTATTGGTGACTTACTATGGGGCTATGTTCAGAATACTTTGTGGAAAGCTAATTCTGGCACAAGTCAAATACCTCTGTTTTCTTTTATTATCATTGCTTCATAAATCTGTTTATCTTTGGTGGTTACCAAGCGAACAATAATATAAGCAAATTACACACTGTATGTAGGAGTCCTGGTATGGCACTGTGGGTTAATGAGCCAGACTGCAAAGTCGCTTCAACTGAAAGGTTGATAGTTCAAGCTCACCAGCTGCTCCTTGGAAACCCTATACAGGGTCACTATGGGTTGGAATTGACGGCACTTAACAACAACATGTAGTACATATTGCTAATGGTGGTACTGGTGATGGTGGTGGTGATGGTGATGGTCTTGAATTGTCTGACTCACAATGACCCTGTATTTCTTTATGGCATCAGAAAGTCTCATCTTTCACTGCCGGAGCACCTGGTGGACTACACCTGCTGACCTTGCAGGTTAGCAGCCAAAACTGTGTGCTCCATTACTAATGGCAAGCTATATAAAAAAAAAGGTTGTAAATGTGGTTGGTGTCACTGAAATACTTGTAAATTGGGACTACCTGTCTTCCCTTTAAATGACTCTTTATAGGGTGAGTTCTTTTTTCCTTCATACTTGGTGATGGTGGTCATATACCGTGAAGTTGGTTCTCGTAGTGACCCTGTATAGAGTTTCTGAGCCTGTAAATCTTGACGAGAGCAGAAAGCATCATCTTTTTGCTGTGGAACACATCCGGACTCATAACTACTATGCTAGCAGAGCTCCTTCCTTCATATTTAGGGTCCTAATTTAAAAAAAAAAAAGAAAGAAAGAAAGGACTTGAGCAATGTATATAGAAATGAGTGATAAAGAATTCATTTTGAATTGCTAAATTTAGGGCTTTATCAATGTGTCCCTTCTCACACAGTTGGTGTAAAGGAAATAAAATGATACCTGACACTTTAACAGCTCATAAATCAGCATAAAATTACTGTAGGGTATTTTTTAACCCTAAGTGTTCCTTTGCTCTTAGGGGATATTATTGTAATTGCTATTTGTTATTGTTAATTATTACTGATAATAGAAAAAAAAAAACCTTGAATCTGGAAAATACAATAACATCTTTTTGTGCATTAGTTGAGTGTGAGAAAAGACTTATCTCTTGCCTAGAATTTTCAAAACCTTGTTTCCTCTATGGTTGAGACAGAGTGAAGGGCACAAAACAGATTTTAAAATTAGAAGTTAAGATCTCAACTCAAAATAGCAAGCACTATGTGGAAGTGTTTTCGGTGTGACACATCTGTTTCTGATCCATTTGTACTTAAATTTTGAAAGTGTTTTGCTCCTCTTCGTCTAAATTTTACTGAAATACTGAATTTCTGCACTATAGGTTAGCTACAGAAAGTCAGGCTTTGGTGTTTAGTAATACAAGTTATATAGACATAATTTTCTGTAGCATGGAACTTCTCACCCCCTTAATAATCAGGACATTTTCATCACAAGATCTATGAAATCTTATTTTCCATCCTGTACTTATTAACATCCTAGCCACTTCCAGAGTCCAGTGTAACTTTTTTATATCTTTAATGATGTCTTCTCTTATAGGAGCAGATGAAGGGGCATTGTAACATTCTTGGTTTTATTGAAGCAATTATCAATTAATCAGGCACTGACCTGGTTAATTTCATGTAATTTAGTTCATGATGTTATCTGAATTTTATTATAAATGCTCTGTTGTTGTTAGATGCTGTTGAGTTGGTTCCGACTCAGTTGAACCTGTATAGCGTTTCCAGTTTAGTGGTTATGAACTGCCGAACTTGCAGTTAGCAGTCCAGTGCTTATCCTACAATACCACATCAGTACTCTGTAACTGTTCTTGTTGTTAAGTACCATTTAATTGGCTCCAACTTATAGCAACCCTGTTAGGGTTTCTGAGGGGTGACTGGTGGGTTTGAACCACTGATGGTTAGCAGTCCAGTGATTATCCTATAGTGCAACACCAGGATCTCGTAACTGTTCTTCTGTGGGAAAAAGAAATATTTTGACCAGTAAATTTTCTAGTGAGAAACAAGAATTTTTATAGAATAATATGATATAGCAAAGAAACGTGTGTAATATTTTCTTAAGTCATCATTTTGCCATATTTGTTGGTATTTTTAAAAGAAATAAATATTCATAAATATCATAAAGCCTTCTATAGTGCCATTTCCTGTTTGAATACTTTGTTTTTCAAGAATAAACCATCACACTTATATTGAGTTACACTTACCTTTGCTTTTCTTAATAGTTTCATGAGTTCTGGTAGCAAGGCGGGTTACAAATTGGCCTGCCTGCCTCAAGGCCAGCAGTTCAAATCTACCAGCCACTTTGCAGACAAAAGATGAAGCGTTCTGTTTTCATCAAGATTTCCAGTCTCAGGAACCCTCTACAGGGTGACTATAGGTCAGAATCAACTCGATAGCACACAACCACCACCAAACTACATACTATTTCCTTTTGCTTGCTTTTGAAATTTTATATAAATATTCTTGCTATGGAGTCCTGGTATGGCACTGTGGGCTAATGCATCAGACTGCAAAGTTATTTAAACTGCAAAGACAGTGGTTCAAGATCACCAGCTGCTCCTTGGAAACCCTATACTGGGTCACTATGAGTAGGAATTGACTCAATGGCACTTAACAACAACAACTTTTCCTATGTATATCTTTTTGTCTTTTCTTTTTACCTCAGTCACATAAAGATTTTGAGATTAATCCAAAATAGCACAAGTATTTTACCCACTATGTAGAATTATATTATCATGTGTCTAACCTGTAATTTAATTTAAACATTATCTAGTTTACTAACAACTCTTTAATATTTAAAAATACTGTAGTCTGTAAAACTATTATCTCTGTGCCTATGTGTAAGAGTTTCTTCTGCATATTGTCGTGAGGACTATGGTTGATTTTTCTCAATAGTGCTAAAAATATTTTATTATTTTTGCATTCATCATTAGTAAATCAGTGTTCAGTGGCTTTTCATTGTTTTCCTTTTCCTTCCCTTGATTTATGTTGAAGATGATCATATTATCCTTGTTGGGACATTGGTTTTTCTCATTTATGACTTAGCTGACTTTTTTTTTTTTCTTTTAACGGAAATTAAAATTTTCATGTAGTCAAATATTTCATTTTTCTCCCATTATGTTTTGCAAATGTTGTGTATTGTTTAAGAAACTCCTCTCTTTCTGAAGACACATAAAATTAAGTTGTTGTGTTTTTTCATGTACATGTGATCTCTATTTTACAATGGATAAATTGTGTTCAATTTATTGAATATTATTACTCCCACTAATCTATAATATTCCATCAGTCATATGCCAATTTGTATACATATGTATAACTTTTATGAGCTCTGTTTTCTATCCTATTAACCTTTTTGTCTATCCCTATAGCAATAACACAGCTTTACCTATGATCTCATATTAAGATATAAGATCTTAACATATGGTAGGTGAACCCACTCATATTGCTATCACAATCCTCTTGGAACAATTCTTAATCCTTTGAACCTGCATTTTCTATTGATTTAGTACTGATGAGTCAGTTCAGACTCACAGTGACCCTGTATAGGTTTTCTAAGGAGCAACTGGTGAATTTTAACCACTGACCTTGCAATTCAAACCGACCTTGCAGTCCAGTGCTTATCTTACTGCACCATATCAGAATCTTGCATATAAACTGTAAAGTCAGCTTCACAGTTTTCATAAAAACTCTACTAAGATTTAACAACAGCACATTGACAGACAATTTTCTGAAATAATAATGCAATAAAGAAAGGAGATAAGACAAAATAATTTATATAAAATTTTAAGTTTATTAGCAATATTATGTTTGCAGAAAAGGCAGAACAGAAAATATAAATAAACATTTTTAAAGTTCTCTAAAGCTAACCCTTTCATATAATCAACTGTTTCTGAGCTTCTTGGAAATCCTGGTGTGGCGCTGTGTGGAAAATGCGCTAGACTGAAAAATCGGTTTGAACCACAAGGACGGCATCTCAAGTTCACCACCCACTCCTCAGAAACCCTATACAGGGTCACTAATGGTTGGAACTGACTCGATGGCACTTAACAACAACAAAGAAGCTTTATTTAATCACTGGATTTCTTGAACTTATTCTCTAAGTTATTTTTTCCAGTTGTTCATGTATCACATCATGAAATACATTATATTTTAACATTTTTAGCAATGTTCATAATAGGACATGAATCCATAAGGACTAAATATGTTTTTATTCAATCTAAACACATTTGTTTAGATTGCTAGGCTACCCTGTCAATAAAATATTTTGAAGATGATTTATACTTTTATTTTTATGACTAATAATTAGATAATATTTTTGAAGCTCTGAATATAACTTCTAGAACATTTTATGTATTAGTAAGAACACAGGAGAGAAAAATGTAAAAGCTGAGCTTATCTGATATTTGCTTTTAGATTTACACAGAATTATATGGAAAGACAGCATCTCCCAGGTCATGTAGCACATAAACAAAGAGGGAAAGCATTGATGTCCCTCTATATATTCATATTTTCAGCTAGTCTGTAAGGAAATATACCTGTGGCACACATTCTAATTCATGATTATTACTAAATTCTCAGTTCTTATTTGTTACATTGTAGGTGATATTGACCCAGTTAACTAGATCTTCTTCTCAAAGTAAACTGTCAGAGTGGTTTCTGGTTTCTGACAAGAACATGTTGTGTTATTATGTGCCATTGAGTCTGTTCCTACTCATAGACACCCTGTATAGGGTGTCCAAGGAGAAGCTGGTGAGTTTTCTGAGGATTTATTCCTGAGAAACAGTGATTGGAGTAACGTTGAGTTTTCCTATTGTTGGAGTGATGCTTTTGATTTTAGAAGTTGAACTCAGCATTCTCTGTCATGAAGAAGTCTATGGCTGAGAGCATATTTCAGAAGTGCTATTAGACAACACACTCCTCTGTAGAAAAAGGGAGAATGTTCCTAGGCAAGAAAGTCTCTATTACTGCATATGCTTTTTTGACATATGTTACAGATGGCATGGCATTGATCAAGGTTGGATATCAAGAAACATACCACACAGATGAGTGAGCTTCCTTGTTCTTGTTCCAGGGGGATTACCAGGTACGAATTGGTCATGAGATTTCTCAAAATTCCCAAAACTGATATATTAAGCACACATGAGCCAAGGTTACATTTCACATGATACGAATGTTGTCTAGTAGGTGTTTAGGAAACTATATCTGGGATAAAAATACAAATTGTTAGTACCTAGACTGAAAAAACAAAAACTGTTGTTGAATCAATTCTGACTCATAGTGGCCCTATATGGCATAGTCGAAGTTCCAATGGGATTTCCAAGGCTATGAATCTTTCCTGAAGGAGACAGCCACATCTTTTGCCCATGGAACAATTGGTGGTTTCAAACTACTCACCTTTTAGTTAGCAGTCAAGGGCTTCACTATTGTGCTACCAGTCCTCCTTACAGGGGCTAATCAGTTGTAATGTATTATTGTTAGTATGCAATCATATCATACTGCCTATAAGGATGTTAGTCATTAGGTAAATTCTCAAAGCATTTTTCCTTTCTTTCTTTCTTTCTTTTTTTTTTAATTCACCAAAGGAAAAGATGTGTTTGACTTGTAATATTTCTGATAGAGACATCAGGAAAACTATTTAAGCAGTAGTCATGTGGGTGTTTTTTTTTTCCCCATACAATACCCCAGGCCCTAATTTGCTTTTTCCAAATATACTTTGATATGCAAGTATTTATGTATGTTCAAGCAATGTTGCTTCTTAATGAATATGATTTGTTTCTGTACTTAAATTACCGGATTTGTCTAATCAACATACTATGGAATAATTTGCATATTTTTGTAAAGTCGAAATGTATATTTTGAAAGCAAAGATACTGAATCTTCTCTTTAACATCCAAACCAAATACTTAATTAGCAAATACTTTAGAATCACTAACAATATTTGTTGTTGTTAAATGCCATCAAGTTGGTTCTGACTCATAAGGACCCTGTATAGGATTTCCAAGGAGAGGCTGGTGAATTTTAACCGCTGATCTTGTGGTTCAAAATGACTTTGTGGTCCAGTGCTTTATCCTACAGCACCATACCAGGACTCCTAACAATATATAGACGCAGTCTTTTAGAGTACAGAGACATCATTGTTTCGTCAGAGCAAACTTTTAATTCAGTGCTGATATTTATTGTCTCAACTAATTTGTTTAACTTTTAGTACCTCATTTTCCTTATTTAGAAAACTAAGATATTAATATTCTGAGAAATTTTTTTCAGGTTGAGAAATATGTTAGATACATATAATCCAGTATTTAGGACTTTGAAAATGGTGAAAATGAGTCCTGGTGTGGTGCTGTGGGTTAATGCACCAGACTACAAAGCCATTTGAACTGAAAGGTCAGTGGTTCAAGCTCACCAGTTGCTCCTCAAAAAACCTATACAAGATCACTATAGGTCGGAACCAATTAGACGACACTTAACAACAACAACAAATAGTGAAAGGACGATTTGTAGATTTTTTTTTTTTTATATATATATAGTAAGAAAAATGTTTGCTATAATGAAGCTGAGTTCTGTGTCCCTCATTTCTGTACCTGGTTAAATCATGTATCATAGCCAGATCTGAGCTCTAAATATATGAATATAGATAGAGTGACAGGGTTCAGAGAGAAGATTGTTTTGAAAAATAATTGTTAATGCCATTGAGTCGTGTCGGAAGCCAGCTCTGACACTCTTATTTGGGGGGGGTCCTAGAAGGAGGTATGACGTCGGCGAAGAATGAAGCTCACATAATCAATGGGTCTTGTTAGATGGTGAATCTTCTCCTCTTACATTTTATTTCTCCTCTCACACTTTACATTTTATTTCTCCTCTTTCCTCTACATTTTATTTCTCCTCTTGCCTAGTTCAGATTCTCAAGCAGCTTTTATACTACTCTATACCATCAATCTATTAATCATTCTTTTCAAAGTAGTGGTCTAAATCATACATATTAATCATTTCAATATAGAGCATCAAGAATATAAAAA
>NW_006408528.1:27162336-27180474 GCF_000296735.1 Chrysochloris asiatica
AAGAAAATTAAAAATAAGCTGATTAAAATAAAGAGACAGAGACAGCAGAGTCCCCACATGAGATCTCTCCTGGGGCCCCCGTGCCACAAAGGGGGGACCCATTGTGGCCCTACTTAACAATGAGCCCTTCATGTTTAGGGTCCTCTGCATGGCCTCCGCCAGAGTCGGTTCTGACTCATAGCAATCCTGTGTAGGATTTTCAAGGAGCGACTGGTGAATTTGAACCACCGACATTTGAACTGCAGTTAGCAGTCCAGTGCTTATCTTCCAGCACCATGCTAGGACTCTTGTGAAAAGGTGTAAAAGTAATAATTTTGGGAACACTAGAAAAATAACGAAGAATGCAAGTGGCTCAAAACATTGTGATGCTGTGGTTATTGGGCTGAACTTCAAATTCTGTTTGAACCACAAGGTCGGTGGTTCAAGCTCACCAGCCGCTCCTTGGAAAACCCTATACGGAGTCACTATGGGTCAGAACCGACTTGATGGCACTTAATAACAAATAAGCGTACCTCAGAATAAAAAAGATTTGGAGGTAGAATTCTAACCTTCCTTGCAGGAGAACCAGTTCAATTTCCAGCCCAAGCATTCCAAGCCCACTACCTCCTCTGTCAGTAGATGCTTGTGTGTTGCTATGATGCTAAAAGGTTCCAGCAAAGCTCCCATATGAACAGAGACTAGGAAGAAAGCCCTGGTGATCAACTTCAGAAAATCAGTAACAGAAAATCCAATCCCATTATGCATGGGGTCACCATGAGTTAGGAACTGACTCAACAGTCGCTAGTAGAATGGTGTAGAATTATACTATACTAATTTGCTTCCAAGGTGTTTAAAGCCTAGGAAAGCAGTGGACTGAAAATATACATGGTTGTTAAGTGCCTTTGACTCAATTTTGTCATATCCCTATATAGGATATTCAAGAAGCGGCTAATTGATTTGAACCACTGACTTTTTGGTTAGCACTCTAGTGCTTATCCTATAGTACCACTCCAGAATTCCAAGATAGCCATTATGAAGGAAAAAAATTGATTAGAATTTGAATTAATAAAAATACAAAATTAATCAGAACCTAGGAGAAAGATACACTTAAGGGAAAAAAATCCTTTTTTTTTTTTTTTTTAAATGTATGAGTTATTTTGTTTTTTATTATGATATATATTTTCTTTTCGTTTTGATGAGTAATACAGAATACATTGGCTCATTCTGCATGGATTACTAACAGTACTTAAGTGGATCTTATTGATCTGCCTTCCCACATCCTAAGGGTTTCCAGGTAATTTCTAAAAGCAGACTCCTAAAGTCAAGACACTGTGTAGAAGCTAAAATTGGTCTTTGCAAGCTTTCATTTATTATATTTTATATATATTAGTTTTTTAAATAGTTCAACATAACTGTGGAGTACAACTGGATTCAGACAGGTTTTAGTGCTGAAGCAGAAATAATATTCTAAAAGAATGCATATTTTCACTTCAGAACTAAACAAATTCAAATGAATTATTTTTCTAGTGTAAACTAAATGATGCTGAGAGCAGTAGAAGAAAATAATATTCTCTTTAATTTCTCTTAAACTACCTTTTTCTCCCCTTAATCTACTTCTTATTTGAGATCTTGGTCATTGTTCAATTTTAATTTTTTAGTTTCTTGAGTGTCATCATTCTTTCAATAAATATTTTAATATATAGTATATATTAAAAATTTTAATATATACTATATATTAAAATATTTCATATATACTGTATATTTCATGGCCCTATGGGTACAGAAGAGAAAAAAATGGACCTCATTGATCGAAAATAAATCGTTTCAACAATATAAACTACAACTACATACATGGACTTTGTTGCATTGAATACACAGGAATCAAATTGACGACATCAGTGGAACAAGATAATGGGGAAGCTCAGTACCATCAGTCAGAACAAGATCAAAGGTCAACTATGGAGCAGGCTCATATAAAGGTTCAAGTTGAAGCTGAAGCAAATGAAAGCAAGAGCTAAAGTACAATCTTGAATGTATCCCACTTATATTTAGAGACTGTCTCAAGAATAGGTTTGATGCATTGAACACTAATGACTAAAGACCAGAAAAGTTGTGGAGGACATCAAAGACATCATACATGAAAAAATGAAATGAAATGAAAAGGTTATGGAAAACAAAGGAACAAGAGAAAAGACAAAAGTGGATATCAGAAAAAACTCTGAAACTTGCTCTTGAACATAATGTGGCTAAAGTAAATGGAAGAAATTATGAAGCAAAAGAGCTGAATAGAACATTTCAAAGGGCAGCTTGAGAAAATAAAGTATTACAATGAAATATGCAAAGACTTGGAATTAGAAAACCAAAAATAAAAATAAAATCCTCAGCATTTTCAAGCTGAAAGAACTGAAGAAAAACATCAAGACTTGAGTTGTAATATTGCAGGATTCTGTTAGCAAATTACTGAATGATACAGGAAGCACCAAAAGAAGATGGTACAGAGAATCGCTTTACCAAAAATAATTGGTTGGCATTGAGCTATTTCATGAAGTACCATCTAATCAAGAACTGATTATGCCGAAGGAAGAAGTCCAAGCTGCACTAAAGGCATTGGCAAAAAACAAAGTTCCAGGAATCAATGGAATACAAGTTGAAATGGTTCAAAAGGCATTGGCAAAAAACAAGGTTCCAGGAATCAATGGAACACTAGTTGAAATGGTTCAACGAATGATATAGCACTGGAAGCACTCACTCATCTGTGCCAAGAAACTCAAAAGACAACTATCTGGGCAACCAATTGGAAGAGATCTATTTGTACCCATTTAAAGAACAGAAATCATTGAATAATATCATTAATATCACATGCAAGTAAAACTTTGCCAAAGAAATTTAAAAAATAGTTGGAGAAACATATCGACAGGGAACTGCCAGAAATTCAAATTGGACTTGGAGGAACTTGGAACTAGGAATGTCATTAATGACATCAGATGGATGTGGATGACACAACATTGCTTGCTGAAAGTAGAAAGGACTCAAAAATAACTTGTGGTAAAAGGCAGACGGAAACAAGGAGCACAGTTAGAAATATACAGAAATCATAAAACTTGGTCTGAATGTGTCTGTTCAGATCAAGTAGAAACAAGGGAGGTGATGGAAATGGTTATATTCAATATATATCTTTAAGTACATATCAGCACATATGAATTAAATTTCAACTCCACGTAAATTGTGTCATTTTGTTTATTTCTTCCTCTACATAGTATTAACATTTAGAGGAAAAATGTCTCTTACCCATTTTTTTTTATAAACTTAAATACTCACATAATATAACAAGCCTATAGAATGTTTGATATATATGTCTTAATTATGACTTTCAATAAATGCCACAAGTATGTATTATTTAATAAGAGTCATGCTTCTTAAATTTATGCATTATTTTATAGGTGGCAGTTGATATTTTTATTCTTAGGATTTGTAGTTTCATCTCATAGATTCAAAGATGACTAAGAACCACAATTTGGAATGTTTATAAAGGAGAATTACCTGTAATACTTCTTTATTTGTGAAGACTATGTTTATTCCATGGACTCTTGATGTGGTGCTGCAGGAGCAACACTGGATTTTGAATCACAAGATTGACAGTTCAAACCCACTAACTACTACTCAGAAACCCTATACAGGGTTGCTATGAGTCAGAACCACCTCAGTGTACTTAACAACAACAGCATGTTTATGTCAATATCGCCTAAAGCATTTGAGAGAAATAAAAATGAATAGAACCTTTCTCAATATTTTAGAGAGTTTAGACAGTTTAAATCATGGACCATGAAAAAAGATTAACATATAATAATTCGAGCAATTTATTCTCACCAACCCTGTATTTTCATCAAGTCAGTATTTTATGAAAAGTTTGTGTTACATTTTACAATCAGTTGTTGTTTTGAATTTCTATCTTAACCTGTCCTCTAGCCTCTAGTCTGTCCCTGAATTCATTCATTCTGCAAATATAATGAATGTAGAAACTTTAAGTATACAGTGGTGACAATTACATAAATTAATAAATTAAAATATATTGAAATGAGTCAAGATCCAGAGAAAATAGGAGAGTGACTAATCTTAATTTATCTGTTAATGCTGGGGGTATTTGTCCTCCCCAAACTATAGTCAGAATGTGTTAATTGAAATGGCAATGTGATTATTGCAATCTTTTTTTTAGTGTGAGTGGGGCCCCATATTCTTAAATACAGTATTAGTGTTGGTATCTTAAAATGAAAACAGCAGTCCCCAAAACCTTTCTCTATCTGCATCATTAAGGTCAACTCTGCTTTGAGGAGGCAGCTCTTCTCCACTCATATTTTGAGTGTCCTCCAATCTGAGGGACCCAGCTTCCTACAGTGTATCTGACAATGTTTGCTGAGGCCGGCATCGGCTATTCTCCTCAACCGGCGCGGAGAGTTTAAACCTAAGTAGGGGCTGCAAACCTTAAGGTCAGCGGTTCGAAACTACCAGCCGCTCCACGGGAGAAAGATGAGGCTTTCTACTCCCGTAAGAATTTACACCCTTGGAAACTCTGTACAGGGTCGCTATGGGTCGAACCGACTCGACGGCACTTAACAACAACAAGGGGTGACGGGAGATTAGAAAAAAAAGGGAGACACAAGACACAAATAAATTAAGTAAAGTTGGGACCAGATGGGATGCAGCACTTTGATGGAATAACTGTGACCCAAACCAAGTGCAGCAAGCTAATTTTATACCCATAACAAAGAGAGGTGCTTGGGTCAGAACAAAGAATGCAAGGACATCTGGTGTTGTTTGTGCATACAGTAAACGGGATTTATGAGAAGAAAGTAATTTGTGGTAGCTAAGGAACAGAGATTAGAGCAGCTAGATGTTTGTGCAGACTGAGCTAAAGGTCATGGTTGTGTACAAGGAAACACTTGGAATGTTCTTTGTTCCCTGAGGCAAACTTTGCAAGTTTCTCAGGGGGCAGCATGACCTGGATGCAGCCCGAATTTCAGGACCACAATAGTGAGTTGCAATCCTTCGGTTAAACTACCCCCAGGTCAGAGAGCTCAGTCACTCCCAACAGATGTTCAGCTGTTTGGTTTTCAGTGCTATGAGATAAAACCCCAGACTGTAAAAGTTTGAACTGCAAGACCAGTGGTTCAAATTCACCAGTCTCTCATTGGAAATCCTGTGTAGGGGCGCTATGAACCAGAAACGACTCAACGCACTTGACAGCAACAACATTTCAGACATGATTTACTTCTTCCTAGTGTGTCTTAGTCTGAAAGCTCTGCTGAAACCTTTCCACCATGGGTGATGCTGATGGTATTTGAAATGCCAGTGGCATAGCTTTCAGCATCACAGCAACACTCAAGCCACTAAAGTATGACAAAATGACAGATGAGTGATAGAAAATAGCAGTATAGAATATTTATACTGGGTATTTTTAACCAATAAATGGCACGTAAAACAAAGGTAAACTTATGAGTTATGAAATATATTGTATTTCAAATGAGAATTTGCTATTACATACCCACCATTAGGTAATTTCATGTTATATTATTGTCTAGAGATCAGTGAAATTGTATTAATCAACTCATAACTCTTTTCCTGCTTCATCCAGCCATGTTCTTTCTTTTTCAGTGTGTTTCAAGCAGGGAAAAGAGATGAGGAACCAATCAGGTTTTTTTCTTTCTTTACTGATGTTTTTTCCACTATAAAATTAAACACCCCACTGCAACTCTGTTTGCTCAACAATCTATTTGCTCAACTCAGAGGTTTTCAAATGGTTCACAGAAAGTACATATTATGGGGGGAAAATATGCATGGATTTCAAATTTTTGTTTTAAGATAAACACACCGAGACAGTAGAGGGGGCTGTGAGAGCATTTGGGTGGGTTCCTAGCTCTTGTGAATGGAGTGTCTTTTGACAAGTGACTCCATGAATTTACATTTGACAATCCGAGTGAAAAGGTGCAGGGAAAACATGAGGCAGAAGGAAAGCTGGTGAAAGCCTCAGCCTGTTTATTTGTTCTAACATGTCTGAGCAGGATCTAGTTTGAGGTACTGAGAAGGATAAAGCATGAAATTGAAAACAGTCCCGATCAGAACAACATCAATTCTGCTAAAATTGAAGCAAAAACAAACAGCAAATTTATGGTAAAACTTGAGTGGAATAATACTGAAATCAATTGTATTTTACAAAAAGTTTACAGGGACAAGGCCTCAAAGTAATCAGCAGTCTAAATATTTTATAACTCTTCTTGAGAAATAACTAGATTGTTACTTCCACTTATCATGATGGTATTTATTGGTCCAGTGGTGACGATTTGTGTTTCCTTTACATTGAGTTGCAATCCATAATGGAGGCTGTGGTCTTTAATCTTCATCAGTAAGTATTTTAAGTCTTCTTCATCACTTTTGGCAAACAAGGTTGTATCATCTGTTAACGAGTCTTCCTTCAATTCTGATGTTATCCTCTTCGTATAATCTGGCTACTTGGATAATTTGTTCAGCATACAAATTAAATAAAAATAGTAAAAGAATATAGCCCAGCTGTACACCTTTCCTGATTTTAAATCATTTATTCCTTCCTTGCTCTGTTAGAACTACTGCCTCTTGGTTTATGTACAGGTTCCTGATGAGCACAATCAAGCATTGGAATACCCATTGTTTGAAATGTTATCCATAGTTTGTTATGATCCTTATCATTTAAAGTCTTTACATAGTCAATATAGCATAAGTATACATCTTTCTGATATTCTCTGCTTTCAGCCAAGATCCATGTAGCATTAGCAATGATGTCCCTAGGTCCACTTCCTATTCTGAAGTTGTCAAAGTCTTCATTTTGCTTAGATCTACAATCAATACTGAAGGAAGCAACAGTCAAGAAATCAAATGGCATATTGCATTAGGCTAATCTGTTGCATAAGATATCCTGATAGTGTTCAAGAGCAAAGATACCAGTTTGAGAACTAAAGTGCCCCTGGCCCAATCCATGGTATTTTCAATAGCCTCATATGCATGTGACAGTTGGATATGAATATGGAAGACCATAGAATTGATGCATTTTATTTATGATGCCGAAAAATAATATTACAAGTACCGTGGATCACTAGAAAAACAAATTTATATTGAAAGACGTACAGCCAGAATGTTCCTTAGAAGAGAGGAAGGCAAGACATTCTCTCATAACATTCGGATATATTATCAGAGGGACCAGTCCCTGGAGAAGGACATTATGTGTGGTCAAGTGTGGTGGTAGTGGTTATGTGCCATGGAGTCAGTTCTGACTCACAGCAACCCTGTACACGGTTTTTGAGGCTGTAAATCTTTACGGGAGCAGAAAGCCTCATCTTTCTCCCATGGGCCAGCTGGTAGTTTTGAATTGCTGACCCTGAGGTGGACAGCCCTATTCTTAACCACTATGTTACCAGAGAAAGATGAGGCGTTCTGCTCCTGTAAAGATTTGCAGTGTCAGAAACCCTGTGCAGAATCACTATGCGTTGGAACCGACTCCACAGTACTTAACAACAACAACATTACTAGCGCTCCTTTGGTAAAGTGTAAGGTCAGCAAAAAAGAGGGACACCTCCAACTAGATGGATTGGCACAGTGGTAGCATGAATGGGCTCAAACCTAACAACAATTTCCAAGATAGAAAAACACCAGGCAGTGTTTTGTTCTGTTGTGCACCGGGTTGCTAACAGTCAGAAAAAAACTGGACAGTACCTCGCAAAAACAACATATTGAAAACTAAAACTTAGCAGGTGATTTGGCTTGTCTCATACCATTGTTGTTGTTGTTGTTAGGTGCTGTCCAGTTTTTCTACAATATCTTCAGTGAAGCTTGAACTTTTTCCTTCACTACCTTTGGTTCTTGATTATATGCTACCTCTTGAAATGGTTAAACAGCAGCCATTTATTTTGGTACAGTGACTGTGCATATACTTTCCATATTCTTTTGAAATTTTGGCAACATTCAGTATTTTGCCCATGGAATCCTTCAATATTGCAAGTCAATTCTTGCATTTTTCTTCAGCTCTTTCAGCTTTAGAAGTACTGAGTGTGTTCTTCCCTTTTGGTTTTTTTACTCAAGGTCTCTGCACATTTCATTATATTACTTGACTTTGTCCATTCTCAGGCTGTCCTTTGAAATTTTCTGTTCAGCTCTTGTACTTCCTCATTTCTTCCATTTTCTTTAGCATCTCTACTTTGGAGAGCAAGTTTCAGAGGCTCTTCTGACATTCATTTTGGTCTTTTCTTTCTTTCCTTTTAATATCTTTTTGTTTCCTCCTTTATGATGTTCTTGATGCCATTCTACAGCTCTTCTGGTCTTTAGTCATTAATATCTAATGCATCAACTCTGTTCCTGATCTGGTCTCTAAATTCAGGTGGTATATTTTCAAGGTCAGGTTTGGCTCTTGTGGACTTGTTTTAATTTTCTTCAGCTTCAGTCTGGACTTCTATATGAGCACTTGATAATCTGGCTCCTGGTCATGTTTTGACTGATGACAATGAGTTTTTCCACAGTCTCTTCCCACAGATGTAGTAAATTTGATTACTGTGTATTCTTTACTGTGGTAAAGTCCATGAGTATAATTGCCTTTCATGTTGCTTAAAAATGGTATTTTCAATGAATAAATAATTCATCTTGCATGATTATAAGATCTCTAGCATCTTTTCTATCACCAAGAACATATTTTTCAACTACTGATCCTTCCTCATATTTCCAGTTTTTGCAATCCAATCACCTTTAAGTATCAATGCATCTTGATTGCATGTTTGATCAATTTCAGATGGAAGAGGTTAGTAGAATTCTTTAATTTTATCATCACTGGTTGTAATAGTTGGTACAAAAATTTGAATAATAGTGATATTAACTGTTTTTCCTTGTAGGTTTATGGATATTATCCTATCACAGATAGTGTTGCATTTCAAGATATATCTTGGATTTTTTTTATGATGAATGTTATGCCATTCCTATTGAACGTGTCATCCCCAGCATAGTAAATTAAGATTGTCAGGTTCAAAATAGCCAATACCAGTCCACTTGAACTCATTAATGTCTAGGATATCAATCTTGGTGTGTTCCAATTCATTTTTGACAGCTTCCAATTTTCCTAGATTCATATTTCATTAATTCCGTATTCCATAATTTTTAATGGATGTTTGCTGCTATTTCTCCTCATACTTTTTAATGTATAGTATAACGATTAGAACTAAAAGACCCCAGGTTCGTACTTCTTTTATGAGACTTTCATAGTATTGACTTGTACTTTTACAACACATTGATTCATGTACTCCTCCATCAGTGACAATTGTATTTTGATCGGTAATGCTGAAATATATGAAAATCTTTGATACTTCAAAAAAAAAATTTTTAATAATTTAATACATTTTTTAATAGAAGTACTAAGATATGACTTCTGCAGTCACAGATTCAAAATAGATTTAGCTATTTTGTGATCCAAAAAAATAGCTAAATCTATTTTGAATCTGTGACTGCAGAAGTCATATCTTAGTACTTGCAGACATACAAAAGAAGTGTGGGTAAGCTAAAACAGTTCAACTACACACTGCTTGTTGTTAGGTATTTCTTTCTGTTCAAAATAAGGTGGAAACATTTCTTTAAAAATGTAAATTAATTTTGCTTTAGAATTTACATATGCATTTGTACTTTGTAGATTTTAATTGTTTATTAATCAGAAAAATGAGTAAAAGGAGAGACATGGGAAAGTGAATTGCTTGAGATCAAATCTCAAATCAATGACATTTTCAGATGCAAATCTAACTTCTCCAGTTTTCAGTTATTTAAAAATTAAGTCTAAGATCTATAACATTTTTTTAAATAACTGTTGATAATAGACTTTATCAAGGATGGAAATAGAGTACTTTTATAATATATATTATTTTATAATGGGCTTTCATTTAGATTGTGCTTATCCTTACAACCACAAAAAGCCTACCATTACTATCAAGTTGAGTCCAACTCAGTGACCTTATAGGACTAAACTGTCCCATAGGATTTCCAAGGCTGTAATTTTTACAGAAACAAACTGTCACATCTTTCTTCCAAGGAGCAGCTGGTGGGTTCAAACCATCAACCTTCCAATTAGCAACCAAGTTCTTAAATATCATGCTTTTGTTTACTCAATGAAAAATACACACTGGTTTAAACAAAAAAAGTAGAAAATCACCAAAAGTTTCCTATCTAAGTAGGTTTGTTGTTGTTGTTAAGTGCCATTGAGTCGGTTCCGACCCATAGTGACCCTGAACAGGGTTTCCAAGGCTGTAAATGTTTATGGGAGTAGAAAACCTCATCTTTCTCTCACGGAGCAGCTGGTAGTTTTGAACTGCTGACTTTGAGGTTCACAACCCAATTTGTAACCACTATGCTACCAGAGCTCCTTAAGTAGGTTTACCACTACTTAAATTTACAATATGCATTTTTAAATGTACATTAAATATTGTATTGAGTTTTAAATTCCATTATGTTTCTATTATGTTGTTGTTGTTAAGTGTTGTCAAGTTGGTTACAACTCATTGCAACCCAGTATAAGGTTTCTGAGGAGCACCAGGTGGGTTTCAACTGCTGACCTTATGGTTAGCAGTCTAGCGCTTATCCTATAGTGCCACACCAGAACTTTAAGACTGGAGTAACATTTTATCACTTTAGATTTAAATCAGTTTTGGGTAAAAATGTCCTTAGTAATAGATACTTGGTTGGCTTGACATACAACTTGAAGCCAAACTTAGAATCAGACTATAGAATGGATGTTCCAACCCTCAGGTTCTACCACTAACTAACTCAAGGTCATATATAGCAATGCCTAGAAAAGATAAACTAGGTAGGATTAGTTCATATGGTCTCTGGGAAACCAGGACCAGTCAAAGAGACTAGGACAGCTGTTGCTGAGAAAATGGTAAGAAGAAGAAAGCTGGAAAGAAAGCAGTAAACCAGGATGAAAACCATTGCTTCAGGTCTGTCAGGTCCTGAATTACTTGTTTTTCTATGACATCTCTGAAAATTGCCTTGACTGTGAATAAGTGGCCGTGTTGACATAATGGTTTGGACTGAATAAAATTTCCTAGAATCAAGCATACACCAAGACAAACAAACAAAATGTCAGGCTTTGTTCAGTGAGAACTCATAAACTAAAGTAAAAAAATATATAATAAAACAACCTTCTGTAGTTTTCTCTTATTTCAAACTTTTAACACCTCATTGCTTACTTCACACACATACACACTAAAAAAGTCATGAAACATTATTTTAACCGTAGTCAAGGAATAATGTTGTTTTTAGGTGCCATTGAGTTGCTTCTGACTTACAGTGACTCTATGCACAACAGAAGGAAACACTTCTGGTCCTGGGCCATCCCCACAGTCATTGCTACATTTGAGCCCATTGTTACTGCCAAACATTGTTACTGTGGCAATCCATCTCCTTGGGGGTCTTCCTCTATTTTGCTGCCCCTCCTGTATACCAAGCAAGATGTACTTCTCCAGGGACTGGTCCCTCCTACTAACATGTATGAGAGATGAAGTTTTACCATCCTGTCTTCTAAGGAGCATTCGTACTGTACTTCTTGCCAGACAATTTATTTGTTCTTCTGGCAGTCCAAGGTACTTTCAATATACTTCTATAACACCATAATTCAAATGTGAAGTTATTTCATTTATTGTATTCAAATGATGTAGTATATGAAAAACAGAAAAATTAGATGTTCAGATTACTGTGTTTGTAGAAGTTTTTAGTATGGGATAAATTATAGATAAGGAAAATATTTTAAAACATAGCAATCTCAGGATTCTAAATATATTTTTATTTCCTCATATAAACCTATAGTTTAAAATTTATATTTTAATAAATTGTGAACAAGGTTATTGTTTTACTTACTATACTGTCATGGTATATGTTGTATTCTCCACATCACTGAGTGGAAATAAACCAGAGCGATTGTTTGGCAAGTATAATTCAAGGTGCGTCTGACCCAAGCCATGATATTTTCAATCACCTCATTGAAAATACATCTGAAAGTTGGACAATAAATAAGGAAGAACATAAAAGAATTGGTACATTTGAATTGTGGTGTTGGAGAAGAATATTGAAAAGTACCATGGATTGCCAGAAGAACTAAAAAATCTCTCTTGGAATAAGTACAGCCAGGATGTTCTGAGAAGAGATGTGAGACTTCTCTCACATGCTGAACATGTTGTCCAGAGGGACTATTGCTGGAGAAGGGCATCATGATTGGCAAAGTGGAGGATCAGTGAAATAGAGGAAGTCCCTCCCCCCCTGTGAGATGATTGGCTCAGGGGCAGGAACTAAAGGCTCATGAATAACAATTGTGAGGATGGTACAGGGCCCAGCAGTGTTTCCTTATGTTGTGCACATCTTATCGGCTCCTAACAACAACAACAAATAATCTACCTTGAAGAAACCAAGGATGGTGGATAACAAAGTAGCTGAAGGACACCGCAGCTTGTAAATTGTTGTTACTGTTGCTGTTGCCATTGTTAAGTGCCATCATGTCAGTTCCGATTCATAGCCATCCTGATGTTTAGGGTTTCTGAGGAGCAGCTGGTGGGTTTGAACCACTGATCCTGAAGTTAGCAGTTCAGTCCTGAATACCACATACAAACACACATATGTACACATATGAACTGTTCTGTTGGAAAACATTACTCTTATTAGTTTGTACTAGGGAAAATAGACAAATGATAATGCTTTAATGTCATGTTTTAACCGGTTTAGATTCTACTTTCAATACAATGACATTTAGATGATATTCCTTCTTGTATATCTCTAGAGATAATGCCCTGGTTAATGGAAATTGTCCTTATACTGTTCCTCTTCTTGTAAGGCCATTTTAAAGTCATTTATTTGGGTAGATAAGGGAGCTTAGGTTTTCCAAGTACCTGTAGGATAGGGAACTGGAGAATGGGGTGGGATGGGGTGGGGTAGTGTGGGGTGTGGGTAGGGAAAGGCCATGTAGGTAGAACTAGCTTCAGGAAAAGTAGCTCTAATACACACATGCATTTGTGTGTATGTATTATATGAGGGGGCTTCAAAAAGTTTATGGAAAACTTCCATTGTACTTCAATTCCATTTTCCCATGGACTTTTGGAAGCCCATAAAATATATGCACATAGGTAGGTAGGTAGGTAGGTAGATAGATAGATAGATAGATAGATAGATAGATAGATATTTAATGGAGGCTATTTGAAGTAGCTCTGGTAACATATTGGTTACAAGTTGGGCTGCCAAGCAAAAGGTCAGCAGTTCGAAAATACCACCAGTTCCACAGGACAAAGATGAGGCTATCTGCTCCCGTAAAGATTTACAGCCTCGGAAACCCTATGCAGGGTCACTATGAGTCAGAAACCACTCCCCGCTATGTAACAAGAACAACAATTTGAAGTTTTGAACTGTAGGTTCCAACTGTCCCTGGTGACACAGATACTAATCAAAGATTGGTAGCACAAACCACCAGCCACTCTTCACGAGAAAGATGTTACCATCTACTTCCATAAACATTGGTGGTGGTTATGTGCCGTGGTGTCAGTTCCGACACATAGTGACCCTGTACAGGGTTTCTGAAGCTGTAAATCTTTACGGAGCAGGAAGACTCATCTTTCTCCCTTGGAACAGCTGACAGTTTCAAACTGCTGACCGTGATGTTAGCAGCCTGATTCGTAACCACTACACTACCAGAGCTTGTTTCCATAAACATTACAGCCTTGTAAACACTATAGGGCAGTTGTGTTGTTGTGTTGTTGTTAAGTGCAGTGGAGTCACTTCCAACTCATAGCAACTCTGCCAAGGGTTTCCAGAGAGTCACTGTGAGTTTGAACCATTAACCTTGTGGTTCAATAGTCGGTATAAGACAGAATCAACTGGATGGCAATTGAAATAGCAATTTTTATTATAGTAAATAATAATAATAATAAAAACAACAATAATGATATTATTGTGAAGTTAACTACTGAACAAGATAATCGTCCAAGGTTTTATACTTGCAGATGAGTTTCTTCAAGACAATATACATGATCTTTGAATGTCTTGTCACCACTGAACCATTATCACTCTTGGCCTTTAAATAAGGAGGATACTGTTTTAATATTCTTTTTTTTCCCCTTTAATCAGAGAAAGCATATCTTCTGTTTCTCTCTCCCTTCTTTCTTTTCTTCCACTCATTATTTTTCTTCCTTTCATGTTAATATATAAATAGGTCAAAGCTGTAAGATATAATTCAAATTTCTAGAGAGCAATGTGCATGTTTAAGAAAGTGGCAGCATCAATGGGCTCAAGAGTGGCAACAATTGTGAGGTTGGCCCAGGACCAAGCAGTGTTTCATTCTGTTGTGCACAGGATAGCTATGAGTCGGTACCGACTCGATGACACCTAATGACAAAAAGAACAACAATGTGTACGTTGTTTCTCATATGTTAACACTGCCTAGAGTCCTGGTATAGTGCTATAGTAGGATAAGCACTGGACCCCAAGGTAGATTTGAACTGCAAGGTTGCTGGTTCAAACCTACCAGCTGCTACTTGGAAACCCTATACAGGGTCTCTATGAGTTAAAATTAATTCAAGGGCACATAACCACAATAACAAAGAGTCCTGGTGTAGTGTTGTTGGATAAGCACAGGACTGCTAGTCAAATGTTAGTGGTTTAAACCTACCAACTGCTTCTCAGAAACCCTATACAAGGTCACTATGATTTGGAGCTTACTCTATATCAGTTAACAAATACTTGAAAATGAATGTGCTATTAGTGAAACAAATATGGACAATGTGTTGGGCTCCTGCAGCTCACTTAAAGGGGTTGTTTGCCATTTAGTCAGTAAGGGGAATTGTTAGATTAGTAGATATCTATTGCTGCTGATTTATAGAGAACTATTGAGAGTGTGGCATGAGACCTGGTGACCCTGTAGGCTAGGCACTGGACTTCCAACCACAAGTCCGGCAGTTCAAACCCACCAGGGGCTCTGTGAGAGAAAGATGAGCTTTTCTGCCCCTGAAAAGATTTACAGCCTCAGAAACCCTATACAGAGCTGCTATGAGTCAGAACTGACTTGGTAACACATAACACAACAGAATCTGAAAGTGGGTGTCCAAATTAAGAAAAATCATATGTATTATTGGTTAATCAGAGTAGTTGGGGATTATAAAATAATAAATCACCAATACCTTATTGTATTTTTTTAAATCAGGTATATTTAGACTCACAAACACTTCCGATTCTCACATCAGCCTCATTTGTTTGTGCAGGGGCCCGTTCTGTGTTATTTTGTTTAGTCATTTACTTGTTTATCCATTAGTTTCTTTCCAGCTCATTCCCCTTTCCCATTCCCTTCTCCTCTCCATAACACTATTATAATTTATTCTGTGACTGCCATTTAGTTGTAAAATGGTGGTGATGCTGTGCTGTGGAGTCGGTTCTGACTCATATCGACCCTGCACAGGGTTTCCGAGGCTGTAAATCTTTACAGGAGTAGAAAGCCTCATCTTTCTCCCTTGCAATGGCTGGGAGTTTTGAACTGCTGACCTTGAGGTTAGCAGCCCGAGTCGTTATTATTCATATTTTTATGTTTTACTTATGTTATTATTTGTGTATGTATTAGTTTTATTTGTTACATATCATAATTATTTGTACTATTTTCTGTGCATATTTCTTATACTTTTTATAAAAAACATGGCCCAATAGATCAGATCCTTTTGTTCACTGTTTTTACATAGTAAATGATTTCAATATGAACCCACTTTGTTCTAGTAACATCTACTATATACTGTTTCTTCCAGCTTCCATTAAGTATCTCCACGGATAGCTTTTACCACTCTCTAATTGTCTGTTTTTTCCTGATCATTTCCCTACAAATACAAAGAGGATCGCTGGGTTATAAGGTGCATATAATTTAACTGTGTTCTTCCAGATTGTCACCCAGAATGGTTTTTCTTATCTGAATTCCCATTATAATAATTGCATGTTTATAAAGTGTAAATAATCAGTTGTTATTTTTTCATCCTGTGTTACTCATGGAATTCTTGTGTAACAAAATGGGAATAGCCTTTATCATCTAACAAGCATGATCTCCTGGATGAACTCAAGGTCGCCAGATTCCAAATCCTAGTCAACAATGTTTTCTGGCTATCAAATTTTTGCCATTTGATGAGAGTGAATAATATGTCATTATTGCCTTAATTTTAATTTCCTTAATCACTAGTAAATCTGGGTTTTCTTCATATGTTGCTTCCTTCTCTATAAATTGCCTTTGTTTTGCTAAACTGCTACAAGATTTTTAAAAATTTCCAGTCATGTCATATTTATTAATTTTTATTATACACATAAAATGTTAGGACTATACCAAAGTGATTAGTCATATACTTCCTGCCACATACTCGATGCTGAGACACATTTTTTTTTTGTAATTAACAAATAAAAGTCATGAATATTTGAATGTGTAGTAATGTTAAAATTTTGAATATTAATTGAATAACATTAATCACTAAGATAATACTGGTATTATTAAACATAGACCAAGAAATGATATAATATAAAATTGTGTATTATAGACACAAGAATAGCTTTTGTCAGTTTAAGGAACATAAAAAATTGAATAATTCTAGAATATACGAAAATGAAAGTCGAGAGTGTTTTATATTGATTGATATGTTTTTTAAGTTCTAAAATTAGCTGTTATGTGGGAGGTCTTCATTATCACATATAATGTTTTGAGAAACAAATCCTATCATCATACTCAGTACAAATTCAGGTTATCAATGAGTTTTCCTATTAGAAGCTAATAAGATAGTTTCTAGGGATACAATATAGTACCAATTGTGTACACTCAAGTTTAAATAATTGTTTGACACACTGATACCATGAAAATATAATTATTTGTTGATAATACTCATTGATAAATGTAACCATTCAGGTATTTACTATCTTCCAAGAATGCTTTTTAAAACAAAGTCAGAACAAATAGCTTTCTTAAGATTGAAAATACTTATATTAAAATCTATTAAATATATGACTGTATTGAACTTTTCTGAAGTATAAACATTTCCAAAGAATCCCTGTGTGTATTTTCAAATGGTATATAGTATTTCATAATTTACATATATTTTTAGAATTTATCAGAAGTCATATAATATTTTACTCTCACAATATTGAAACAATTTTAAGAGATAAATGAGTAATTTGTATTTGTTTTAGTTATTTTAGTATGTTTCTTATAGGATTAGGAGGAAGTGGGAAAAGCAATAGGAGGGGAGGTAGAGAGGGCAATGTTTTAGTAGTTACATTCCCTATAGTTGCTGATTCTCACATGGGCACAAACCCAGAATCAAAGACCTCGAAATAGTGTTTGAACTGAAGCACAGCACTGTATCAAATCCTAATGTGATATTAAGGGGTAATGGTGTGGGAATATTCAGCTGTTCTTTCATGAGAAAGAGAAGATCATGCAGCTTATGGTCTTTTATATAACTATTTTTTCTCAATCATTTTATTAATGATGATAGCCTTCCTTTCTTATGATTATAAGCGCTTTTTTTCTTTTCTCTAGATAATGATATTTTATAAAATTTCCCCTTTATTTTGTATTTAAATAATGAACAAGTAAATCTAACAGAAAAATTATGAAGGTATGAGGCCATTGCTTTCATAGGCTATGCTCCTTCGGAAATGTGACAATGCAATTTCTGGGCTAAAATACCATAAATTTATTTCAATTCAAGATCATCAGTTCATGAGTATATATATTCCTTCTCCTGGACCCTCCCCCCTCAAAAGTGCATTTTGTTTTCCTCATTCAGTGTGTTTGTGTGTTTATTTTTCTTTAGTGGGGTTATCATTGTCATTTCATAATTTTCTTATTTTATGTGTATAACAGCTTGGGATTGTTGAAATAAACCTAAGACCCATCAGAAGATAAAGTTTTCTTGGAGTAAGTTATAGAAAAGTCATTCTTGTTTGTGTTATTGTGAGCGTTTTTATGAACTTCACTTGACATTTCACTATAGTGGGAAAATAAAAAGTTTTCTTGATATTAAGTGGTATTATGCTTTTCACAGTAATAATTAAAGCATTCAAGTACTCAATCATTCCTTGCTTAGAATTCTCATTGAAGCCTAAGGTGAG
>NW_006408528.1:27180903-27207411 GCF_000296735.1 Chrysochloris asiatica
AGGAGCAGAAAGCCTCATCTTTCTCCCATGGAATAGCTGGTAGTTTCGAACTGCTGACCCTGAGGTTCACAGCCCAATTTGTAAACACTATACTACCGGAGCTCCTTATGTCAGGATAGGTTAATCTAATTTATATCTGGTTCACAACAATATTTTAAGACCATGTGCCCCTAAATTATGTTAAAGGAGCGCTGGCAGTACAATAGTTATGCACTTGACTATTAGCATAAAGGTTGGCAGTTCAGACTCACTCAAAGGTTCCATGACATCTGCTCCCATAAAGATTACAGTCTAGAAAACTCTATAGGGCAGTTCTACTCTGTCACATGGAATCATTATGGGTCAAAAACCAACTCTATGGCATCCAACAATTCAACAAATTATTTTAAAACATCATATAAAATGGACTCAGGATGCAAAATGTCAAAATATTGTGTTACTGTTTTTTTCTGTTTTAATGGACTTATCATCTAGACATAAAGGGAAAATTACCCTTTAGCCAGGGTCAGCCTCATAATTTGTAAGTCCTACTGCAAAATAAAAATATGAGATCCATTGTTTAAACATTATTAAGAATTTCAGAACTTAAACCCTTCTGTATACTGGGTCCTTCACTGTCCCTGCCTGTAGCATTCCTACCATTCTTCTATGCAGAGGTGTCTAACATCCATAAAGAAAAAGGAACAAGATGACAATCTGTTATATCTAAGCAAAGTCCAAGCTTTGTAAGTGAAATCCTAAAGACTTCTTTACCACTTCCACTACACAGTAGAATAGCTCTCTAGTAGCTTGCACTCAGAAAAATCTACACTAGTGGTTGTAATTGTTTTTTCCAACATAAAATTAATTTAAGCAATATATATTCAATAAATGTTTTCTTTATAGAAGTGTGGACAGAATGCATGCATTTGATAATATTAAACATATTTTCAAAAGTAAAATTTTGCATGATGGAATTAGATATATTTTATGTGTTCAGGTAAGTTGGTGAAATCAAATGACTTAATGTTATTAATCTGCCTGAAAACTTGGAACTACTAAATGGTGTGCTGAGTTGGTTTTTAAAATAAAAGCAGTGTCTTCTATGTCCTATGGATCCAAACTAGAAATACTACACATTTGAGTTTATACTCCAATTTGTTTTTTTAGGGATGCAAGTATTGGAATGGAATGGAATTCCTTTAACTTCAAAAACGTATGAAGAAGTGCAAAGTATAATTAATCAACAAAGTGGGGAAGCAGAAATATGTGTAAGACTGTGAGTTTTTCCCCATCTTTTGGTTTCCATTGTTTGGCTATTCATGGCTGTTTTAATTTAAAATTGTTAAGGTGGAACCTTTGCCAGTCAGTAAGATTTTCTGTAATTAGAAAATAAAGTGAATACAAGTTTTATAGATATCTTGTGTTCAGATTCAAAATCTAAAGCATAGAAAGAATTCAGTTAATTTTATTTCTGATTATGTCAATAGTTTCCCCCTTTTATGCTTTTATTAAAACATGCTTCATATAAATGAAAGCCTAAACCCATTTTGATTTCATTAATCTGTACAGTTTATCAAAACAAACTTACATTTAATACATAAAGATTTCACCTTAAATAATTATTTTTATCAGCTCTGACTTCTAACAGCATTGCTAATGTCTATCAAGTTAGAAGGGTAAGCATGTCTTGGGGTTGCTTTACATCATGAACCACTTCTCATTTACCTACTGAAATAAAATATTCAAGGTAGTTGGGGAAAAAATGACTTTTCTCTTAGACGGTTTCCTCAATTTCTTTCTTAATTTTGTGTCTTAAATTTTAGGGACCTCAATATGCTATCAGATTCTGAAAATTCCCAGCACTTGGAACTTCATGAACCACCAAAAGCTAGTAAGTGAAAGCAATCTGCTTTCAACTGGAGATAAAGGTGTAGATATGGATATATAGATAATTGTTTTCAAATACATGTAATTGTGTTTTCAGTGAAAGCTTATACAGCAAACTAGATTCCCATTTGATAATTTCTGCACAAAATGTTTGGTGACAGTTACATTTTTCATATTTTGTCAACATTCTCTTTAATTGCATTCTGGTGGTTCTGTTTCCAGTACTCTAGTTTCCTTATCCCTTATCTTCTCATTTTTGCTTTGTAATAATTGTAGAACTTTGGTCTTACATAGATATTTTTTTATAGGGAGCATCATACTCATGGATAATATCCTGTATTTTCTGGGCCATTCTGTTATTTCATTAAGAGGTTACCTCAGGGCAATAATCTTAGGTAGTCCTCTAGTCTCAAATGGTCTGAGTCTGGACTTTGTACGAATTTGAGTTCTAGTCTTCATTTTTCTCCCATTCTGTCAGGATCTACTCAGAATGATAGTATGCAGGCACTGTCTAGTTCTGGTCTCAGGGTATATGAGGTGTGACTCTTGTAGTCTAGTAGACCTACAGATGAGTTTCATCTGTGAGATCTTAGCTTTCCAATATAGAAGTAGTTTTGATATACGTGTAATTGTAGATAAAGATCTAGAAATAGGCAAGATAAAGTTAAATATTTTTATAAATTTATATATTTATATGATTGTAAACAAAATCAAATGTATCATAGATTTTAGCATTCTAGGGAAATGCATATTTGTGTGTTAGATCTATTAAGGACTAAATATGAAATCCTTACATTATGATTTCATATTTTTTTAAATAATTTAATCCTGAAAAAATAGTCCACAGAGCCACTTTTTTGAAGCCTTATGTAATTTTTAGATCATACTTGATTCTTTTTAACATAACTAAGTTTTGCAAGCAATTATTCCTAATTCTAAATTGACTTAATTCAAGATACTATTTAATGATGAAATAGATTTTAACTCTACTAGATTATCAATATGCTTGCATATGTTTAGGTCAGTCTTACAATTTAAAACAATGTATTCTGTTGTTTAACCAATTTTTATTTACTGTGCTTTAACTACCATTCTAGGGGTCTGGGTTACTGCAATAAATTTTAGGATTTTAGTGAATATACTCTAAAAGTCTCCCTTCAGAAAGAGATTTATACATTTTAAAGAAGGAAAAATAGCAAGTCATGCAAACTTTGTTCTAGTAGTTAAGATAGAATATTTTATCATTCAGATAGTTCTCTTCTTTATGTAATCCATTAAAAATAATATGAAGATATAATGTTGTTGTTGTTGAGTGGTTAGTGTTTTGAACCACCAACCTTGTGGCTAACGTCCAGAGCTTCTCTTACAGCGCCACACCAGGACTTCATAGGTAATTCAATTTCCCTCTATAATGTACTATTATTTTCACTCTTCTAGCCTTCTAGGAGCCCTGGCTGTGGGTGCTGTGGGATAATGCACAGGAATGCAAAGTTGGTTTGAAACATAAGGTCGGAGGTTCAAATTTACCAGCTGCTCCTCAGAAACCCTATACAGGGTGGCTATGAGTCGGAACCGATTCAATAGCACTTAACAACCACAACAACAACATTAGTCTTCAAGGAGTCTTGGTGTGGCGCTGTGGGATAAGGCACTGGACTGCAAGGTCGGTTTGTACCACAAGGTCGGCGGTTCAAAGTCACGAGCCCATCCTCTGAAACCGTATACAGGGTGGCTATGAGTCGGAACATTAGCTTCTAGGCTTCCTTAGAAATTGATACAAAAAGATACAATTGAGTTCATTTACTTTGCAGGTATTTTTTGTTGTTGTTAAGTGCTGTTGAGTCGAATAGTTTTATTTTATAAGTAGTATTTTGACTTGGTCTTTTCGAACCTAGGTATGGCATACCTATCAGAAATATGTAAAGTCGTTTCCTTTTGTTTTAGTGGATAAAGCAAAATCCCCAGGAGTTGATCCTAAGCAGTTGGCCGCAGAACTCCAGAAGGTTTCACTACAGCAGTCACCACTTGTTCTGTCATCAGTTGTAGAAAAAGGATCACATGTGCACTCAGGTCCGACATCAGCTGGGTCCAGTTCAGTTCCCAGCCCTGGACAGCCAGGGTCACCCTCTGTGAGCAAAAAGAAACACAGCAGCAGCAAGGTGAGAAATATTCTATTTATGATCCGAACCATTGCGTCATAAAAAGCTTGTTTAACATCAAGTATTGCAAAGCCTCACTCATGCAGAACCATTTCTAGAACACATCAAATTTTTAAAATGTTAATGCAACTACATTTTACCACGTTCAGGTATGTGTTAATTTAAATTAATTACTTATTGAAGTTCTATTTTAATAAATTGCTTCAAAATAATATCTAAAGTAGCCAAATATCACTATATTCATAATACTAGTTTCTGGGTTTAAGATATTTCCAGGTTATCTAATGATAATCTGAAAATATTCAAAGACAGTTTCTTCTTAAGTATAGCCTGAGTTACTGTTGCTAATTTATATGTGGTTTTTTGTCCAATTTTATTGTGGTAAAAAAAAAATGTAATAAATGTAACATTCGATAATTCAACAGTTTTAATGTGCACAATTTGATAAAACTCTCATTCTGGCCAATTTATGACTGTGACTTCAAACAGCATTCATCGGCTTACTATTTCTGATGTTATTCTTAGCTAGGATAAGTCTCCTAAGCTACAGATGAATATTTCTTATTGTTTTCTGAATACTTCCACCTAGAAGACCTAAATACTTGACAGACTCAACATAGCAAAATTTCCACACCAAACCATTATAGTTTTTCCATATTCCATAACCCTGATATTATTGATTTCAGAAAAGAACATCACCATCCTCCCAGGAAATTGAACATAAATTCAAGAGCATCATAAAAAGTATTTTCTTTTCTTTTATATTATGCATTCCGTTACTGAATCCTAACCCTGTGAATTCTAATTTTTTAGCAAATTTCTAATAATTTTCTAGTCTGACCTGCCAGTTTCTTTTAGCAAAACATTATTTTTGGCTGATATTGTTGCACTTGATACTGGTAACTTGATTCAGCTGTCTTCCTCCTACTTAATCTCCCCTCCAATGATCTTATTGGTGACACAGTGATCTGATTGTGTCATCATGCTATTTAACAAAATGTCCCTGATGCCTGGAATTTTGCCACCCCACCTCTGCCTGTCCTATCCTAAAACCACCTAATGTGGTTTTATTTTTTAATTTTTAGATTTGTATTGATTTTGTTGTTGAGAATATGCAAAACAAACATACACTAGTATAACAATTTTCTATATGTACACTCAGTGCATGATTACAGTTTAACATTTTGAGGAGTCTCCAGACTCTTTTCCACAGTGACTATAACATTTTTCAATCCCACTAGCAATGAAAGAGGGTTTCTATTTCACCACATCCTCTCCAGTATCTGTTGTTTTCCATTTTTTAAATCATGACCATCTTGTTGTAGTTGTTGTCAAGTGACATTGACTCAGTTTGGAACCATAGTAACCCAGTATAGGGTTTCCAAGGAGCAACTGGTGAGTTTATATCACTGCCCTTGTGATAAGCAGTCCAGTGCTTATCCTATAGCACCACACTAGAAGTATCTAGTGATTTTGATTTGCATTTTTAAATAATGAATGATTTTGAGTATATTTTCACGTGCTTATAAACCATTTGTATTTCTTCTTTGGTATATATCTTTTCAGGTCTTTACCCATTTTTTTTTTTTTAAGTGGGTTGTCTTTGTTGTTATTTACAGGACTTCTTACATATTCTGAATATTAAACACATATCAGATATAAGGAGCTCTGGTAGCTAGTGGTTATGAGTCAGGCTGCTAACCTCAAGGTCAGCAGCACAAAACTACCAGCTGTTCCATGGGAGAAAGATGAGGTTTATGCTCCCATAAAGATTTACAGCCTCAGAAACCCTATGCGGGGTTGCTATGAGTCAGAACCAACTCCACCGCACACCACCACCACCATCAGATATAAGAATCAAAAAACAAAAACAAAACTAAAAAATAAATAAGTAAATAAAAATTCCCCATCTATAAGCTGTCTCTCTTCTTTGTTCATAAATCTCTTTGATGAACTAAAATTTTTAATTTTGCTGAGGTCTCATTCATCTTTTTTTTCTTTGTTGCTCTTTCATACTTTAAAATCCTTGTCATATAGAACTTGAAGCACTAGCTCCGTCTTCTACTAAAACTTTTACAGTTTTAAATCTTACAATTAGGTATTTGATCCATTTTTAATTAGTTTTCACTTAGTTAAATAAAAATAGAAGTCACTAGAGTGCCTTAAAGAGTGAACCTACTATCTAGTTATCTTTCTTTCTTTTATATTCAGCATTTAGCAAGAGTAGATTTAAAAAAATATTTTTGATGGATGAATAAATTAATGAATAAATAAAATCAGTAATTCTTGACTGATTTACAATATGGTTTACATAAAAGGAAATACTTTTTTATTTGTTCTCCAACACTTACAGTATCAAAAACTTTTGAGATATTATCTGATGGTCTGAAATGTACATATATACCTCAGGTAATATATGTCCAAATATTAACTTGAGAGGCTGTGGTTTTCAATTTTTGCATTTTTTCAGTCATAAAACTACCTATTCCCAGGCAGTCCTGTATAAAAATAGTATATGTAGGCTAAGCACTAAACTGCTAACCACAATGTAGGTGATTCAAACCCACCAATCGCTCCTTGGAAACACTATATAACATCACTATGATTCAAAACTACCTCAAAGGCACTTAGTAACATGTTCTATTAAATATAAATATTTAAAACCTACAAATACTTAAATAAAATACTCTAAAACAAAACTGCATTTTCTTGAGTAATCAAAAAGATATTACTGTTTTCATAAAACTATAGTATTAAAACAGGCCTAACAAAATGAAATAATAGATTTATGGGTCTGTAAAATTACACGTTTTGAGAAGTGTAAGTAGATACCATATTCCCAAACAGCCAAATAAATGAAATATGTTGGCCAGGCAGTGTGCTCTGACAACATAGAAATTAATTTCAGAAGAAAGTTGAAATAATAAAACTGATGGAATTTATCTATAATGTAATATGTGTTTGTTTTTTCTTAATTTTTCAGCCTACTGATACAACAAAAGTCGTCTCTCATCCAATTACAGGGGAAATTCAGGTATGAAAGTTTTTAAAAGTCATCCTTACACCTTCCTGTTTTTCTATTTTTTCCCCCTCTGTTATAATGAACTGGTAAACATTGATAGAACCTCTCTGCATTGTTAGAAATATTCCACAACATATAGAGAACTGTAAAGGAAAATATTATGTTATAGGATCATATTTCCTTACAGAAATATTTTTATGACATTATACTTTGAAATCATTATATACCTGGCACTTGGCAGTGCTGATAATTTTGTGCCTCAGTTACTTTATATTTATTGAATGTTCATCAAAAATAGCAGACTCTCATGAAAATTTATAGGTGTCTCTTTAAGTCTTTCCTCTTACTTTCCTCAGTATCAAACACTAATTGCTGAGCAATTCTTTTAGGACTATGTTCTTCATAGTTAACCTGTGTAATTTACAAAATGAATTCAAGGGATTTTAAATAGAAAAATAGAACAAATAACTTTATTTTTTTAGTTTTCTGTGTTTGTTTGTATACTGTAATTAATATAAAATATATTCCTTTGTGTGGGTTATAACCAAAAAGTATTCAAAAAAATTATGCATTATATGATACAAATAGAACTTTAGTTAAAATAATATCACATAAAAGGAATGAATTAACGAAGTATAAAATAACAATTTGAAGATAGTAATTTCTAGATAAGGGAAAGAAGCAATAAGCCACAATTGCATCTTCAACCCATTCTAAATAGATTTTCTTGAAAGACTTCACAAAAATTAACAGAGATCTAAACTGGTGTGGTGCTGTGGGCTAATCTTTCAGACTGCAAAGTTGTTTGAACTGCAATGTCGGTGGTTCAAGCTCACCAACTGCTCCTCGGAAACCCTATACAGGGTCGCGATGGGTCGGAATCGACTCAACAGCACTTAACAACAACAACAAACTAATTTGAGGATAAGACTACAGAAGCACATGTATATAGCTGGAATAAGAAACCCAGTACTAGGAAAGACACTGCTACCAAAGAGTAGTGGAATGAGCTCAGCTTTGCTGTAATAAAACATTTCTGTAGATATAAATTGATACTAAATTTAAAGGAATCATGAACAAAACCCTAGGGATATTAGACATTAGAGAATAGAATGAGCTCTTGGAATATTTCTTATGGTAGTGATTTCAATTTTTCTTTTTCTTCTTTTCCAATACTTTTTTCCTAATGAAACCTTGGGCAGGGATCCAAGCTCTGTACCTGCTAACATTGGAGCTATTTTAATTGAGGAATACTGGGGACACTTCATGTCCTTTAAGAAGTGACTCCTAAAAAACCTCTAAAGACCTGACAGCAAAATTTCCAGTGCTGAGTTCATTTTTTTGGTGCTTTTTCTTTTCAATTTCTTCATAGTTTTAATGTTTATAAAATCTATGGATTTTCCTTTTCTTGATTTGATGTGAAGGTGTATTAAGTTTTTTGAGGTTACGCTATAATTTATTAATTTCTTCCCATTATAAAACAACCTGTTTTATCTTGAAATATGCTTGACTTCCTCACCATTTGGTATTCTGTAAGTATACTTTTTCCTCTTTTTGCTTTGTAATTGTCTTCATTATAGATTTACATCCGATTCCCAATTTTCAGTCTTATAGTTTTGTTTAACTCTGAGTACTTGTATATCGGGATTGAATTCTGGATGGTGTTCCTGTGTATGTCAGTCTCTGTTGTTTGCTGTAGTTGGTTCTCACTCCCAAGGATTCCCTTTAGTATTTTTTTGTAAAATTGGCATGGTTGTTATGAATTACTTTAATTTCTGTTTATCTGGAAAATTTCTAATTTTCCTGTCATAATCGAGGGATAGTTTTGCTGGGTATATGATTCTTGGTTGACAGGGTTTTTGTTTTGTGTTTTCTTTTTTCTTTTAGCATTTCAAGAACTGTTGCCTTCTTTCCTACATGGTTTCTACTGAGAAATCAGAGCTTAATCTTTTGGTTTTCCTTTATAGGTAACTTTTTTTTTTTTCCCCCTGAGCTGCTTTTAGTATCCTTTCCTTGCCTTTAATTTTGGAGAGTTTAATTATGAAATGTCTTGGTGATTTTATTTTGGGGTCTATCATGTTTGGGGTTTGTTCAGCTTTGTGAATGCTTATCTTCTCCTCTTTCATGATGTAAGGGAGGTTTTCTTCCAGCACCTTTCGACTACCTTTTCTGTATTTTTCTTTGTCTCTTAAAATCTGAGCATCCATAGGTTATTCCTCTTCATCTTGTCCCACATGAATTTTAGACTTTCTTTGTATTTTTTCTGATTGTTCTTCTATCTTACTATCATTGAGAGATTTATCCTCAAGCTCATTAGTTCTGGCTTCCATTGATTCAAATCTACTCATTTGCCCTTTCAATGTATTGTGCATTTCTGATATTTAAGTATTAATCTTCTAGATTTCTGTTTGCAGAATTTGTACTATCTCCAATTATTTTTTTGTTTTGTTTGTTTGTTCCTGCAGTGTTTTTCTGAGTTCTGGTTTTCCTTGACCTTTCTGTCAGTCATTTGAACACATCTAAATAGCGTTCTTCTGAATTCTTTTTTGGTAGTTTCAGTACCACTCTTTCCTCAAAAACATTTTCTAACTCTGCCTCTTGGTAGTTTGTTTATGCTACACTTGTTTCTTCATGTAAATAGAATTTTTCTACTGCTTTCTGAGTGTTGCTGTATTTGTGTTAAGTTGATAAATATATATTGGTGTATTCTTAGGCACTCACCATTTGCCTCCTGTTGGGTATGATCAGTTGATGAGCTTGTTCATTCACACAGTTTAGTTCAGTGTGGATTTAGCTGATGTTGCTTGTAGTTGCTGATCTCCTATATAGCAGTTGGTATTGGCTCTTGCCCAATTGGTGGGGATGAAAAGGATATGGATGTGGCTTGACTATATAGCTAAAGTTGCTGTCTCCTAGTATCCAACCACTGGGTCCATGCACTCCAAAGCAACCCACCAACAAAAATTGAAAACCATACACTTTTAGCAACCAGTAAGCTTTCCATTTCAATTTTTAAAAAAAATTGATTTGGGTACCTCATGCATTAAATATACTCTTATTTTGGTAGGGAAAAAGAGAGAATTAGGGAGAACTTAAAGAATTGAAGCTATTTGAAATTGTCATGAAGTTATTTGCAGATTATTTTGTATTATACGTTCCAGTACCCCATTAAAGCACATAGTTACTGTAGTTCTAAGCTTTTTTCATTTATTCTCTTCTTGCACTGTGTTTTGATTAATGCATCATGTTGCTTTCCTAATATTCAGAACAACTCTGGGGTTTTTTGGATTGAGAAAGGCCATTGAAGATTAAACAGAACCAGTTAAACCAAATAGAAAATATGCTAATGTGAGGAATTATTTTTGATTATGAAATTTTAATTGAGAATTGGACTCATCTAAATTACTATTCTGTTTTAAAAAAACAAATCTGTGTTGTGTGACTATTGAAAAATAGTATTTACATTTATAGACTTTCCTCCTTTGAAATATAGATCCATTCCTTTCTGTTATTTATAAACAAAAACAGAGCTAATGGAATTAATGTGTATTTCAAATGATGCCAAAGAATCTTTCACTCAGGAAAGAGAAAAGTCAGTTAGTTTAATCATGTTGAATTATACAGCCTTCTCCAAATATTTGTTTCAATTATAAATGTTTAACTATTCAAAGACAATTGTGGAATAATTGAACATCTATGAGACATTGTCTCATCTTTCTTCTTTGGCTTCTCAAATTAAAGAATAAGATTATATTACCTGAATATTTCCTTCTCTTAGAGAAATAGTCACAGAAAGAAAAACTGTAGGTTTAACATCAGATGCCAAAATGTAGGCAGGGATAAAATGGATGCACACCTTAACTATTCTTAAATTTCAGTATTGACAGATGCTATCTATTGGTCGTTTGCTCTTGTTGTTAGCTGCCTTCCAGTAGGTTTTGACTCACAGTGATTTTATGCACGATAGAACAAAGCACTGTCTGGTACTGCACCATCCTCACAATCATTCTGCTTGACATTTTCTAATAAATGTATTAATTATTTCAAAGTCCCAGTGTTTATATTAATGAGCAGTCACAACATTTACAATGTATTAAAAGTAGAAATTTACTTTAAATTGTAACTGTTATTGACAATATTATTTCCTTTCTAAATGTATTTCAGACAGTCTAGCACTTTCATTATAAAAAGAGTATGAACAGTACATTTATTAGGAATTAAAATATACCTGGGAGCTCCCAATTAAATTAAACATTACCTAAGGAGCTCTGGTAGCGTAGTGGATACAAATCAGGCTGTGACCCATAAGGTCAGCAGTTCGAAACTACCAGCTGTTCCGTGGGAGAAAGATGAGGCTTTCTGCTCCCATAAAGATTTACAGCCTCAGAAACCCTGTACAGGGTCGCTATGGGTTGGAACTGACTCCACGGCACTTAACAACAACAGTCTGTTCATGGAGTTTTGGTATGGCACTGCAAGAAAATGCACTGAACTGCAAGGTCCATTTGGACTGTAAGGTTGGCAGGTTGGACTGTAAGGTTGGCAGCTGCTCCTAGGAGACCCAATACAGGGTCATTATGAGTTAGAACAACTCTACAGCACTTAACAACAACAGTCTATTCCGCTACAAGTAAAAAGGAAGTGAGTATTAATAATACATATGAAAGTTTAAAAATAAGATATTGATATTATATTGGATGTAGGAAAAAGGTAAGCCTTTTTGCATAAAGATTTACAGCCTCAGAAACCCTATACAGGGTCGCTGAGTTGGAATTTGCTGGACAACCTACAACCACTACCACCATCACCAGTATATTGAATGATAATATATTTTGTGTTCTAAAGAAATAACCAACTATTTTGCTGTCCCCTAAAGCTTCAAATTAACTATGATCTTGGAAATCTCATAATACATATTCTTCAAGCAAGAAACCTTGTCCCAAGGGACAACAATGGTTATTCTGATCCATTTGTTAAAGTGTACCTTCTACCAGGGCGAGGGTAAGTAAAGAATCACTGTTACTTAAGTACTTATATTTTAGAAAATAAACTTTGTCCCATAGCTTGAAAATATAGTGGTATCTAGTCTCTAATTTCAAAGACAATATTTATGTGTAACTTAATTGTGTTTATTATTCTTTCTTTAACTTCTTCCATGTGATATTTATTCCCAGTTAGTAGATAAGGTAGAATTTAAAAAATTATAATTAACTTTAAGGCCTTCTAGGATAATCATAATCGTAATGAACCTGCCACAATGAGATGAAGTCAGTGTTTCAATTCTAGAAAACATTCTTGTTATGACCAATCAGATGGACTATTTAAGGAATTATTTGTGGCAGATTTTCAAGAATTGATTTATGCTCTCAAATTAATTTTTATTTGTGAACAACGTTAAAAGCCCCGTAAGTTGTTACTTATTTTTATAAGACATGTATATTATCTAATTTGTTAAAGTTCATTAAAACACTTCTATACTTAAAGTATAATATTTAAAATGTTGATAAAGGTAAATAAATGAAAAATAGTTCCTTAATCTCTTGTGTCACATAAAATTTTATATAAATTTTTATATAAAGTGAGTGTTCTTTGATGATGTGTAATTTTCACATAAGGAGTGCAAATTGTTGTGTTCTGGCATATAAATCAGTACTCAACAACCATTTCAAAGCAGTGATTTCAGACCCTCTAGATCACTTATCATATCTGAATAATTTCTAATAGCAAATTTCTATAATGAGACTATAATCAATATATTGATACATTTATTTCTGAGTTGATAAAGTGATTAATTTCATTTTATTTTATGTTCATTTTCTTTAAACTTATTAAGTAAGATTTTAATATTGATTTTTAACTGAGAAATTTCAAACATGGTACAGAAAGACAGAAAAATATAATTAGCCATCTTGTACCCTTCACTCAGCTTTAACAATTTTCACTACTGTTTCATTTCTTTCCTCACCCACTCCCCTTACAGATAATTGTGAGGTAAATCTCAGTTACGATAATAAGATTTTTTGCAAGTATTTTAGTATATAATTTTAAAAGATAAGGACCCATGTTTTTTAAGATATCATATATAACAATACTGATTTCAAAAATTATTTAATTCCTTAATAATTTTTCCAACTTTCTTATAATTTTTCTATAGTTGGATTGATAACCTAAGTGACATATAAAACACACTCAGCAGTATCAGAATACATGTTTGTTTGTTTTTTAAAATACATGTTATTTTTAAATGAATGGAAAGTTCACCAAGATGGACTATGTTCTGTGTCCTAAAACAAATCCCCACAAATTTAAAAGCATTAATACTACAAAATACATTCTCTGACTATGGCTTGTTCAGGTTTGTTCTTTACACACACATATATTAATGTAGAATTTATATATGTGTGTGTAAAGAATTTATATATTGCATTAATTCGCTGTTTACTCATTATATAACCTTTGGCCGATCACCAATATCTTTGAGATTCAGTTTCCCTGTTGGTAATGAGAGTACCAATATATCAGAACCATAACTTAGTTTGTTAGCGGAATAAAATTAAAGAAGATGTAAGAAAGTAATTTGAACATTTCAAGGTGCTATGTCAGATCCAGTACACAGCCTTCATTTAATCTTCCCAAATATTTTTATTTAGAAACTTAGAATAACTAGTATTGTTGCTCTAGTTTTATTCTATTGAAAGTCTGAAAATTCCTTTATCATTTATGTGGTGGTTACCAACAAGCCACATAGCTTTGGAGAGGAAGATTTTACTTTATGTTAGTTGATTTACATCTTTATGATGTATATCTTGATATACATTTAAAAATGAGTATAACAGCATTAGTAAGATAACTTCACTCTGCCTCAGAGTTGAGTCATTTGACTATCATTGTTATTTAATAAGGACCTAAGAGGAAATCATTGCCAAGAGTTTGACTCTAGTTAGTGTTTGTTAATGGATGAATGAAAATGAGACAAGGTCATTTGTTTTCCATTTTTCTAGTAACATACTGGAGAATCATCTTAAAGTATTTGGAAATCCCAATCCTTTATTGTGTGATGCTGTGGGTTAATGCACAGGACTCCAACATTGATTTAAACCTCAAGATTGGCAGTTTAAGCTCACCAGTTGCTCATGGGAAACCCTATACAGGGTTACTTTGAGTCACAACCAATTCTACAGCACTTAACAACAATCCTTTATTAAGAGGAACCCTGGTGACACCATGGTAAACTCTGTGGCTGCTAAACAAGAGGTCAGCAGTTCAAATATCTCAGCCACTCCTCTGGGAAAAGATGTGGCAATCTGCTTCCATAAAGATTTATAACCTTGGAAACCTTATGGGGCAGTTCTATTTTGTCTTATAGGGTTGCTATAAGTTGGAATCAACTCGATGGCAATGGATTTGACTTTATTAACTATGGGATATATTCCAAACGAAATGTTGTAAACTCGAATAACCAGAAAGAGTAGGCAGGTCACATTAATTTAGGGAGTAAATGCCCTACCTGAAGTCATCCTCATGCAATTTGTCAAACAAAACATGCATGCTGAGTGGGATTTGGCCCGAAAACAGCCAATATACTAGTCCTATTTGCACAGGATTGCTAACCGAAAGGTTGGCAGTTCAAACCCACCAGCCACTCCTTGGAAACCCTATACAGGGTCGCTACAAGTCGGAATTGACTCTATGGCACTAAACGACAACATTCAAATCCTAATCTTTTTTCATTTAATTATAACTAATTATTACAGTAGTATTTATGAATTGGTGACTTATTGTATGTGTCATATATTACTTTTCTGTTAGTTTTAATAGTTACATAAATAGAATTACATGACTAGTCATGTAATTTCTGGTATGTTGTTGTTGTTAGGTACCCTGAAATCAGTTCCAATTCATAGTGGCCCTGTATAAGGTTTCCAAGGAGCAGCTGCTGGATTTGAACCACCCACCTTGTGGTTCAAACCAACTTTGTGGTCAAGTGCCTATCCTACAGTGCCATAGCTGTTCTAATTATTACTCTCAGATTTTCTTTCTTATTCCTGTTCCTAACATTTTTTTTTCTTCCTATCTTCTCTACTTTTCCTGTTGTATCCTTCACTCTTGCTCTTGGAAACAATGCAGTCAAGTCATGGTTGTCCAGAATGCAAGGTAGAGTTGGTTATTTTTCAGTGTCAAGCAATACTGTTATGTCTAGAATTCTATACTTTACATTTTATACATATTCATCTACATTTCAACAGGATTTATAACTTTTATTTTTCTACATTGTAGGGTCTATATAATTAGAATACTGAGTAATTTGTTCTGGCCTCAATGTTACTAAATAACTTTAGATGTGTGTAATAAGACACAGAAAAGAAAACATAAAAGTATGAATAAGAAAATCTTACTTTAAAATTAGACATGTCTAAAGTTTTCATTTATCGTCTGTCCACTAATATTCTCTTAGTCTCACACATTACCATCATGGTTAAGTTATCCTGGGTCTTCTGTTACAAACAAAAACATTGCAAGCTGTTATTCAAAAGGATTTAAGTGATCTTCTGGATGTTCAGTACTAGGTGTGTATCTCATCTTAAAAACAAAAGTTATCTGGTCTGTTTTCTTCACTTGGACCTGACATTGAAACAGGTTTGTACCTTTATACCCCATTCTTTATAAAACTATTGCTATGCCCTATAAGATACATTACTCTGCCTGCTCTAATGCATTGGCAGCAACATTCAAGCACTCTCCTTTGTTTGACAATAGTAGGAAAATGTTATCTGGTATAGCTCATAACATGCATCATTGCATTGTCAACCAAGGCTGGTTTATAACACATAGCTCAAAACACAGTTTTGTTGTTTTTAAATTTTTTTTGCACATCTCTTATTTACATTTCAAATTAAATGTGTTATTTAGCTGAGGAGGTGAATCATGTACCATCTGTAGCAATAGGGCGATGAGAATTTTAATCCTACCCAGAATATCAATGATACAGCATTTGTTTTTATATGTGATTTTAAAATTTGAAATTTTACTAATCCAGACAAGCTGTTGCCCAAGTGAAGCAATTTCTGATTTTAAAAGTCATGAATATTTAAATATTTCATGAATATTTAAATACTCCAATGAATAGGGTTAGTGTCACCATAGCCTTTCCAGCTCTCAGAATGTTTTCCTTTCCTTACAGTCACTAAACTCGGGTAGGCAGTGAGCTCTGACACTTTGATAAGTCCCTTCTGATGACTGGCTTGTGACCATGGCACATGCACATCTCTCCAATGGCTATATATATAATAAGAAAATACTTCTGTGTCAAAGAAACAGTGTTATTTTGTAGCAGGCATTATCAGTCATATTATTGAGAACCTTTCTGGTTTTTATCCAAAGGAACTGCAGGGAAATTATCAGATTGTCTACATTTGTAGACAATTTGTAGTATGTAGTCAATAGTATTATCTATGCAAAAATGAGATACAGAATGCTTGATCTGCAGAATTATATTAAATTATTTAGCAACAATATAGAGAAACCAAACAGCTTTTCTTTAATAGTAAAATGTTATAGATTTCCCAATCTTTTAACAAATATCCTGTTCCTAATAAACTAGTAAAGTATTACACTATATTTTCTTTTAATTTTCTCTTCCCACTCTTTGATTAATATACTCAAACATGTCAAGTAAGATGAGGTATAAAAAAGATTGGGAAAAAGCCTGAATAGTCCATGAAGTCAATACTTGACACCCAAATAATTGTGATTACAATAAACGTATCTGAGGTGTCTCTCTCTGGTTTCCTCTCACCATGTTGTTTGGCAAGGTACAAATGTTTTCCTCTTAATAAGTGTGCAATTTTGCTTTGATTAAAACTAGTTTTAGCTATTAAAATACCTGGAAGCCCAATCTTTGCTATACTTTCTCTCACACCCTTGTTAGAATATCAAACTTTCATCCATTTAAGTTTCGTATAAGTGTGTATATATTTAAAATATGAAGATCAAAGCTTATTTTATTTCAATATATTTTAAGGAAAAACATAACTACAAGCATGTGTTCAGGACATTTATTTCACCCAGGCTAGGTGTCAGACAACCTGCTAGGTGCTGAGTTGAAAATCAACAACATAGCCATGGAGCCGTCAGGAGCATGGAGACCAATAAAACCACAAACAATAAACATAGCATTCCCCAGATAAAGAGCTTATAACATGGGATGTGTCCTATCTGTATATATCAAGTCCAGTAAAGAAAAACTAAATAAAAGAATCAAGTCCTTAAATGTTTCAGATAATTCAACAGAGTCCCAGACAAAGAAATCATTACACTCTCTTCCTTCTGCAAATAGTTTTGTTCAAGGTTTGTTTTCAAGAATTATCTATCTTGATATATGTAGTTGTATTTAATTAATTTTAATTATTGTTTACTAATTCATTGAATGAATGTATCACACTGCACTTATTCACAAGTATTATCACAATGTGCTATACTATTGAAAATAACATCACAGTTAATGTGCTTCAAAAATATGTATGTAGGAGAATTTTTCTAGAAGTGGAGTAAGTAGATGTGGGATTTTATGACTGATAGAATATGTGAACTTGAATTTTCAAAAGGCACTAAATATTGGTACATTTGTCTCAAAAGTGTGTGCACAAGTTTATACACTCCATCAAAATTCTCTGAAATTTAATGTCTCTTTACATGAATGTCTATACCTTTCCCCACAAGTAATGTCTGCATTTCATTTTGGATGGTAAAATTGTCAAACCCTGCTTTTATTGTTGTACATTCAACAACATGGTTCTAAGTGAGAACAGTCCTGTTTCATTCTTTAAATTGAACTCAGTTAACAGCAGCTCAAATATGAGATATTATGAGATTCAAACACAGTTAATTTCAATCTTGTTTATACATTGGCTTTATCTAGTAGCTTTTTAATATCCCAATACTCAGGTCTACCCAATACCAATTTAATCAGACTCACCTGGGTAGGGGGAGGATTCAGATCCTTACATGATCCTAATAGACAATTGTAAAAATGACACCAACCATGCCACCCATAGCATTCTACTTCTCATCAGGATTGATAATCCTTGCAGTGGCCACACAGAACTCAGACACCACAATTATGGGGTTTATAAGGAAGCTAACAGGTTACAATGTAAGGTCAGAAAGTGCCCGGGGCACAGTTCTTTCCCTCAGGACAGCTTCTCCTCAGTCATCCCACATGACTCTTTTTAGCCATGGGCAGCTGATCTGGTCTCCGCCCTATTCTGCCAGTGTTACAACGGTTTTGTTGTTGTTGTTACCTGTGGTCAAGTTAGTTCCAACCTATAGCGACCCTGTATAGGGTTTCCTAGGAGCAGCTGGTGAACAGGAACCACTGACCTTATGGTTCAAACCAACTTTGCAGTCCAGTGCATGCCCAAGGACACGCCACTCCACTATAAACCTGTATCCAAAGGCTTATGATCTAGCTCCATGGTTTATCAAAACTAGCTCTCCAATTAAGTGTCTGGAAGCATGCATTGCACACTTGAGCCTCCTTCCTAAATGCACTCAACTTTACTTTCTCAGTGGTCCAGGAAATCTGCCACCTGTCTAATACTCTGGCTCTTGGCTCTGCCACTGCTCCTCTGTCACTCCTCTGGTATCACAGCTTTTTGTCCCTGAGTTGAGGAGGTTCACTGTGCAGGGATTTGGGGCCCAAATGATGCACTCCACTCCTGGCTTTTCTTTCTTGATGATAGTAAGATCCCTCTTCCTGTTGCAGAGAAGACTTATTTTATACCAAGCTTTTAAATCACAATTTTCTCTGTTAACAGTCAATCACTGAATCATATCATCCTGTTACATCAGCATCTTCTCCCATCTTCTCTTATCCAGACCCATCAGTATGAAAAAGTTGTTAGGTGGGAATTACAAAGATTATAAGTAGAATATCCAGATGAAATAAGTCACTGCACTGCAGCAATCAGCCTGCCTTTGCACATAATTGGTGGGAGAGAAAATAAAATTAGAAGAAAGCACTTGACTATAGGTACATCTGTAAAAGTGGACAGTGAACTGGAGTTTGATTTCCCATAGTGTTATTGAGAATGGATAACAATACTAGGCATTTCAGGATGTGGCAACACTTGAAATCAGGAATGTAGTAGTAGTTACTTCTGCCTCTAATTTGCATAGAATAACAGATTACTAAAACCAGAATTCAGTCACTTCAGACAAAGGCAGTTAGTGAGGTTGAGATATCAGAACTCCAAACGAGTAGGTTGGTGTTCAAGATTCCACCAGACTTAAAGTGTTATCTAGAACCTGATATTTAAGTCTAATCAAAAAATCCAGAAAAATGCAGCAAAATTAAAAGAAAGGGCTCGTCAGAGTGGTCACCATTGGCTAATAGCAGATAGCAGTAATCTAATTACAACGCTCTTAACTGTTTGGTCCAGGTAATGATATTCCATGAGACTTGATTAGGATAGGTTTTGAAAAATAAACGGGATTGATTTAAACTTCTAACTTATTTGTTAGGGACAAGTAATCTCACATGTACCAAATGGATTTAGATTTGGTTAACCATGTAACATAGGCAATTGACGGGAATCAGTAATTTCTATTTAATTGGTGTCATCTTGATTACTATCACTCATCTGTTGGTTTGTGGTACAGTGGTTGTTTGTGTGTTACTGTGATGCTAGAAGCCATGCCAGCAGGATTTTAAATACCAGTAGTTATCACTCATGGTGGAAAGATTTCAGCTGAGCTTCCAGACTAAGACACACTAGGAAGAAGGCGAGGCAGACTACTTCTAAGTGCTTAACCCCTGAAAACCTTATGAATAGTAGGATAACACTGTCAGATGTAGTGCCAGAAGACGAAAACATTATGAACAGCAGCAGAGAATTGTCAGCTATAGTGTTGGAAGATGAGCCCTTCAGGTTGGAAGACACTGCATCATGCTTGGTAAAATGGAGGGTCAAAGAAAATGAGGAAGACCCCAAAAAGACAGATTGACACAATGGCAGCAGCAATGGACCCAAGTGTAACAATTGTGAGAATTGCACAGGATTGGGCAAGTGCTTTCTTCATTGTGCATAGAGTCTCTATGAGTCAGAGTCGACTCAACAGCACCTAACAACAACATGGATTGATTAAGGAGCTCTGGTGGGGTAGTGGATTATGGATAGGGCTACTAACCCAAGGTCAGCAGTTTTAATCCATTACCACTCCATGGGCGAAAGATGAAACTTTCTGTTCCTGTAAATATTTATAGCCCTGGAAACCCTTTATATGATCACTGTGAGTTGGAACTGACTCAACAACACACAACAAGACAATGATAAGTTAATTAAATATCATACTTTACTAAGAGTGTCAGGATATACTTTTAATATAACTTTAAAAATATTCATGAAATCTAAGCTACAGCAACAGCCATTCTTCATCCTTTATTCGGCCAACACAACTATTATAGTTTACTACACAGAAAATTAATTGAGAGATGCTCTTGCATGGTTTACATAATTTGAGGTTAAGCTATTGGTAAAGTAAATAAATTATTGTCTGTGGGGCAAGAAGACATTGGTGTAACCATATAGCTTAGGTAATTATCTCATGCATTCAAGAAAGGGTAACATTTCTAAAATTATAGTATAATTAGCAGAACACCTACAACCTTTCTTTATTAAAAAAAAAAAAAAAAGTAGAATAAATAAAACTAAAGATTTCTGACATATTTTTAAATCATCATGTGCGTTCAATTGAAAATCAGGTCAAAGACATGAGGATGCTGAGATGATTGTATAGTCATTCAAAGCAAAATGTCAACTTGGAAAGTCTGCATGCCCTTCAGGTTGACTCTAACTCATCAATTAAAGTGAATAATTAAGATAAATATTCTTTTTTTCCTCTCAATTCAGTGCTGAGTACAAGAGAAGGACTAAATATGTTCAGAAAAGTCTTAATCCTGAGTGGAATCAAACAGTAATTTATAAAAGTATCTCCATGGAACAGGTACGTAATTACTTTCTATGTAACAGAGTTAGACAAATATAAGAATTGTTAGGGAAAAATATTGAATGATTGGAATCCATATCTCTTTTACACACAAAAAATCGTAAAAGTTGCGTTAAATATATGTAAGAAATGTAGCCAGTGAAAGTCAATAAGTAAAATTCAAATATAAATAAATAATTAAAATAGGAAGACTAATTGAGATTTTCCATTCATTACTTCAAGTTTTAAATATTTGAAATAGATTGAGTCATATATATTATATCTTTGGGGGAAATATTTTACAACTGATGTTATCTTGGCTTAAAGAATTCAGAGAGATATTAAGAATTCATGCATAGAAATTTATTATCAACCTAGCAACATTTTAGGAAATCATTTATCTAAAACTTTTGGAATATGGACTTGTGAGACTAATCTATACAAAAGAAAATGAGCATAAAGACGACTATCATAAAGGATAATTCACCACAAATAAATGACTTGAGACAAAGTTGCATTAATGTGCTTGTGAAATTGCATACCATAGCTTTCCAGAAATAACAAAAAAGATAGTTTAGACTATTGAATACAGAGAGAAAGCATACAAATACAACGGGTAGAAGACATCCTTATTAAACAATTTACATGAATTGTCTTTTAAACTGAAATTTGTAATTTGCCCTCTGTACAATTTATAAATAGATAATAAAGCTAAATATAAATTATAATCGGAGTTCTTGAAATACAAATGAGTTAAATTCACCTGAAGAAATGAGATAAAGCTATTTTTTTTATATTTGGCTGAAACAATAAACTATGATCTGAATAATTTATCTAAATTATCTCAGATATTTTTATAATCTGTGAATTTCATGTGTTTTATAGAGTCTTGGTGTGGCGCTGTGGGTTAATGTGCCAGACTGCGAAGTAATTTGAACTGCAAGGTTGGCAGTTCAAGCTCAACATCTGCTCTTTGGAAACCCTATACAGGGTCGTTATGGGTCGGAACCGACTTGATGGCACTTAACAACAACAAAAGATTATTTATCGATTTTGTTTTCTATTTTTAAAACTGGAGGGGATGGATCAATAGGAAATAAGTAAAGGTTACCTTTTTTTTTTTTCACAAAATACTAAAACCCTCCAGTTCAAAGATTAGGCTAGATTATAAAAATCATTGATCTTTTACATAATATTCAATATAAACTCAAATAGCTTTTGATAACAATTTAAGTAAGCTGAAGGAGCTCTGGTAGCGTATTGGTTACGAATCGGGCTGCAAACCTTACGGTCAACAGTTCGAAACTACCAGCTGTTCTGCGGGAGAAAGATGAGACTTTCTGCTCCCGTACAGACTTACAGCCTCGGAAACCCTGTACAGGGTCGCTATGAGTCGGAACGGACTCCACGGCACATAACAACAACAACAACAAGGGTTCAAGAAAGTGAAAATAAGTGGGTTTGTTGTATGTATGTAAAAAAAATATATATATGATGGTAAAATGGAATTATTGCCACTTTGATTTAAACTGCAGCTCAAGAAGAAAACACTGGAGGTGACAGTCTGGGATTATGACAGATTTTCTTCCAATGATTTTCTTGGTGAGGTAAGCCTCTGTTTGTCTTTTCTTTACTTGAAGTCATTGTAAACCACCACCAGTTAAAGCTTGATGCAGAGCATATTTCTTAAGCTTATAAGATAACCACTTTTGGATAATATCCTTTGGTTGATGGAATTTATTTCCTGATTTCCTCTTTGATTCAATGTACAGCAGCAACTCAGAAAATGATTTTCACTACTTGAGGTATATTATAATGAACATATAAGATAAACTATTTATTGATTTGAGAAGAAAACATACGATACCATGAGTACAAATTACTGTGTTAAAGAGTTCAGAAAAAAATTAGTATATTATAAAATGAACTTTAAAAATTTTTATTGCATTTTTAGGTTAATTAATTACTGTTAAGTATGTATGTCTAAAATGACATGATACTCTCTATTGTTATTTATGTATTATGTATGAAAAAAAGCACCTCTCAAAACATTTAAAAATCAAACTGGAAATGGAAAAACACAATAGAAATTATTTTTATATAAAATCACCAGAATCAAAATAACCTAATCATGAAATCTGTTTGTTGATGTTCAATGTCGTTGAATAGGTTCCAACTCATATTTACCTGTATCAGGTTTCTGAGGAGCAACTGGGGAGTTTGAACTGCCTACTTTGCGGTTCAAACCAACCTTGAGGTTCAGACCTTATCCTACAATGCCACATCTTGTAGGGTTTTTTTGTTTTTTCATTTATTATGTTCTAAAAACTTTTTTTTTCCCTTAGAGCAGAAGTTAAGAATGCATTTTTTTTAAAAAAAAAAGAAGTAATTATCTCTAAATATAGAAAATTTAATCTTCTTTTCATAGAGACGTCATTAAATAGTTACAAAATCTGAGGTAACTCGAGGACTTATTTGGTACCTAAGCTTTATATCCTTTTTTACCTCCTCAAACTAGATCATTTGTCCCTGACCAGTAGACTCAATCCTAGTACCGTCACTTTGACTAATGTTAATCTTAGGCAGGACTAACTAACTACTTTAGGGTATAAGCTCCATCTGCCTTAATACCCCAATTCAAACAACTAAGTTTTTGAAGTCCTACTAATATTTAGTCTTCTTATGTTTACATGAATTTAGAACATATTTCCATTGTGCTATAATACCATAACTATCCAAACTTACACACTAACCATTAAAGCCAGTAATGATGAAATTGAAGAATACTATCAACTTCTTCTGTCTGAAATTGATCAAACATGATAACTACTGGTATTGAAATTCAAAGGTTGGAAACAAAGAGGAAGGATCAACAGTTGGAAAATATGGCCTTGGTGATAGAAATGATGCTAGCAATTGTATGATAGGATTTTGCAAGACCAATGACTTACTTATTGGAAATATATTTTTATAAACCAACCTAAAAGTTGATTATACCCATGGATCTCACCAAATGGAAAACACAGAAATCAAGTTAACTACTTCTGTAGGAAGAGACTGTGGAAAAGCTCAGTATCATCAGCCAAAACAAGGCCAGGAGCCAACTGTGACACAGAACATCAATCACTCGTGTAATTTCAGGAAAATAAAAACAAATCCATGAAAGCCAAAATAAGACCTTGAACATATCACACCTTAATTTAGAGACTATCTCAAGAACATATTTTATTAATTAAACACTAATGACCGAAGACCAGAAGAACAGTGGGATGACATTAAGAACGTCTCACAGGAAGAAAGCACAAAGTAACTACAAAGACAGGGAAGAAAGAAAAGACCCAAATGTATGTCAGAAGAGACTCCAAAACTTGGACTCCAGCATAGAGATGCTAAAGCGAATGACTGAAATGAGAAAGTCAAAGAGCTAAACCAAAAATTTCAAAGGGCAGCTCTCGAGATGACAAAGTCAAGTATTAAAATGAAATGTTCAAAGAATTGGAGTTGGAAAACCAAATGGGAAGAACATGCTAAATATTTCACAACCTGAAAGAACTGAAGAAAAAATTCAAGCCTCACATTTCAATTTTGAGAGATTCTGTGGTGTGGCACCATAGGATAGGCACTCAACTTCAAGGTTGGTTTGAGCCATAAGGCTGGCAGTTTAAACTCACCAGTCACTCCTCAGAAACCCTATATAGGGTCACTTACGAGTCAGAACTGTCTCTATAGCACTTAAAAACAACAACAATGGGCAAAATATTTAATGATGCTAAAAGCATCAAAAGAAGATGGAAGATATACAGAGTCAGTGTACCAAAAATAAATAGTTGATGTTCAAGCATTTCAAGAGGTAGCATATGATCAAGAACTGATGGTACTGAAGGAAGAAGTACAAGCTGCACTGAAGGCACTGAAGGAAAACAAGACTTACAAAATTGACAAATTGAAATTGAAATGATGCAGCACTGGAGTCACTCTTTCATCTATGCCAAGAAAGTTGGAAGACAGTCACCTGGCCAATCAATCGAAAACTTCCATATTTGTGCCCATTCCAAAGAGATATGACCCAATTGAATGCAGAAACCATTGAATAATATCATTCATATAACATACAAGTAAAATTTTACTGAAGATAATTCAAAGACGGCTACAACAGTACATTGGCAGGGAACTGCCAGAAATTCAAGCCAGATTCAGAAGAGGACGTGATACTAAGAATGTGATTGCTGACATCAGATGGATCTTGGTTGGAAGTAGAGAACATCAGAAAGATGTTTACTTGTGATTTATTGACTATGCAAAGGCTTTTGACTTATAACAAACTATAGTTAACATTGTGAAGAATGGGTATTCCAGAACACTTCATTGTGCTCATGAGGAACCTATAAATAGACAAAAGAGGCGGTTGTAACAAAACAAGGGGATGCTGACTGGTTAAAATCAGAAAAGATGTGTTCCAGGGCTGTATTCTTTTACCATACTTATTCAATCTGTACATAGACCAAGAGACATTCATTCAAACAGAACAAGGGGACCCTGAATGGTTTTAAATCAGGAAAGGTATGCTCCAGGATTGTATTCTTTCACCATACTTATTCAATCTGTACATAGACCAAGAGACATTCATTCAAACAGAACAAGGGGACCCTGAATGGTTTTAAATCAGGAAAGGTATGCTCCAGGATTGTATTCTTTCACCATACTTATTCACCCTGTATGCTGAGTAAATAGTCTGAGAAACTGAATTATATGAAGAACAAGGCATCAGGATTGGAGGAAAACCCATTAACAACCTGTAATATGTAGATGTTACAACCTTGTTTGCTGAAAGTGAAGAGAACTTGAAATATTTACTGATGAAGATCAAACACCACAGCCTTCAGTATGGGCTGCACCTCAGTGTAAAACAAATGAAAATCCATGTTAATGACCCAGTAAATAACATCATGATAAATGGACACAAGATTGAATTGTCAAAGACTTCATTTTGCTTGAATCCACTATTAACACTTATTAGAAGCAGCAGATAAGAAATAAAATGACATATTGCAATAGATGTGCTGCAAAAGACCTCTTTAAAGTGTCCAAGAACTAAAATGTCAGCCTAACCCAAGCCCTGGTATTTTCAGTAACCTCAAATGCATTTTCTAACCCTAAAGTTAGAAAATGACAGTGGAAGAATTGATGCATTTGCATTATGGTGTTGGTGAAGAATTGAAAGTACCATGGACTACCAGAACAATCAAATCTGCATTGGAAAAAATATATATATAGTATTTATCTCTATCCTCTTTAATCCTTGCATTCCTCCCTGTGTCTTCAACCTGTCTTCATCATTCTTCTGCCAACTTCTCTCTTGTTGTATTTGCCTTCCCAGTCAACCAAGTTAACAAATCTACCCTTTAGCCTCAGGGTAGGGAATGTCCAAACCCCGGGCCAAATAAGGCCTGCAAAATCATTTGTTCTGGCCCT
>NW_006408528.1:27207926-27235686 GCF_000296735.1 Chrysochloris asiatica
TTATGAGTCAGACCTGGCTCAATGGCACCTAATAGTAACAAGAAGAAAGAAAAAATGCTGCCAACTATAATTTCTTGGCATTCATTGTTTGTCGTGTCCCTATTTCAAATGTGAACTAAAGTATGTTTTTAAATAGGAAAAATAAGTTAGCAAGTGCAAATGTTCATTTTCTTTCATTCTGTTCTTCTTGTGAGGAAAACCATATATTTTTTCAAAGTGCTAGTCAAGTTTAGGGCTAGATTTATTCATGTCATGAAAGAAAGCTTTGATGCTTATAAAGAGATTCACCTGTGAGACTATCTTTTTGCATCATCTAACAACGAATTTCATTAACATTCAAAAATAGTGTATATAGTTCAATCTAACCAAAGGTTTATGGAGTACTGGTGTGGCACTGTGGGCTAATACACTTTACTGTGAAATTGTTTTAACTACAAGGTCAGTGGTTCAAGCTCACCATCCACTCCTTGGAAACCCTATACAGGGTTGCTATGGGTCGGCATCGACTTGACAGCACTTAACAACAACAACAAAAACCAAAGGTTTATTCATCGTCTGATATACATAAGGCACTATGCCCAGTATAATGGATGATGAAAAAAGTGAGGTAAACTCAGGGGAAGGTAGGATCCCCAGTGAATAGTTTTCATCTTGTCTAGAAAGGTCAGGTAAAAGGAGATGGGGATAAGATTCTTATGATCCTATAGTGAGTAATTGTTATCATGACTAATTGTGACTGTCACATCTGTAAAAGTAGAAGTTTTGTAACAAAAAGCAGGGAGTAGTTAATCTTACAGTCCAGGAACAGAGGGCAGTGACACCAGAGATGGAGGCAAAGAAGAAGACATGGAGAGATAGAGCAGCAGAGGGCTCTAGACTCAGGGAAAGAGAAAGGCTGTGTGATGGCAGCCGGAGGCAAGCTTGCAGAATGTGCCTTTTGGTTGTTTAAATTATATATTCCTGAGTGTTTTTGTGTGCGCACACACACACCCAAAAAAATAAATAAATAAACATAGACACAAAAAAAACACCAAAAAACCCAGAGGGAATAGAAGCAAATTCTGTTGAATGATGATGCATGGAGGGAATTGTAATCATTGCAATGAAACAATGACCGTAAAACCGATATTCTCCATGTAAACTATTATTCAATTCATGATAAAAACTTTTTTAAAAAGTGAACTAAACAGCGGCAGCACTTCAAGTTTATACTATGTGCTTTGGTTGATATCCTTAAGTACGTTTTAGATCATAAGGTTGGGGGTGGGGAGGGTCGGCAAATGAATAAAAGGTTAACTCATGAATTCCATTGATCTATTGCACTGTTTTTCAGGTACTGATCGATTTATCTAGCACATCTCACCTCGATAACGCTCCTAGGTGGTATCCTCTTAAAGAACAGACTGAAAGCATTGATCATGGCAAGTCTCATTCCAGCCAGCAGTCCCCAAAGCCTTCTGTCATCAAAAGTAGAAGTCATGGTATCTTCCCTGACCCATCCAAGGGTAGGAGATATTTCAAGTAGAAAAAGTGTTTGTCTATTAATTCAGTTAGTATTTTCTGTATACCTCAGGAGTCCTGGTGTGGTTCTGTGGATTAATGCGCCAGACTGCAAAGCCGTTTGAACTGCAAGGTCGGTGGTTCAAGCTCCCCAGCTGCTCTGCAGAAACCCAATACAGGGTCTCTATGGGTCAGAACTGACTCGATGTCATTTAACAACAACAATATATTTAAAAGCTTAGATTACATTTATATTGTTGTTAAGTGCTGTCAAGTTTGACTCACAGTGTCCCTGTATAGGGTTTTCAAGGACCAGCTGGTTGGGTTTGAACTGTCAACCTTGTAGTTTTCAGTCCAGTACTGATCCCACAGTGTTACACCAGGGATCCCAATACATAGGTTGTTTTGTTGTTGTTGTTGTTGTTAAGTACCATTAAGTTGGTTCCAATTCATAGAAACCCTTTATAGGGTTGCTAAGGAGCGGCTGGTGAGTTCGAATATCTGATTTAGCAGTTTAAACTGACCTTTCAGTCCAGTGCTTATCCTACAGTGCCACAAGACTCCATTACACTATCCAATACTTGAGTTGTTGTTGTTGTTGTTGTTAAGTGCCTTCAAGTCAGTTCCGACCCATAGTGACCCTGCATAGGGTTTCTGAGGAGCAGCTGGTGAGCTTGAACCGCAGTTCCTGCAGTTCAAATGGCTTTGCAGTCTGGCACATTAACCCACAGTGCCACAGCAGGACTCCAAATACATGGGTGTTGTTGTTGTTAATCCGTCGAGTCTGTTCCTACCTATAACAACCCTGAACAGGGTTTCTGAGGCTGTAAATCTTTACAGGAGCAGAAAGCCTCATCTTTCTCCTGCGGAACAGCTGGTAGTTTCGAACTGCTGATCTTGCATTCGCAGCCCGATTCATAACCATTATGCTACCAGAGCTCCTTACGCTACATGGGTAGTACCATTCAAAAAATGATGGATATGGAGTTCTGGTGATAAGCACTCTACCTCAAGGTCTCTGTTTGAACAGCAAGGTTGGTGGTTAAAACTCATCAGCTGCTCCTCAGAAACCCTATACAGGCTTGCTATGAATCAGAACTAACTCTAGAACACTTAACAACAAAAACAACAGCGGACTCAGGAGAGATGGATTTATCCTCCAGCCAGTCCATATTTAAGTGTATGACTTTGTGATCTTCACTTCTCCACTCTCCTTTTTACAACCTGTAAAATGGAGGCAGTTGGATTCTATTGGCTTTCGGGTATTTTTCCTATCTCAAACTCTATGGTAATATGACTTTAAAATAATGTACTGTAGTATTTCATAAAGAAAATATAACATTCTTCACTAGCTCACTGGCTAGACATAATGACCATTATCATTTAGGCATATCCAAACTATAGTTTAAAAATAAATCAGTAGTAATGTCATAGATTTGGCTCTGTGGTATACGCAGTGTTCCCACTTGACTTTTTCTTTGGGGAGATTTATTACTAACTATCGACCCTGTACAGGGTCGCTATGGGTCGGAACCGACTCGACGGCACTTAACAACAACAACAACAAATCCCCTAATACAACTTTAATTACTGCCTGTATGAGGTAACCCTGTAGTATCTTACCTAGATACACTGAGCTATTTACTAAAACTCAATGTAAATTTTTATACTGGATCTGATTATTGCCTCCTTGTCTCTTCTTCTCAGAGAGTATATGGATTTGAAAAAAAAAAGGGGAGGGTGGTTCTTTGTGCTTTAGAACGGAATGGATCATAAGTGTAAGTGATGGGAAACTAAGGTCATGTCCAGCAGGCACTGAGCCAATATGATTAACCATTGTCTACTATAGGTGGTGTTGATTATTTATAAATGAGTTTTATAGCTTATTCATGGATTCCACTTAGCCATAAACAACCCTGCCCTGATTAACATTCTGACAGAACATAAAGTGTCATCACAATATGAACTTCACTGGTCTGTGATTTCTGGTGTGGCACATGGGTTAAAGTGCTGGACTGCAAGGTTGGTTTGAACTGCAAGGTCGCCACTTAAAACTCACCAGTCACTCCTCAGAAACCTACACAGAGTCGCTATGAATCAGATCCGACTCAACAGCATTTAACAATAACAACAATCTATGACTTTATTGTTGTTAATTGCTGAACCTGTATAGGGTTTTCAAGGAGCAGCAGGAGGGTTTGAATTGCTGACCTAGAGGAAAACAATCCATTGCTTATCCTACAGCGCCTCACCAGGACTTCCTTTGCTATGACTATGTGTTAGCAAATGTGTGATTTATACCTTCTTTCAAATTGCCTGAGTTGATGATTTTACAATTTTTATGTAAAAAAAAGCATATACACACACATACATGAAGGGGCTTCAAAATGTTCATGAAAAAATTATATTGTCTTTTAATTCCACCTTTCCATGAATTTTTTGAAGCCCACCTCATTCTCTCTCTCACACAGACACACATACACATACACGCATGAGGGGACTTCATGGAAAAATGAAATTAATAGTTAATGAAATCTTCCATAAATTTTTTTAAGTCCGCATATATAATGGAAGAGTTTCAGTTGTTAGGAGATAGATGTTTATATATCTTAACAACTGAAATGCCTTCACTCAGGAATTCACTATGTATTTAATTAAAACTTCTTTTATAGCAGCTGAAGTCTATTTTTTCTTACCTGGCCCCTATTAGAAGAATAAGAAGAGTTAGTTGCTCAGTGAAACCAGAAGTTAATATATCAGTTTACTTGAGGCTTGTTAGAATATATTCTTTTCAAATGTATCTCTTCTCAAGACTAAGGTCCTTTTGCCAGTCACCCCAAAACTTGTTTCCCCAATGTTTAATCACATCAAGGTATGATGCACAATACCTTAAAAAAACAGAATTAACATAAAACTCAGTTTCAAATTATTTGTAGACCAAGCTTGACAGGATGAATGCTGGAGCAACATTAACTCATGTTTTACCCTTTTGTAACCAGACATGCAGGTTCCCACCATTGAGAAATCCCATAGTAGCCCTGGTAGCTCGAAATCATCATCTGAAGGTCATCTTCGCTCTCATGGACCATCTCGCAGTCAAAGCAAAACCAGCGTCACTCAGACGCACCTGGAAGATGCAGGGGCCGCCATAGCAGCGGCTGAAGCAGCCGTGCAACAGCTCCGCCTTCAACCAAGTAAAAGACGCAAATAACTTCCTCAGCATGGCAGCTTAATGTTCATCTGTTGCCTTTCTTTCCTGCTGTCCTTCCCTGTTTGCTTTCTGTTTCTTGCATCCTCTGCTCACTCTGTTCTCTGTCCCTTTGTCTGTGTAAAGAGTATCAATACATAAATTTAGATTTTTTTTTTAATTTACATAGACTGCAATAAAACTGGCTGTTTCTCCTTTGTTTCACCATCCATCCCACGTGACTCATAGTGTTTGGTAGCTGTGTCTGTGATGTTTGCAGGCAAAGCAATGTTGTATGTCCTTTTTGTTGATCTTAAATATCCTTTAGCATATAGGAATTAAAAGCACAATGGCTTCCAGTGTTCCAGGCATTATACAAAAACAACACACACAATCTTGAAGAGCTGATTAGTCATGAGACTCTAGCATCTAGAAATACACAAAACTCTTAGGCAGATGACTAATGAAATCCACAGTCAAGTTCTAGAATCTAAGGGGAAAAGCCATTTTGAGCCTATGCTTTCAAACACTAATAATGCATGTGAAATATTTTAGCTTTCCATATGCAAAACTTTTTAGTCACTTGAAAATCTGTGAAGAGAATCATGCTTCTGATATTCTAAAAATATAAATATTATTCACATATGTATAAGCATATGAGATAAGGCCATGTAACCTCATGAAGGAGCACAATTGAGTCCATTCTGATGGATCCAACTTTGCATATGATAACAGAACATTTATAGATTTTTTTTTTTTTAATCCTAAACACTGAAGATCTCTTGAAAGTCAAAATGTGCTAGGTCTCATAGCTGTAACTGAATTAAGCTTAACAATTAGTCTTCTTATTTGATGTACTTTCATTTAATTTATTAGGGGGAAAAAGAGGCACTTGATGTGTAAAACTCAATGAATACAAAGACTTCCAAGAAGCATTAGCCAGACAGTGGAAATAGATTGCTGTTCTTCCATTTCCTTAGTCATCATTTCCAAAGAAACAGCCAGTTTTAACCCCCTTTAGTGCTGTGCATGTGGTGTCATTTTGGCATTGGAAAACACAACTTATTTGAATACAGCAAAAGAACACTTCTGTTTGCATGATTAGCATTTAAGCTGATTCCATCTGAGGATACATACTCTGGATTTCCATTTCACCCACACTGCCACAGCAGCACATAAAAGCTGTCAGTCTAATCATGCCAGGAAGCAGTACAGACACAGCATAGCAGGAGTCCTCCCCATTCAAAGAACTCAGTGTGATAATCTGCCTCCACCAGCCAATGGCAACCAAGACCAAAGCCAGCTAGCCCTCAGGAAGGTGATGTCTGATGGACCAGTCAAGCCAGAAGGAGGTGAGCAGAAAGGCGTTGTTCAAAGCACACAGCAAGAACATCCCCCAAATTTAAGGCCCTCATCTTTTAATTTTTAGAGATTTTCTGATTTAAAAAAAAAAACATGTTTATCCACTTTTTAAATGTGCTTTTGTGGGCATGGCATTTCAAGATCTCATCATCACTGTGTAAGTCCCAAGATCAGTCCCGTAAAATACTGACAACAGTGATTTGTACTTTTCTATGCACTGGGCATCTTTTGACTTTTGTTGGGAAATCAATTAACAGTATTCATATTGCAGAATGGAATGCATGCTACTAACCTAATCTGTTCAAGCATGATTATACATATGTTGCATTGTGAAAAAAGTTTAAATTGCTCACAATTTGAGCTAGCATCCAGTTAAAATGTAGATCAGTTTTTGTTGCATATTATTTCAAGTGTAAAGTTATAAAAATTCAGTGGATTTTGGAAATTCTTAGAGGAAGTAAAGGAAAAATTGTTAATGCACTCACTCACCTTTACATGGTGAAGGTTCTTTCTCTATCCTACAAGCAAACATTTTCCACTGGTGTTTCCATAGCTGTTAAGTGTATCAGATGTGTTGGGCATGTGAATATCCAAGTGCCTGTGTAATAAATAAAGTATCTTTATTTCATTCATAAACTACTGGGTTCTGAGCCATTGTTATATGATACAGCTTAAAATGAGTGTGTCAGTTTTTGTTTTCACATTTGATTCATTGCAATATAGATTATAGTTCCTGCTACATTGCTAGTTAGGGTTGTAATTTTAGAACATTTGGGAGCAAAACAAAGTTCCATGTCTGAAACATTTGAAGATAGATGGAAAAATATTAGCAAATAAAAATATCAGAATTTACATAAAAATATACATAAATAATCAAGGTGGGCTAGTCTAGGCAATGTTTCCACCATTTCATTCTCACACATCTGATCTACTAAACAGTCCCCTCAGGTTTTCCGATAGAAGAAGATCAATCCCATGAGCTCTAGCTTTGGAGATACAACTACACATGATTCCATAGTATTATTCAAAAAGCAGAGTCCTGGTGTCCTGGTGTGGCACTGTAGGATGAACACTGGACTGCAAGGTTTGTTTGAACCTCAGAGTCAGCAGTTCAAATTCACCATCAGCTCCCCAGAGACCCTATACAGGGTCACTTTGAGTCAGAACCGACTCTACGGTACTTAACAACAACATTCTAAAACAGAAGCAAGCTTATCTGTTTCAACATTCATGTACAATGTAGAGCTATCTTCAAGGAAGAGGGACATGGCACTCTTAACAGGAATAAAATCAGGGTGATTATAAAATTATCATCACAGTTAATCAAAGAACAAAGGTAGAAAATTAATGTTTATTTTTTAAATATAGTTTTTTGTTAACTTCAACATAAATATATTTGTGATTATATTTATGTTTATATTTAAAAAATAGGTTGGCAGTGTTTGTCCCTTAATGTTCTTCCACCCCTAAAACACATTTTATTCTATATTTGCTACCAAATTAGAATTAAGCTCTTTGCTTCCTTATTACATTCCTTCCTGGTAATGATGTGTTGTAGAGTCGATTTCAAATTACAGGGACCCTGAGTAGGGTTTCTGAGGCTGTAAATATTTATGGGAGCAGAAAGCCTTCAATCTTTTTCCCTCAGCGGTGCTGGTAGATTCAAACTGCTGACCTTGTAATTAACAGCCCAATGCATAACCCACTATGCTACCAAAACTCTTCATACTCCTCCCATTCCCAGACAATCTTAAAGTTTAATATACACCCTCACCAGTTTTGAGTTGTTTCTTGAATTAACTAAGTAATCAAGGAAATAAATTAAAAGTTAAGATAGTTCTGAATGGGTATTTACTCAGCCTAGTTTACATAAAGTCGCCAAAACTCATTTCTTCTCTACTAGCTAGCCTTACTAATCCTTTCCAAAAATACTTAAAATTCCATCTCTCACCTTTTCTTTTAGCAAAGAATTTCAATTGATTTCTTAATGTTATTCATTATCTTACTTGAAGTATTTCATAATTATGAGTGTCACCATGTCAAATTCTTTCCTTATTTCATACCCTATTTTTTGATGATCATGATTTAAGTATTACTGTAAAATATCTAAGGAGTCTGGTGTGGCAATGTAGGATAAGCACTAGACTGCTAATCCCAAGGTCGGTAGTTTAAACCCACCAGCTACTCTTCAGAAAGGATCTCTTAACAACAACACACTTAATAACAAAAATATGAGATATCTAAGAGCCCTAGTTCCATAATGGTTAAACAATCAGCTGCTAATCAAAAGTTGGATATTTGAACCCACTGGCTGCTTCATGGGAAAAAGACCTGGCAATCCACTACTTAACAATTTTAGACTAGGAAACCCCGTGGAACAGTTCTTCTCTGTCACACGGGATCACTATAAATTGGATTTATATTAAAAGCACATGGAGTCCTGGTGGGGTGCCAGAGGATAAGCACTAGACCTCAAAATTGGTTTGGACTGCAAGGTTGGCAGTTCAAGCTCACCAGCCACTCCTTGTAGCCCTAAGTAGGATTGCTATGAATTGGAACCAACTCGACAGCACATAACATCAACAACAATATTAAAAGCATACAAGAAAATATTTCCTGTATGCTTTTAAACTAAATGAAGTTCTTTCTTAGAATCTGTATCAAAATGTTTTTAAATGATTGTTTTTGAATAATACTCTAGTAGACAAATTTTCATACATCTAAGGAGCTCTGGTAGCATAGTGGTTACGAATCAGGCTGTGAACCGTTCAAAACTACCAGCTGTTCCTCAGGAGAAAGATGAGGCTATCTGCTCCCGTAAAGATTTACAGCCTCAAAAACCCTGTACAGGGTCGCTATGGGTCAGAACTGACTCCACGGCACACCACCCCCACCCCCAAAGCCTTAAGATGACTCTTGAAGTTATTCTTCATTAAAATCATAATCAAAAGAAAAACTAGATAACAGCATGTTTTTGTTAATTTTGTTCTGATAGATGATTTTAAAAATGCTGTCTTTCCTATAATTAAATATGTACAGTATTTCCCTGCTACTGTTGATCTACCAAGAATACAATCAAACCATGTATTTTGGGGAAAATTTATTAACAAACATGTTAGAGAATTAAATTTTTATAAAATATAATATTTAGCTTACAGAGAAAAACTGAAAACAGATATAAACATACAAAGATCAACAAGTTCCTGCTCACTAATTTCTGAGGAATTAATAAATTTTTAATGTTTACATACCAATCTCCCGTTTCAGACCTCAGCATAGATTTCATATAATCTCATCTGCCTTATGAAAATAGTACCTTGTAGTTGAATAGTTCTTCACATTGTACTGAGTGTTTTGTCATGCATGTTTTCATTTTATCACACCAAATATTCTCCATTGCAGATATTCTTAGCTACATAGCAATCTGTAAATCAGAAGGGCAAGGTGACTGATGGAGGAACACACAGCTAGAGTTTTCACAACTGACAATATAACCATTGTCTTCTGATGGTGTCTCCTGAAACTGTGGGTTTTTTTTAAAAAAAAATATTATTTAATACATTGATCCCTTTGAAATCAAACTCTTTCTGATTCCAGTAAAAAGCATGGTCATTTATTTGTTCTTTATCATTCATGTACTTTTACAAATGATCAGTGTTGGCTGGAAATAAAGGCGAAATACTATTTAGAATTGCTGGATGCTCTTTTCTGACAGCTGGTAATTAAGCTGTCACAAACCAACAAAAGGAAACCTTCCCACAGCACAAGCCCAATGCAGCAGGAAGTAGGGCCAACAGAAGAGAGATATGGGTACATCTATACACAGTTCTATCAAGGCAGACAAAATTGCCCCTAAAGAGCTATTCAATATTTTGTAAGTTTCTCAGCAGATTTCCGCTTGAGCTAGCATAAAATATGGGTCAAGCAAGAATTATGGAGTGAGCCAAAAGGAACATATTTCTTGTTTTTTTCTTTTCCTCCCTGCAGAGTTTAGGTGCATGCTAAACTTGAAGTCAAAGATTAGACAGATGGTACAAAATCATCCTGATATCCAAACAACTTTCTGCTTAGATCTAGAAATCCCTGGACATTTTTGGTTGAACACAGGCCCTGCCATTCCAGAAAGTGACATCAATAGGGAAGAAAAACATTTTAGAAAGTAAATGTTTAGGGATGACTATACCAAACCCAGGAGTCCTGGGGTGGCACTGTGGGTTAATGCACTGGACTGCAAAGTCAGTTTGAACTGCAAGGTTGGCAGTTCAAGCTCACCAGCTGCTCCTTGTAAACTCTATACAGGGTCGCTATGGGTTGGAACTGACTCAACGGCACTTAACAACAACAACAATACCGAACCCAAAATGAATTGAAGCATTCTTAAAACCTTGAAGATTTATGTAGTTGACATTCAGAGCCCTTTTTGTTGGATAGTAAGAATTATATATGAGTTTTAAATTGAGAAACAAACTAGAACTGATAGAAATAACATACCACCCTGGGCAATAAAATAAGTGTAGTTGGGACGGGCTGGAGAGGTTGCGTGAGAAAATGAATCAACAATATGTTCTGTGAGGAGATCATAGCCAGGAGTCGTTGGCGTGCCTGATTATAGAAGAAAAAAATGGAGTTACGTCCCCAGACCGTTATTGGACAGTCATTTTCACTAATGCTCATTTGCGGCACCTTTCAGAGAAGAGAATCCTATCCTTTGAGTTGTCTTTGTGAACTCTTACTAAGCCATCACTCTGTGAGAGCTGTTCTCTTGGGCGAGTGATAGTGGGTGGCTGGGTTGAGTAGCCTGGTGGGCCCTGAAAGTGATTACAAAGGGTGCCCTATCACCTCTAAGGAACTCTGGTAGCGTAGCGGTTACGAATCGGGCTGCGAACCGCAAGGCCAGCAGTTTGCAACTACCAGCTGTTCCGCAGGAGAAAGATGAGGCATTCTGCTCCCGTAAAGATTTACAGACTCGGAAACCCTGTACAGGGTGGCGTACAAAGTCGCTATGAGTCGGAACCGACTCCACGGCACATAACCATCATCACCTCTGGCCAGAAATGAATGTTCACTTCTTTTCAGAAGGAACTTAGCAGTCTCTGTTTCTGGAAACGACAGAATCCATAAGAGAAATCAGAATGAGTTTAATTGGAGGTGAAGTCTTTTTGTAAGGTTATATGTAAGAGGTTAATAAAAATCAAATTTTACTTTATTTAAATGTTTTTGTGCTGGAAAAAAAAAAGCCAAATAAATCCCAAGATAATTTAAAGCAAAATATATATTTTTTAAATAAAGCAGTAATGATATGGAAATAGCAAATCTCCAGCAAAATATGAGAGAAACATATTAGATAATTTCAGTGTTCAAAAGTTCCATGCCTGGTTCTCTGAGGGTGGGAGTATTCTTTGTTGTCTGCGAAGATTATAATCCTCTTTTAAAATTTTGTTAAGTCTCCATATTTCTCAGAATAATTGCTTATTCACTTTCAAATATTTCTGTAGATTTTAGCTTTGATTTCCCCAAAATATCTCTGCTACACATACATTGTCATTGTCAGAAAAAATGCACAACTCTGATCATATGACATGGTCTCTTGTTTATTGACTTTCATTTTCGAAGGTGAATCCACTGAACTACAATGGGAATTTTTATTCTTTTCAGTAGTAGCGATGGATCAGCACCAAACTATCCACGTATTTTGGTCTAGTCCAAACTGGGGGTTTATATATGTTCATTTCATTTGATATGAGTAACAAAAGTAATGGGCCCATGTATGAATTAAACTTGGCTTCAACATTGTTATGTCTAATCAAGTGACATGAGAAGAAAGGCCTAATTTTACCATGTCAAATTTCTTTAAATACAATTTGTGATGTCTTTACTTTAACATATAATCTCTATCAAATCTATTTTTTTTAATGCAATTGCTTTTCCTTGGGGTTTAAGCAAATTGTTTTCAAAAAGTTAGTTTAAAAAATTGCCATGGAGAGCAAGATTCTGAGGAGATTAGACAGGCAAGTAAATGTTGATAGGGGAAGGCATTTGGAAGTGTGGGTCCTCGGAAGGCTGATGGGGACACAATGGGGACCCTGGACAGTCAAAATGCAATATGAGCTTGAAACTGGGAGCATTATTACCTGTATAGGAGGGGGTCATAGAACCAGAAAAAGATTGAAAACTGCCAAAGACATTATTTGGCTATATAATTATATTGCTTAAATCCAGATATCATACTATTCAAAAATTATTTAGTATTTTTCTCTACTTTTCATATATATGTATATATATATATTTAATTTTGTGAAACCATGATATTTCTACACATTCTTCATTTTGTATGATAATTTCAGAAACATATCACGTAGAGATAAAATAGCATAAGGGGAATCTATGATCCAAACTGAAACTATTCCTTATTTCTCTTTATTTTATTACTCTACTATATGCATAAATATATCAAAGATCATTGATGAAGTAGAAACAACATATTCACTGGGGTGCTGATTTTGTTAGATGTATGAGTAGGAACACTATAGATTTAATCATAACTTTTTATCTTGATATGTTTTAAGATACTGAAAGATTAGATAAATAAATAGATACATTTAATTAATGATAATTTTAACAGAAACTAATCAAAATATTAATATAAACAAGCAAGACAAATACATATTTTTTAAAGAATTTGGAAAGTTGAAAACATTGGCATCTTACATTTGTAAACACATAAGAAAAAGTACAATAAAAATATATTTCCTGATCTGCTCTGTTTGTTCTTAAAAGAATGGAAGAAGCAAAATTTGTCTTCTTTACTCATATCTCAAATTCAAGAACCATTTATTTCAAGTTCTATGGCACACTTTACTTGCTCTTTGCACAAAAAGAACCTAGAATATAAAAATATGTAGAAAGTTGACTTTTTTACAACTACTTAATTCAACTGTCTTTCTATATGGATCTGTTGTATATCATAAATTTTAGTTTGTCAAAAATCAGTCTCATTGCTAAGGACATCTTATATTTTAAAAATTATTTTGACTCCTCAAAACTGATATACAAAAATTTTTCAAAAAATTTATATAAAGAAAAATCCTTCTGTAAGAACTTGCATTGTTTTATCATTCCCAAATATCAATATTAACTCTCTATTTCTATATGTGATAAAGAAGTGTGTGCATGCATATATGTGTGCATACATTCTTTTTATAGTAGGTGTAAGTCTCAGTTCATTTCATATTCTTCTAGAGTCATGAAGTATTGAATGAAACAATATTAAAAGTATAGAGAAGGCTAATAAGAATAACAACATTAGTAATTTTTTAAAAAAATAACTTGAGGGGGCTTTTTATTTTTTGTTTCTTGTGGTGTATTTTTACTACAAAAGGAAACTGAAACAAAAAAAGCTCCATAAAAGAATCTTCATGTATATAATAATATGTTGCTTTTGTTAAATGCCGACTAGTCGGTTCCAAATCATAGCTGATGGCTGTTGAAGAAGCTTGTGCTAATTGGTTTCTTCTCATGTTCACAATAGTACTTCTTTTCCATCAGAAGGAAAAGAAGGTCTCGATCAGAAGTTCTCAAAGTGAGTCCACTGACTTTTGGGGCCCCAGACACGCTTTCAGATGTCTGCAGGATCAAAAAATATTTAAGAATACTAAAATGCTATTTTATTTTTTGTCACTCTCATTCTTTCTCATATGGACAATAGAGGTTTCTAGCAGCTACATGAGATGTCATGGTATCACTGCTTTGTTGGCTAATGAAATATATTTGTAGAAGCTTTATTCTAGTAGTTTTGAATGTGATAGATATAACCCATATAAACCAAAGGTGTTTGGAGTGATCTGAATATTTTTAAGGTATAAAAGGGCTCTTGAGAGCAAAATACTTAAGAGCTACTGATCGAGATCTCTGCTCAATCATGATTTTGCAATGATCCAACCATATTGGGTAATTAAAAATTTCTTGCAAAATAGAATTTTCACATAGTGGTTACGAGTCAGGCTGATAACCTCAAGGTAGCAGTTTGAAACTACCAGCTGTTCAGTGGGAGAAAGATGAGACTTTCTGCTGCAATAATGATTTACAGCCTCAGAAACCCTATGGGGGGTTGCTATGAGTCGGAACTGACTCCAAAGCACACTACCATGACCATATTTCTCCTGCTGCATTTCAGAACCCATTCGAAATCATAAATGACTGTTTTTTTCATTTATTTATCTGATTTAAGTATATTATCACACATGATTTAGTTAAAGCTATGAATGTATGTCCATATTATTATTTACTTTTCATGTTTGATGGATTAATTGACTTAGTATCTATAGTATTATCTATATTACTGATCCATCTAATGCAGATTAATTGTAATGACACAATAATAGAAAAATGTGAAGATCACCACTTTGTTGCAAAGTTCAAGAAAAAACAAAAAAACTTACCTCTTGATTCTTAATATAATTTAGTGTACTTTAAAAAAATTAAATCTAAAAAGGGAATTTTACAAATATGTGTTTATAATTTATAGAAAATACTATCCTAGCTAAGGAATCCTGGTTGTGACATGGTTAAATCACTCAATGGCTAATAAAAAGTGGCAGGTTCAAACTCAACAGCCACTCCATGGAAGAAAGATAGGACCATCTGCTACTGTACAATTACAGCCTTGGAAACCCTCTAGTGCAGTTCTACTCTATCCAAGAATGACACCATGAGTCAAAACCACCACAGTGGCAATGGGTTCTTGGTTTATTCATCTGAGTTATCTAGAGTAGATTGTCATAATTCACTCTACATTCACTGTTCATCATTCATTCATACATACATTCATTTTTGTTATATATTGTTATTGAATACATATTGTTTCCAGAAGCTGTTCAAGGTTTTAGTGATATTGCAGTTGGTTGAACCACAAAGTCAGTGGTTCAAGTTCACCAGTCACTCCTAGAAAATCCTACACAGGGTGGCTATGTGTCAGAACCAACCGTATGGCAGAAAATATATAGAGTCCTGGTGTGGCACTGTGGGTTAATGTGCTGGACTACAAAGTCATTTGAACCACAAGATCGGCAGATCAAGCTCACCAGTCGCTCCTCGGAAATCCTATACAGGGTCGTTATCGGTCAGAACCGACTCGACAGCACTATATATATATAGTTAGCTGCATGTTTCATATATATGAACATATATATATAATTATTAAAATTCATATATATATATATGAAACATGCAGCTAACAAAATATTTTTTAAATGTTTCTTGAGTAACCAATTTAAAGACATCTGGGAACAGCTGAAGAATTAGGAAAGTGTGAGTTTATCTTTTTTCAACTGAGATGGAAAAAGAAAATGTAATTAGTCACTGACTTTAAATTTACATGCAACCAAGCATCACCATGTTTAGAAATATATGGATAATTCGATAATTAATTGGATTTCTTTTTTATTCTATTTCTGTTTTCTCTCTTCTAATCCTTGCATTTCATATGGAGATGACCAACTACTTATAGTATTTGAAAATGATGGGCTTGGAGATGGTAAATCAATGAATGGATGTAACTAGAGAGTCAGGTACTATGGGACTGGACATGTGTTTATCAAATAATTGTCCAAACTCCACCTTTATACTGTAGACATTGATTCTACTTGCTGTTGTTGTTGTTAAGTGCCATCAAGTTGATTCCAACTCATAGTGACCCAGGATAGGGTTTCCAAGGAGCAACTGGTGAGCTTGAACCACTGACCTTTGGTTCAAACCGACTTTGTAGTCCAGTACATTAACCCTCAGCGCCACACCAGGACTCCATATTTTCTGTGGCATTAGTCATATAAATTAGCATGTTCTTTTTGATTTGTTAATTATTTACTCTGGAAATTGGCTCAACTTCCAGTGGGCAGAAATTTTCATATACATCAAACTATTCTGAGTCTATTTAGGGACAGCATCCTTGTTTTCTAGTGTTCGTAATCTAAATTACCACAAGGTAAGGATTAAAAACAATTGCTTTCTTAATCCTGACCTTGTAGTAATTTAGATTATGAACACTAGACAAGAAGGATGCTGTCCTTAAATAGACTGAAAATAGTTTATGTAAAAATTTCTGCCCCTTAGAGATTAAATAAGAAAGTGATGTTTTTCAAAACCAAATATCTTTAAAAATTAATTTCCTCTCAACCATTCCTTTATGTTTACAACAGTCTTTATGCCAGCCTGTTTTCTTCTCCATTATCAGCTGTTGGAAATACCCATCTGGCAACTTAATGACAGTTTAGTGTAAACAAATTGTGAGAGAGGATACTTCTGGGTCAAAAAAGAATAAAACTAATATTGAAAACTGAGTTGTCTTTTAAAAAATGATGTGGCTCTTGAATGTTAGCTTTCTTTCAAATATAATCCTCCTTACTCTTGATCTATAAAGATCTTTACTGAGTTATCACAATTTTATTAACTTTTAGTCTCAACACACACAAAAAAAACTTGGTACTTGATATATTATTTGCTCCTTCTCTGAATTTCAGCAGAGATGGAGTTAGAACCTAAAATTTTTTAAAGATAAAATAAAATACTTATTTTCATAATTTCTATTCATGATATCTTATTTTTTCCATTATTTGCTATGAATTCTGATTCCTTTTTAACTGTATTAGCAGTTATCCTTGGATAATCTGAATCACACACTTCAAAAAGATGTACTCATAATGCCACATTATAGTATAAAACATGGAGTCCGGAGTACTGGCATGAGGAGCCATCGTAGATTTTATTTATGTAAGGTTTAAAAAAAAAAGCAAAAAACTTCTATCTTTTTGTTAGTTTAAACTAACTATTAACATTTCCAAAAACCTGTTACATTAAACTTATATCTTATTACTCCCATTCCCTAAAAAGATAATTTACTCAATTATCTATAAGGCGTCCAGGTGTGGCGGTATGGGCTAATGCGCTGGACTGCAAACCTGGTTTGAACCTCACAGTCAGCAGTTCAAGCTCACCAGATACTACTCGGAAACCCGATACAGGGCCACCAAGGGTCAGAACTGACTCGTCGGCACCTAACAACAATAAAAATATATAAAGCCAGAGAGTAGATCATTAGTTGGGATGGAAAATAATTAATTAGTTTGGAAAAAAACTTGCACATCACTAATGCTGTTGGTAAGTGCCATCGAGTCGATTCCGACCCATAGCGACCCTGTATAGGGTTTCCGAGGAGCCCCTGAGCTTGAACAGCCGACCTTGCAGTTCAAAGGGCTTTGCAGTCTGGCGCATTAAACCACAGCGTCACACCAGGACTCACACATTACTAATAGTATTAGATAGTATTAGATAAAACAGACTGAATTGTTCACTAAAATGACCTTGAGAATTCTGTCAGACTAATGTGAATGAAGAGGGGAAAGAAAAACATGATTAAAAACTTTACCACCCTTCCTGGGACAACACATACATGGTGGCATGACATCTCCATCTTCCTCTCTGACAGAAGCTACTAAGTAGATATGGGATTATTACAAGAGACACATTTGAAAAAGGACACTTCCAATATTCCATTTCCCATGGTTTGTTATTACTTGTAATCAGTACCATATAGATAGAGTTCACCAATAATTTTCCATTGAATAATGTTTCAAAGATCTACTTTATTCAACTTCTTTAGTCAAGGACTGGTATGGAAAGTAAAGGTTTTCAAGTTTTCATATTCTATTGTTGAAAATTGGTCATTTTAATGTATACACACACTACTATAAACAGTTGCTTGTAGCTAAAGTCAACAGTTTCAGTTATTCAGGGTATGGCTTCCTTATTTATTTCCAAATTGGATAATGAATATACTGAAATAGACTAAAAGAAAATTAAAATATTACATGTATAAACTCTTTGTAAGGTACAGCATATCTTCTAAAGTTACTATCCCTAAACTGTAATTGAAAACACATAAAAATATGATTCAACATAATTTAAGGAAAAGGCATACTGATTAATGCTGACAATAATGGAACTTAAAACCTGACATTTTCAGGTCCATGTTAACATCAGATTAGTAAATGAGGCAATGCTTTGAATAATGACAAAAACAAACCCAGCAATGATAAGTTGTAGGTAGATAGAGAGAGAGAAATTGTTAGGCAGCAATCAGAGATTAGAGAAGATAACCAACATAAATACAAACCATGGCCATCCATCCATTCTGGCTCAGAACTTCCTGTTCAAGGTTTCCAAGGCTCAATCTTTAAGGGTGCAGAAAGCCTTATCTTTCTCCTTCAGAGCAACTGGTGGGTTTGGAATGCCAACTTTGCAATTAAAATTAAAGCTAGTTAGAGACAAAATATAAATGAAGAGTTTTCAAAAAATTCACAGGAAAATTTTATTGCCTTATAATTCTTTTTTCTCCACAAACGTTTTGAAGCCTTCTTCTATATAAATGATTTAAAAACCAAAAAACAAACCCAATCATTATTTCAGTTCCATCATTAAATTATAGGAATACACATAGCCTTGCTGATTGATTTGTCTTAATTTAAATGTTTATCTTGAATAAGTCTTTTAATCTTACCAGAGCTTAGTTTCTAGGTTTTTTATTGGTGAAATTATTATTTTGGTACATATCATCCCTAAAATTCTTATCAGTTTAAAATTTCCACGCTTTCACAATTATAGCCTAGGCTACAATTCCGTACCCTTTGGGTGCTTAACATAGTGCTGCCATCGTGTGGTAGGCACAGCTATAGTTTTGCATATTTAAGAATACTATTGGAAAAACCCAACATAGCAAACTAATTGAAGACAGATGTGCAGTTCAAGAGACACTAACAGGTTTAATTAAAGTTAGCCACAGTGGAATAATAAAACAAAACTATAGCTAATCATCTAGCAGCCAAAGTTACTAAAGAGGTCAAAGAATAATTGAAAACAGATTGATTTGCCACACAGAGGATAAAAACGTGTTTACCTGATACGCCCTGTCAAGAAGTGACTTAGTAGAACGCTGCTACACTCATAGCACTGGTACCCTCTCCATGTCGCTGCTGTTGTTAAGTGCCATCGAGTTGGTTCTGCCTCATAGCGACTCTGTATAGGGTTTCCAAGGAGTGGCTAGTGAGCTTGAACCGCCAACCTTGTGGTTCTAACCAACCTTTCCAGACCCGTACTTTATCCCACAATGCCACAACAGGACTCCACCCTCTCTATTGTTGTTGTTGTTGTTAGGAGTGGTCTTATTTCATCATATATGTATGTGATCCACTCTATCTTTTAGCTAGTACAAGGTAGCAAAATTAAGAGTTCACACAATAAAAAGATGTAACTCAGAAAGCAAGGACTCTGAAATCATGTGCTTTATAATAAAATCCTCAATTCTTAAGTAAATTTTTCAGTAAAATACACATTTTTCATAGATAATATGAAATTAAATAGTATATGCGGAGCACTGGTATGGCGCTGTGGGTTAATAACGCTGGACTGCAGAATCGGTTTGAACCACAAGGTCGGCATTTCAAGCTCACCAGCCACTCCTGGGAAACCCTATACAGGGTCGCTAAGGGTCAGAACCGACTCAACTCACTTAACAACAATAATATATGCGTCCATAATAGGTCCATGATTTCTGAATTTCTGAAAGAGTTGGAAGAACAAAGCAGAAATAGAATATTTTTAATTACTCATTTTGAAAAAATAAAACATCATACATAATCTTAAAATATTATTTTCTTCAAGAATATAGAAGAAGTGAAATAGTACTTAAATACAAATGAGAGCTCACCAGCTGTCTGTATGCCAAGATGTAAGATAAGGATTGGACTACGAACCAAAAGGTCGTGAATTGAACCTGCCAGCCATTTCACTGGAGAAAGATGAGGCTTTCTACTCCCACGAAAATGTAAAGCCTCGGAAACCCTATACAGGGTCACTTTAAGTCAGAACCAACACAGTCTGTAATAGTACTCTGTCTCTGGTTGTGCCCCTAGATGTTACTATACACATTATTCTCTTGTTCCAACTTTGGGAGTCCTGGTGTGGCTCTGTAGGATCAGCACTAGGCAGGAAACCTCAATGTCACAGTTCAAACCCACCAGCTGATCCCTGAAAACCCTATACTGGGTCCCTATGAGCCGGTTCCAAACTTAGGAGAGTTCACTTCTGATTGAGAGTATCAGAGAAATATATGAAGCAACTTGAGTTGGCCTTTACAAATAGTATATATTTGTTTTTACTATGTATCATCGAGTTGATTCTAATTCATAATGCCCCTGTATAGGATTTCTGATGGTATAAATATTTGTAGGAGCAAAAAGTCTCATCTTTCTCCCACAAAACAGATGGTGGGCTTGAACTGCAGACCTTGTGGTTCCCACTACAGAGCCACAGTGCTTCCAATATAAATTTGTTAAGGTTGCTGTTAAGTACCGTCAAGTCGGGTCCAACCAATAACAATCCTGTATAGGGTTTCCAAGGAACGACTGGTGAGCTGGAAACGCTGACCATGTGGTTCAAACCGATCTTGCAGTCCAGCACATTGACCTGCAATACCACACCAGGACTCCAGTATAAATTTAAATGTAAGAAATGACAGGAACAGCAGAGGACATGCATAATAAAGTGCCAAAGAACAGCTTCAACTAAGGTGCTGAAGACAATAAACTCAGGGGAACCAAAGAAAGAGTGAATCCTCTGAATAGACTTTGGTATTAAGTATGCGAAGGAGAATTATGGATGATCAATTGGAAAAGGAGTGAAGGACAAAAATTGACCAAAGAATGTGGTTCAGATCTTGAAATTTATACAAGATCCAGCCTCAGGTAGTGAGTAAAGCATTTTGTTAAGTTTCTATTAATGTTTATTTGTTAATAAGTTGTATTTAGCTCAATATAATAAAATTGATGCTTGTTCATTTGGGAGTTATTCAGTGCAAAGATATTAGCAAATATGAATGTAGTTTCTGAAAAATGACTATTCAAAATGACCCTTGTATTCCTAGCACTAACTTATCAAAATTCTTTATTGCATTCTCATACTATGTAGATACAGCCTGGTAAAAAGGCAAATGTCCGTTCTGCATTTTAATTTAATTCTCTTTCAAAACTGACCAAATTCTAGGTTTTTTATTCCTAAATTAGACATCCAGATGCTTTAAGATAACACAAATACCTAGTTTCATTTATATTGTTCAGATTAAGTTTATATGGAAAAGATTTTAGATAGATTTAGACTTGTTCCAATATATATATATGTTTCTTTATTTGATTTTCTTTCTTTTTATATGTCTTATAAAGTAGTATTTGCTTGCATTTAAAATGTTGTCTATACTTCTTTTATTATTATTATATATACTTCCTAGATTCCTAAAAAGAAATCTCTCTAAAAAGCTTGTATAGACAAGCTTGTATAGACAAGCTTTTTAGAGAGATTTCTTTATAAGGGACATACACAAGATGAAAAATTGATCTCTCTCTAAATGTATTTCTAGGCTTGCTTCTTTCTGCTTGTTATGTTGTGTTATATTCTGTACACAATTCTTAAATTGCTTAGAAGAGTAAAAGAACTTGAAATTGCATCAGGTAAAATCAAAGTTGACAAAAGAAAAGAGTGAGCATTTTGAAATGTAAATAATAAGAATTTATGTCTACAATGCAGCTATCTTGGTGCTTTGTGAAAATTCTCTGGGATGAAAATTGTTTCCACCTAGAAAGGGAAAATTGATCAAATATTAATGTCAATTATGGTTTGTCTTTGAAAATACTGTGTCAGGATTTTCTGGTAGATAAAATTAAAGTTTTAAAATGCGATACTAAATAATATTAACAACCAGGTTGTTTTTATAATATATATCAAAAAGTATGACTACTTTTACTTATTTATAATTAATTGACTAATCTGACACATTATATAGTTGATTATATGGTTTAGTTTCCTTCATACATGTGTTCATAGTTTAATATTTTAGTTACATTGTCTTCACATTTTTACAAATTATCCTTCTAAAACAGATTATCTTTTCTTTCTCAATAATTTTATTGTTTTTATCTAAATTTCCTCTACATAAATTGAACAGATTATTAAACATTTTAATTATAATTATATTTCCGCAAGTCTAGTCCCATGGATTGCTAACAATCATCGGTAGTTTAATCTTTAACATGATTCATGTCTTTTTCTACATAGCTGTGCTAAATTTATAGATACCTGATATATATTGCCTAATTACTAAAAATTTCTTCTGTAGTTCCTTATTCTGGGAAAAGGGTACTTTGTAACTGAAAAAGGTATTGTGAAAATTCCCGGTGGTTTTTGAAAATATGTTAATGCTGTAGTGGAAGAAAGGGCGACGTTGGAAAAAGCTACCTATTTTGGAAGACTTTCTTCTGAAAATTCAGGAGGCAGGCATAGTTACCGGGATGATGACGTCCCTACCTTCAAGTTGTTTTCCTCACAATGTCTACAATTTTCACTTAATTCTATTGTTGTTGTTGTTAAGTGCCGTTGAGTCGGTCCCGATCCATAGCGACCCTGTACAGGGTTTCCAAGGCTGTAAATCTTTACGGGAACAGAAAGCCTCATCTTTCTCCCGCAGAGCGGCTGGTAGTTTCGAACTGCGGACCTTAAGGTTTTCAGCCCGATTCGTAACCACTACGCTACCAGAGCTCCTTTAGAGTGGTTGAAATTCCACCATATTCAGAGTAATTGTATTTTTGAAATCTTCTTAGGAAAAATATAAATATTTTATGATCGGTAAAAGATTATCAATAATTCACTCAGTTGTATGAATTTGCCCCACTGATTAAGAAACTTCTAATGGAACAGGAGTTTATTTATGGAGAAAAAATAAGTTCTGTAGCCTGAAGAAGGTCTTGATATAGAAAAGAATCAAGAATTCATGGTCGGAGTCTAGGTAAGCTCAAAACAATAGGCTGTTATTGACAGTAAAATCCTAGAGAAGAATTTTGAGGTCTGGCAAATAAAATCACAAGAGAAAGAACAAGTCAGTGGACCTTTGCTTTACCTCCCTTCCTCCTTAGAACCACAATCTTATGAGGTAAACATTATTAACCCCATTTTTTTTTTTTTTTTTCAAATGAGAAACTTGAGACTTGTAAAGGGAGGCTACTCCATCGCCAAATACGAGGGGAAGGGAATTGCCTTTTCCTTTGCTTTTTGCATTAGAAATTTGTCTGTAATCTTTGGCAATCTAGACCACTGCTAACAATGCTAGTACTATACTCCTACTGGATATTTCGTAACATTTTTCTAAATTGATAATGCATCTGTGGAAATACGCATTCTAATACCCAAAAGTCAAATTCATGTACCTTTTGAAACAAGTTCCAGTCATAAATTAGAAATTTTCCAAAAGGGAAGCAAATATTTCCAATTTTGAAAAACTTTCTGGAGATAGTTTGTAGCGCTACAATTTCCAATCGCTTCTTAAAAAATAGATTAGTGTTTATTAATATGGAAAATAATTAACCCTCTTCCCCTAGTATTTCTATCTACCACATTTCTAAATTCATTTCTTGATGAAATAGTCAAGATACTAGCTTGTCATATCACTGTTGTAATACTGTACAAATAAACCACTACAACCATTTAAATAATAATAGAATAGTTCTATACTATATACTATATAACCCAGTATAAAAATAAAATCATTTTTCCATAAAAGTGAGTATTTTTCCTTTATGTCCAATAAAAACAATAAAGTACGCAATGTTATTATGGCTATTATTATTGTTAAAGGAAATAAAAACAAAAGGCAGGTTAAGAAATGTAGAGTTCTTATAATAGATATATTTCTTTATATATGTATATTACAAATACGTATCATTATACAAGAAGGAATCAGTGTGGCTGGTTTATTATTGACTGTGATGTTGACTCTTCCTACATCATGCAGCAAAACCCACCAATCACCGGCCTGCAGACAGCTCCTTCTCCACCGGCTCTTCTGGCAGCAGCTTTGGCAGTGGATACAGCGTGGATAGTGAAGGAAGCAGCAGTACTGCAGGGGACACTAATCTATTTCCTATTCCAAGGATGTAAGTTAATCTTGTAAATTTTTTTTTTTTTCCCTGCAAAGTTAACAGCATTATGAGAAAGGTCTTCTTAAAATTCAACAGGAAAGATCTAAACAATTATTCAATTCTGAATCATTGTCCCTGAAACACTTGAATTATTTATGTCTACATAAAAAATAGTGTCCAGGATAGATTGGATTATTTCAATTAATCCTAAAGATGAATGTTGGTCACTATTATGGCTATTAAATCAGTATAATCTATATTTAAAAGAAAAAGTGCTGAAATAATAACTTAGGAATGCCTGAACTAAGTTTAAGGCCAGTACATTCATGTTTTAATCACATAACAACCGAACACAAACGTTATTGGTAACTGAGATGAATAGAGTCAGTTTAATTTATTTTGAATCAGAAGATAGAAAAACATATTTAAGGAACTCATATTTTATATTAAAAATAGATAGCACTTTAATTTTCACTATGACTAAAATTGAAGATCTTGAAATATTTTAGTATTTTCTATAAAAAAAATATTAAGTAGTATGTTGGTATCTTAGTAGATACTACTTGAGAAAAGCCATTTGTTAAACATTATTGTGTGGCATTGAATCTATTCCAACTCACAGAAATCCTTTTGACAGAGAAGAACTGTATCATAGGGCTTTGTAAGCCATAAATCGTTATGGAAGTAGAGCACTAGATCTTTTCTCCTTTAGAGCCGTTTGGCTCCTACCAGACTACCTTTTGGTTAGCAGGTGGACATTTTAACCAAGCACCCCCAAGACTCTTTTTATAATGCATTAACCCTGGAGAGGTTAATGTGGTGTTGTGGGTTAATGCCCTGGACTCTAAGACCAGTTTGAACTGCAAGGTCGGTGGTTCAAGCTCACCAGCCGCTCCTTGAAAACCTGTACAGAGTCACTATGAGTTGGAGCCAACTCTTCAGCATTTAACAACAACAAACAACCCTGAAGAAAAAACATATTGCAAATCCAATACAAAATTAAAGCAGATTGCATTTAGAATGTGTTGGAATAGATTTAGTCATACTGGTGTGATAACTTAGGGGCATCAAAAATGTAGGTTAAGTCTATTTCAGCACCAAAACCTAAATTTTCCAACCCTGTCTTCTCTTCTCCACTAACTAGTTTTCTGGGTTTTCAGACCCTAGGACCTGGGTCAGATCAAATCCATCCTGCTACCTGTTTTTTAAGGTATGCAAACTAAAACTGAAGTTAACTCTTCAATATTTAAAACCAAATCAAAAGAGAATGATATTTTATAACACATGAAAAGTAATGTTTCGGTGCCCATAATATTTTATTGGAACACAGCACGATCCATTCATTTTTTTATGTTGACACATCTCCAGTTTTATACTATAAATTGAGTAGTTTGTGACAGAGATTATCTAAAATATTTACTATAGAAGGACAAGGACTTCATGTTTGGTAGGTTGTTGTTGGTAAAGTGGAGGATCAATAAAAAGGAGGAAGACCACCGTGAAGATGGATTGACAACAGTGGCAACAACAATGGGATCAGACACAACAACTGTGAGGCTGGTGCAGCATCGCACAGTGTTTTGTTCTGTTTTGTATATTTTGGTTATGAGTCGGAACAGACTCGATGACACAGAACAACAACAACGGTACTTCACAGAAAAAAAAACTGTCAATCCTTGATCTCATCCTTTTCTTAATTTCATTTTCTTCAGTGTGAAATTAAGCTTTTTCAGGGGTGGAATTTATATTTTTCATTGTTTTAGCATCAAGGTTGTTTATAACTCTGACTTTTTTTATTCTCAGCATAGTTCTTATGTTTAGATAAAAGCTCAATTTACAAAAGCCAAAATAATGAGAGCAGTGAGTTTTTACACAGAAAACATGTACTTAATTATTTTGCAGATTTCTACTGGCATTCTTAAAAATTTTTAATTCTGTAAATTATTATTGAATCACCTGTCTATCTTGGTTTTTGTTCTATTTATGGTTATGCTGTCAGACTATGGATTCAATTGAATTATTTATATCTAATCTGTTATATTTTATTGAATATTATTTCCAAAAGGAAACTGATCACATTAGCCCTCACACTCTGATGATCCAGCATGACTGAAAAGATTTTCAGAAAATTCCTTAGGTTCCTCTCTCACTTTAAGTTGTGAACACTATATGAATTTATGAAAATTTTACAACACGTGTAACTTAATGGTTTTCCAAACTCTATGTATCTTTCAAAATAGGTAATTTAGAACAATATTACACCCATGAAAGGACTTCAAAAGATTTGTGGAAAAATCCTATTATCTTTTAACTTTATTTTTCAAAGAATTTTTTTAAGCCTCCCTTGTTTTTCGACATATTTGTTTGTACTCATGTATGCTGCAAATATATCCATGCATATTGTTCAAATTAAAGGAGACAAAGTTATGAAAACATCTTAGCTATAATCAAACAACTTGAGAGAATGAGTCAATGGGTTTAAGTGTTCAGGATTATAGTCTCAAGGGACATTTAGGTCAATTGGCTTCACATATTCAACAATGACTATCTTAAAAGCTTGCAAATGGCAATCTAATATGCAACTCTTGGTCTCTTCCATCTGGACCAAAGAAGAGTGAAGAAAATCAAAGGCCTAATGGATAGCAAAACCCTGAGACCAGAAGAATTAGATCATGTCAGGCTGCCACTACAAGCCATTCTGATTAGAAGGTCCTGGACAGATTGAGAAAAAAATGTAGACCAAAATTCAAAATCATAAACAAAAAAACTTGTTGGTCTAATAGAGACTGATAGAACCTTCGAGATGATAACCCTTAGATATGCTTCAAACCTGTGCCTGAACCCACTCCTGAGCATCATCTTTCAACCGAACAATATACAGGCCTATAAAGTGAACAATAATACCCATGAGGAACTCACTCCTCAGAACCATCAACTGTATCAGTCCAAAAGGGCAGCATTTTCCCAAAAACAAAGCTCAGAAGACAGAAAGAGGCAAAGGAAAATGACAAATGAAAACAGGGAACTAAAGGAGAAAGTCAAAAAGTACTGTTACATTGAGGGGATGAAAACTTGTTTTCACAAAACAAAATGTGTAAACATTTTTGAGTGGAAAAGTTTATTTGCTCTAAACTTTCACCCAGCAATTAAAAAAGAAAAAATAGAATCATGTGATAAAGATACTCGGTTGATAAAACAAACCAAAAATTCTGAAACTTTTGTTTCTGAAAATTGCTGCCTTATAGATTTTTATTATCTAAAACTTACCATAAAAAGAATTTCCTTTTTATTGTTGTTGTCAAGTGCTGTGGAGTAGGTTCTGACTCATAACAGCCTTGTACAGGTTTCGAGAAGAATTTTTAATACACTCCAGACCTGTACTACACCTTAGACTTTTGTCCAAGAACCATTTCTGGCACATAGTTAAGGTTACATGCTGTTCCCATACCTTGTTGAGATAAGCTTCTCTGTGTGATTTTGAAATTTACCTTCTAACACTTGATTTAAATTAATGAAGTTACCCAGTTTAAAGATGGAGAACTGCCAGAACTCCTAAAACTATATTAAAAAGGTTGATTTGTGACTGTCCTCACATGAGACCAAGTGATATCAGCCATATTCATTCGATATGTGTAGTTGAAAATGTGTGTGCCAACATGTGTGTGAAAAAGAGACTTGTTGTTGTTGTTGTTGTTGTTGT
>NW_006408528.1:27238236-27245249 GCF_000296735.1 Chrysochloris asiatica
GACCACTTCCAATTTTCCCAAATTCATACTTCGTACATTCCATGTTCCAATTTTCAATGGATGTTTACAGCTGTTTCTCTTCATTTTAAGTTGTTATCCATCAGCAAATGCAGGTTCTGTGTGCTTTTCTCCCCCAAGACTAAAGGAACCTAAAGTGTGATCTTTGGCAGCTTAATGCAGTATGATTGGCATGAAGAAAAATTTTTAAAAGAACGTATTGAATTCCTCGATGAGACCACTACGTTGTCAAACAGCGAAAGAATATTTCAATAAAAATAAAGTGTGCTTTCCCTAAAAAATTATGTGTAATAGTGATGAAACGAGAACTTCCAGAGAGCAAACTGGGCTCTTTTGCCTATACCTGAATGATGTCTGAGATGGAAGTAGATTAGGTAGTTTACGTATAAACATCACATTTCAACGTTCACTCCCCTCCCCCCCGTGTTCCTATTCCTCTTATGAAACAACACTTCTCAAAACTGTCTAGGACAATTTTTTCCCCACATGAGCAGAAAGAAAATGCACTTTTCTAAAGTGCTCCAGGAACTATGTAAGAAATACTACTTGGTTTTTCTTAGAAATGCCCCATTGAGTTTAACGCAATTTGGAGAGGAGCTAATGTAAATGTTCAATAATAATTTATTGATTAACAGATACAAATTACAAAATTTGGAGTCAGAATTGTGTGAGTTGAAAATTACTTACTGAGAATTAATAAAAATGAATCCTTTCACACCACACAAAAGCTCCATTTCTTTTTATGTTTCTTGAATTCACACAAAAAAATCTGCATAATTTTAAAAATGCACTGAATATATTTTTGGGCTGTATACCTAATGCTAAAAACAATTTATATTACAACTGAAAACTAAAGTGGAATATCACTACTAAAATAAGAAAGCTGGGGTTCAAGACCAAATCTAAAAATTACTTAAAACTAATTTCATTACAATTAATAAAAATTACAACCTTATAAAGTAAATTTGGCATAGTGTAAGAATGATAATTTTTCACTTTTCTCAATTGCTGACTTGTACCTAGGATCAGCATGTGACATATTTGCAATACTAAATAACCCTCTCTTCCAGTTGAGTTTGAGGTAGGAACAAGACAATATTTTAGTTAGCTCAACCAGAATTTTTTTAAAGGGGGGGGGAGTACCATCAAGTCCATTTGACTAATAGTCTTTTATTCATAACAATCCAATGCGACAGAGTAGAATGGTCCATAGTGTTTTCTTGACTTTAATCTTTACCTAAGCATATCCCTAAGTCTTTCTCCAGTCACACCACTGAATGAGTTTCAACAGCCAACCTTTCAGTTGTCAGCCAAATGCTTAACCCATTGTCCCACCAGAGCTAAGTAATTAAGTGTTTCTTCTCCAATGCTGACAGAGCAGAGTGGTTTGTTTGTTTGCTTACTGTTCACCAACTGCTTGTCTTGAGGTCTTGGCAGTGGGAATAAAGAATTATCATTGACAATTTAAAGTTCTGTATATTGCCTCAACAAAAAAACCGTACAGATAGATAGACAGACAATAATTTCTAAAATTTTGCATGAACTTTTGCTTCACATCATCACTCAATAAAAAATTATGTTTAAATTGTAAATCTAGAAGTTTTAGAACAACGTAATGATTTTCAAGATAATTAAATATTTTAAATTTTACATCTGTTACTCTTTCACTATGTGCAGACCTATTTCAGCATTTTCTGTGGAGTGGGATGATAAAGAATACTTAAAGCAGTTTTCAAGTAAGATATAATTGGATTCTTAAGAAAAAAAAAACGTGCCATTGTTTTATCAGTAGGTCAGCAAACCAACTACTTTTTGAGGGAGTAAAAATGTGTTGTTAGTAAATCCTACTCTGTTAGAATTATTGTCTAGAAAGTACAGTATCAAGGTGTTCTTTTGTTGAAGGACTCTTATTAACAGTTAAGCCCTTCTATTCCATCATTTTAGAATATCTTCTATAAGTGCATACAGAAAAATCTTTGTATGCTGTGCGTTTTTCCCTCTCCCTGAAGAAACAGCACATGGCCTGCAGTCTTTGGCTGTTACATTATCAATATTCTGAACCTAAAATACTCAAAGTATCATGGTTCTTGCAACACTGTACTCTGTCACTAGTATATAGGTAGTGGTTAGGATAAAGATAGAAAAGTTATTTTTTTAAAAAATAGACTGGCCTAAACAAATTTGTCTTATATTGCACATAGCAGGAAATAGCAGATCTGGAAGTGGAGCCAAAGAAGTCTGGCTTACACAGCCAATATGCTAACCACAGCAAAAAGCACAGTATGAAAGAAAGGTGCTAAATACAATAAATGCCTGTGTATTACAATATTATTGTGTAAATTAATAATAAGTTGTTCATTAGTTCAAGACCTTCTCACCAAAGAATCTATAAAACCTCATTGTTACAAAGTATAATGATCTAAAAACCCCTCCTCACTTTTCCAGTTAAAAATGGAAAATAAAATTTCCTTCCATTTTTATCATTGCATGATGATGTGAACTTTGATAAATAAATCAACAAATAAGACCTACTGAATTTTGAGATATTATATTTAGATTAAATAGGGATAACATACACATTCCCATTTTAAAATTTAGATGACATGCAGCAATTGACTGTGTGTTTACCATTTGGAGTCCTGGTATGGTGCTGTAGGATAAGCACTGGACTGCTAATAGAAAGGTCAGTAGTTCAACCCCACCAGCCACTTTTTGGAAACCCTATAGAGGGTTGTTATGAGTTGGAATTGACTCGACAGCACTTAGTAACAAGAAGAAATCTACCACTGAAATAATTTATTGCAAGTCTGAGTATTATAATGCTGTTTTTGCTTATTTGAGAATTGAACTTACTCATTTGCACTCATGTCACCATAATTGAGTATACAACTTTCTATTTTCTTTTAAAACAGAGGAAAGATGGGTCAGAATGGGCAAGAGCCTATAAAACAGCCAGGAGGAGTAGGACTAACAGATACTGAAGGTAAGTTAAAACCTATAGTACTGGATTCTGTTTAACGCTACTTGCTACCCTATTAGTTTTGTTGTTCATTTAATGTAAATGATATTTTTAAAATACTAATGGCAAAATCACTAGATAGTAAATCATTTCAACCTATTAAATGAGAATGGCTTCATAACTTCATTGGACAATTTTCCAATTTCCCCATTCATATTCAAACTTTATATACTTTGGTGAACTGGAAACATAAAAGAGAAAGAAAGAATTAAAAGAATGGCAGAAGAGCAACTCAGACGACTTTCTCATAGGAAAAATAATTTTGTGAATTTTTTCATCTGAAATACTATTCATATGCAAAACTAGTCTTAGAAACTCACTTAAGTCAATGGACATTCCGAAGTAGATGAAGCTGAAAAGAAAATTAAAATATAGAAGTCATTTTATACAGAAAATAATTTCTGAACTGATTTCTAAAGTAAAAATCAAATTTGAAATTAAATCTTACTATATTAAACCTGGTGTGGCACTGTGGGCTGATGTGCTAGACTGCAAAGTAGTTTGAACCACAAAATCAGTCGTTCAAGCTCACCAGCTGTTCCTTGGAAACCCTATACAGGGTCTCTATGGGTTGGAACCTATTCAACAGCACTTAACAACAACACAGTATTAAACCAATAGCAAATATATTACATAATGCAAACAAACAAACAAAAAACCTTAGCTTCAACAAGCACATAAGATTATTTCTAAGAGTCACAATAAATAGAAACCTGGGAAATAAACTAAAAACCTGGGAAAACTGTCATTAATTGCACCAACCTCTCAATAATTTTGGAGTCCTGGTGTGGCGCTGTGGGATAATGCACTGGACCCCAAGGTCGGTTTGAACTGCAACGTCGGTAGTTCAAATTCACCAGCTGCTCCTAGAAACCCTATACAGGATGGTTGTGAGTTGGAACTGACTCAACAGCACTTAACAAAAACAGCAACAACAACAACACAATAATTTTAACTATTTTAAATACAAGTTTGAACAGAGCAAGGGAGCACTGAATGATTTAAAATCAGGAAAAGTGTGCATCAGAAAAGTGTGAGTCCTTTCTTCATACTTATTCAATCTGTGTACTGGGTAAATAATCTGAGAAGCTGGATTATATTAAGAAGAGCATGACAACAGGATGATAGGCAGATGATACAATCTTGCTTTCTGAAAGTGAAGAGGACTTTAAAATGCTTACTGATAAAGATTAGAAACTACAACCTTATGTATTGCACCTCAATGTAAAGAAACCAAAAATCCTCACACTGGACCAACAAATGACATCATGATACTTGGAGAAAAGATTTAAGTTGTCAAAGACTTAGTTTTGCTTGAATCTACAATCGACACTCATGGAAGCAGAAGTCAAGATATCAAATGATATATTGTATTAGGTAAATCTGCTGCGCAAGACCTCTTTAAGTGTTCAAGAGCAAAGATGTCATTTTGAGGACCAAAGTGCACCGAACCCAAGTCATGATATTTTTAACAGCCTCATATGCATGTGAAAGTTGGACAGTGGATAAGCAAGACCATAGAAGAATATTGCATTTGAGTTATGGTTTTAAAGAAGAATATTAAAGGTATCATGGACTGCTAGAAGAATAAACAAATCTATGTTTGGAAGAAATACTACCGGAATGCACCTTGGAAGCCAGGATGGCCAGACTTTGTCTCACATACTTTGGACATATTGTCAGGAGGATCCATTCCCTTGAGAAGGACATCATGCTAGGTAAAGTGGAGTGTCAGCAAAAAAGGGGACTATCTTGGTTCTGTTAAGCATAAGGTTGTTACAAATCAGAATGATGTGATGGCACTTAGCAACAACAAATACTTTATACTATCTAAACACTTTTCCTGTGTAATCTGATTTACAAGAACCTGTTAGGTAAATTATACTATTTTATTGATTTTATATAATAGGCCACTAAAATGTAAACTTTACACAAGGCCTGAACATGTGACTTGAACTCATGAAAATAAAGTCAAATCTCATGATATTAAAAAGCATGATTAAGAGCATATTATCACAAGGACACTAGATGCGGTAGTAAAAGACAACACTTTCAAATCGGGTCTTGTTATCTTAGCAGGCTAATCTTTCAAGCTTCACAAACCTCATCTGACAAATGCCATGTCTGAGCAATCTTTAAAATTCTTTATTGCCTTAAATGGATATCACAATTTTTTCTGGTTCTCCTCAAAATTCTCTTTGAACTCATTCAAAGGTTATACTTCTGCTGTCTCTTCCTAAAGTGCCATCCTCAATCCACATACCAACCTTATCCTTGGATAATTTCATCAATACTTACTATATTTTGTTTAGTACTATAGTGACTACTGAAGATTGTTGTTGTTGTTAAGTTCCTCTGAGTCGGTTCTGACACACAGTGATCCTGGAGAGGGTTTCCACGGAGTGGCTGGTGGGTTTTAAGCACTAACCTTGAGGTTAACAGTCCAGTACTTATCCTACAGCTCCACACCTGGATTACTGAAAGAAGTCATTGTAAATTGGAAGCTAGTGGGAACTGAGACCAGAACACACCTCTTTTGCTAAGAATGGAGACAAGGAAGAGATGCAATAAATGCCAGAAATATATCCTGAGACGCACAAGGATGGGAGATATAGCTCAGTATAGTTTTCCTTTCCCATTCTCCAATTCCATACCAATGCTTGATCAAGTCCAGAAGGAAAGCAGTTTATGAGAGCCTGGGGAACATAGCCTAGGAGATAAATAGCTATTCTGAGAGGAGATCAAGGGAAAGCTGAAGAATGGATCTGAGGGCACACAGCTTAGGACAAGCGCAATATTATAATTAGAGATCCAATAGGCACAATGAACTGCAGTTGACCTGAATCCACCCACTCTCTTCTCCAATTTGCCTCCTTCTCAATTTACGCCCTTCTAAACTTTCACAAAAATGGTCTGGTTATATTATAATCTGCATATGTTGTTATAATTACTTTTTGAGTTAAATTTATCTATTTCTATGCCTGTCTTTTCCATAAGGCTGAGCAGACAAGAATTCTATTTTATTTACCTTGGTGTCCCAGTATGTAGCAGAAAACCTTGCCCATGGAGTTACTTAAAGTTTGTTGAGTGAATTAATAAAACTTTATTAATGGCTATTATTTCCATGTGATTCTAGAATACAGGTATGTAGAGAAGTAATTCATGTTTAGTTTCTTTTCTGAAAAGTTTAACACTTTGAATCATAAAGTTTATAAAAAATTTTAGTACAAAAATTAACAGCTGTCAATAAATAGAAATTATTATTTTAATACTACTTTCTTTCAAATTAGTCCCACACAAAACATGTTTGTTTCCCAAGAAAAGCCAATCATGAATTCCTTCATATTTTTGTGTTCACTTATGTATGAGTCAACATGCTCGTATTTTAAATAAATTGACTCTGATTAACAGTCTCAAATCAGTTGTTGAGCAGAGGGAAAGGGGTTAAAGATGGGAACAAGAAGGAATATGTAAAATAATGTGAGTCATTAACACTTACTTGCCCTTTTGGTAACAATATTATGGAAAAGTTGTTTTGACTGAGTTATTACTGGTATTTTGGCAATGCCTAAATTGATAATATATGTATCTATAAGATATTAAGCATGTTGTTGTTGTTAGGTGCCTTTGAGGCAGTTCTTACTCATAGAGACCCTATGAACAACAAAACAAAACCCTGTGAGGTCCTGCGCCATTCTCACAATCATTGTTACACTTGAGCCCATTGCTCTGTCACTGTGTCAATCCATCTCTTGGGGCATCTTCTTGTTTTTCACTGACTCTCCACTTTACCAAGCATGATATTCTTCTCCAGGGACTGGTCCATCCTGACAACATGTCCAAAGATAAAGTCTTGCCATTTTCACTTCTATGGAGCATTCTGGCTGAACTTCTTCCAAAACAGATTTGTTTGTTTTTCTGGCAGTCCATGATGGCAGTTCTAATATTCTTATCCAATACCATAATTAAAAAGCAT
>NW_006408528.1:27245485-27249429 GCF_000296735.1 Chrysochloris asiatica
ATAACTAATAATGTGGGAAATAAAATGACAGATTATAAAACATTTAGAGAAATTTTTAGATTAATAAGAATGTGGTGCTGTAAGATCAGCACTAGACTACGAATCACAAGGTTGGCATTCAAAACCACCAACTGCTCCTCAGAAACCTTATACAGGGTCGCTCTAAGTCAGAACTGACTCAACAGTGCTTAACAACAAAAACAACATAGAGAGTCAGAAAAATTATCAACTTTTACTAGAATATATTGGTTCTAGTCAGAGAAGAAAACATAAATTGAAAAGGCAATTTTGTTTTACTTTCATGGAAATATGGAAACAACTTTTTGTTGTACTTAAAATACATTTGTGATTTATATATATTTTATTTATGTTTGTATTGCACTCACTTCATTTTGTTGTCAGTGAATATAGCCAGGCAGTTCAGTGGGATAAAACAACAACAACAAACAAAACAAACCGAGAATCAATTGAAATTGTTTTTTAGAAAAAATATGTAGTTTCTTATTGTGTTTTTCCATTTTTCATTTCTTCCTACGGCACCATGAAAACTGTGTCTCTTTATAGACAAGCACAGTTTTCTTAAACATATATCTACTTGTAGTATCCCCTTTCATCTTGAATTTTTCATGTTATTCATTTAAGCACTGTTTTATAAACTCCTTGGTCCACTCTAAGGAAAATTTGTCTATAAACATGTACTCTAGGATGCATTCTTTAAATCAAAAATGTATTCTAGATTTTAAATAATGACCTTCGTAAATTTTATCCTCATAAAGTTTTTATTCTTATTTTGTCACTGTAGTGTGTAGAATGCATACATTTTTGTATTGTTGAAATGTCATATTAAACATATTGTTGAGGTGGTTTCTTTTGTTTTCTTTTTTATGTTACATAGACATGGCCTTGTTATAATTATTGAGCAAATCTATTTTATTTTGGCTTCTGAAAAAATATTTTTTCACTTAGTCATTTTCTGTAATGACTTCATGTTTATATAGGTAACTTATAAATTAAATTCCAGCATGAGATTAATTCACTAGTTCAGCATTGAGATAAAAGGTTCTGAGGTTGTGACCTAATTTTTAGTATATAGTAATACATTTCTGGACAATGTCTACCAATGAATGACTGAATTTCCACAATTGAAATAAAGTATAAGTAAGCATAAGGAATACACAGATTCACAGTACCCAAAAATAAATGGTCAATGTTCAACCATTTCAAGAGGTAGCATGGGATCAAGAACTGATGGCATATTTCATTGAACAAATGCAAAGCTATCACTATGAGATCATACATATGCCTGACCCTGCCGAGGACCTGCCTCAATACGGATGTTTGGTTCACGAGGTGGGGCTATCTGGTGGTGGTAGAAATATAGAAAGACACACAAGGACACAAAGAGAGAGACAAAGAGACACTCCGAAACCAGAGTGGATGCGGGACTGGCATCAGGCGGATACTGCATTGCAAACATCTCAGCCATGAGGGCCGTAAGATCCTGCATAGTAAACATCTTGGCTAAGCAGGCAGTATGGTTGCAATGCTGGACCGAGCCCCCTGAATGCCGTAACGCACGCCTTGCCAGCTGTAATGCACTCTGGATTCGTTCTGTGCCTCCGTTTTTTTGGGGGGAGGAACTATACACAAAGCTGGGAGGGACTAAGACAGGGTACAGCTAACATTCGTAATTTTCCAGACATTTAGGCAACTATACCATACTTCGCAGGTTTGAATCTGACGACCGCAACTTGGTTTCTCAAGCTTAATTAACATACCTTTTAGCACTTAGCCTCAAATGGGGGAAGGAAAAGGAGGATTGAAAGAGTCCTGCTGTGTTGGCTGCCTGGGCCAGGTTTGCAGGAAGAAGCAAGGCTCCTAGGTGAATGGGCTGCACCTGGAAACGCTTTAGGGAGGGTGTCCTTTTGTCCATAGAACAAAGAACCGGGAAGACACCCATTTACCTTGAGTGAATTCTTTGAGGAAAAACTTTGCCTTTAGAATTTTACAATCTCCGATTTTAGGAGGTTATTACATTTATCCATGGATACCAAAGCTTCATGTATGAAATTAATAATAAACATAACTGAACAATAAAATGAAAGACAGTTTGCTATGTCTGCTAGGTGGGTAGAGTTTGTTCCTCAGAGCCTACGGCCTGTACAGTCTGCAACACTTGGGCCCACAGGACCTCGAACTCCTGACCGGGTCTGCACGGTCTGCAACATGACCCAAACCATGGTATTTTCAATTGCCTCATATTCTTGGGAAATCTAACAATGAATAAGGAAGAGCAGAGGAGAACTGATGCATTTAAATGATGGTGTTGTTGAAGAACACCTTAGAATACCAGAAGAACAAATCTGTTTTGGAAGAATTGCAGCCAGAATGCTCTTTGGAAGCAAGGATGGTGAGACTTTGTCTCACATACTTTGTACATGTTATTATGAATAACATTATACATGCTGTTCCCTGAAGAAAGGCATCATGCATGGTAGAGGGTAAATAGTAAAGAGGAGGACTATCAGTGGTATTAATTGTGATTGCAACAATGGGCTCAAACATAGCCAATCTTGTCAGAATGGCACGGGACTGGGCAATGTTCCTTTCTCTTATACAGAGTCGACATGAGTCAAGTGACTCAATGGTAGCCAAGGACAATATTTTGTCAGTGGACATCCATACATATTACAGATGGTGACTGACTTGATTCTTTTTTTTTTCTAAACCAGATATTCACAAACTTTAACAACGACTAGAACCACAGGTTTCTGTGAGGACGAATTTGCTTAGTTGTGTGTATTTAAAGACCAAATCATGCTAGTTTCTACCTTTAAATATTTTCAAATACTAATTGTGTAAAAGCACATCATTATTAATATTAACCTAAGACACTGAGGTGGAGGACAGGGACAGAAAGCAAGATTTTATTTAATATTACAGTGGAAATGTTTTTGGTTTGTTTTTTTTTTAAAGTTCAATAATTTATGTAGTAATAATAAAAATCTTATTATCATTACTAAAATAATCTCATTTTAAGTGGCATCTCACTATCTAGTCTATGGTTCTTGTTAATGTAGTTAGCTTTTGTTTAAATAAAGAAATTTTACATCAAATCCAAATAAAAACACCAAATATTATTTTAAGAAAAATTGTAACTCTATTGCAAGGATGCCACCATTCATCTGTAAATTTGTCATATGCTGGTTTTCCTCATGTTACTGGAATGCTGTAAGGTATGCCACTGGTATTTTAAATATCAGCAAGGTCATCCATGGTGGACAGGATTCAGCAGGGCTATTCCAGACTAAGACAGACTAAGAAGGAGAGGCAGATTTCTTCTAAAAGTTTAGTGACTGAACATCTTATAAATAGCAGCAGAATGTTGTTAGCTACAGTGCTGGAAGATTATAAAAGGAAGACTATTAAAACATTATGAATAGTAGTGGAACATTATCAGATATAGTGCTGGAAGATGAGTCCCTTTGGTTGGAAGGTACTCAAAATATGACTGGGACAGAGCTTCCTCCTCACAGTAAAGTTGACCATAATGACTAGAAAGGAGTATAGCTTTCAGGATCTTCGTTTGTTGATGGGCATAATGCCAAATTAGGGGAAATGGCTACAAATATCCATTTGTATAAAGTATGAATCTAGGAAAATTGGAAGATGTCAAAAGTGAAATGGAATGCATAAAGGTTGATACCCTAAGTAGTAATGAGCTACAATGAACTGGCATTGACCATTTTGAATCAGACAATCATATGGTTTACTATACTAGGAACATCAAATTGAAGAGGAATGGAATCTTTTTCATCATCAAAAAGAACATTTCAAGATTTATCTTGAAGTACAATGCTCTCTGTGATAGGATCATATCCATATGCTTATAAGGAAGAACAATTAATACCACTATTATACAAATTTATGCAGCAACCACTAAA
>NW_006408528.1:27249659-27257345 GCF_000296735.1 Chrysochloris asiatica
ACTGGACCTCAGTGATGGTTTGAACTACGGTTCAAACCCACCAGTCACTTCTTGGAAACCCTATACGGGGTTTCTATGAGTTTATACTGATTTCATGGCATTTAACAATAACAGAACTGCCCCTTATTGAATCATAGGCTGTAATTTTTAAGGGAGCAACTTGTCAGGTTTTCTCTCCCTCTTAGTTGCTGGTAGGTTCCAACATCTGACCTTTGGCTTAGCACTTAACCATTGCACCACCAGGGCTAGTCAGCTTCCTAGTTGTTGTTGTTAAGTAAAAATCATGAGTATTGATTGTCTTTAATATTAAGCCTTAGCTCCTTAGAAGTAGTTATTACAAATAATTTGTCTTTTTATCTAATATATTAATTAAAGACCTTCTGATTGCACAAATGTACACAGAGAGCTGACTTTAACTAGTGACAGTAAAATACAAAATGTCTGGGCAAACAAAAAACTTATGGGATTCAAGCTGTGAGGTAACTTAACACTTTTTTTAAAGATTTCCCTCAAAAGTCAAAATAAAATTTAGAAATGGTAAGCAAAAAAAAATGCTCCAAGTTTTTGCTGATTGCCATTTCTACCATTTAGATTATTATTATATATTCTTATCAAGAAAGTCACTTTGGAACTTACATAACTTTATATTTCAATATAAGTTTTTATATTTGCATAATATCAAAAAATAATTACAAAGAAAGAAAATAAAAAAAAGACCAGCTTATTTCACAGCCAGTAACACTGTCCCTCAAGGAACACATTTTACAGAGTAACTCAGGTGAGAGATAATATATGAGGAAGAAAGTCTACAACTCTTGTTTAATAAATTTTTGATTGCTGGTCTCTAAAATAATGACTATATTTTATTATTTACTTCTTGTAGTTGTTGTTGTTGTTAGGTGCCATTAAGTCGGTACCAACTCATAGTGACCTTATGCACAGCAGAACAAAACACTGCCCAATCCTGGGCCAATCTCACTATTATTGCCACACTTGAGTCTATCGATGCTGCCACTTGGCCAATCCATCTCATTATGGGTCTTCCTCTTTTTCTCTGACCCCTCCACCTTACCAAACATGATATCCTTTTCTAGTGACTGGTCCCTCCTGACAATATGTCCAAAGTATGAGATACGAAGTTTGGTCAACCTGGCCTCCAAGGAGCACTCTGGCTACACTTAGCTCTACTAAAAATTGTGGGTGGTGGAGCATTTTCTTATTAATTTGAAAATAATTTGCTGTCAATTACTCAAATTATTTTTTTGCATCTGAGTATTGTCCTGCACCAAGAAAATGTAATTTTAGACTGTTATCATATAAAACAGATGCTTGCTTATCCACAAAACAGCATGTTGTTGTAATTTGTCTATTTATGTTGCAGTCTGCGCACATACAACTGTCACTTGTAGCCATAACTAGGGCTTTCCTTTACAGATTTAATTATGACATTGCTATCAGATGATCATTTTTAAATAATTAATGAAACATACATGCGTATCTGGAGTTCTGCTGTGGCACTGCAAGATAATGCAAGATCAGTGTAAACCACAAGGTCAGAAGAATACTCGTTGAAAGTCAGGATGGAGAGAGTTCGTATCTCACATTTCAGACACATAGTCAGGAGGGATCAGTCCCTGGAGAAGGACATCATGCTAGTTAAAGTGGAGGGTCAGCAAAAAAGAGGAAGACTCCCAGCAATATGGATTGGCATAGTGGCAGCAGCAATGGGTGCAAGCTTAAGGATTGAAGGATGGCACAGGACTAGGCAGTATTTCCTTTTGTTGTGCATAGGGTCACTATGAGTTGGAATCAACTCGCCGGCACCTAACAATAATAGCTAAACAATGTGAAGGTTCCACTGTGGCATTGTAAAATAAGAACTGGACTGCTAATGATAAGCTTATCAGTTCAAACCCACCAGCTACTTTGGGAGAACCCACATAGGATCGTTCCACTTGTCTGTCAGTTTGTGATAATTTCCATGCTATGATGTTGAACGCTATGCCACTGGTATTTTAAATACCAGCAGGGTCACTCATGATAGACAGGTTTAAGCTGAGCTTCCAGACTAAGACTACAAAGAAAAAAAGGCAGACCACTTGTGAATGTTTAGCATCTGAAACCTTATGAATAGAGTAGAATATTATCAGATAGCACCAGAATATGGAATATACAGGTGAAACAACCTTGCTTGTTGAAAGTGAAAAGGACTGAAAATACTTATTGATGAAGATCAAAGACCACAGTCTTCAATATGGATTATGGCTCAATGCAAAGAAAAGTACATGGAAGAACAAGGTGGATGGGTGAACAATTAGGCAGATTTGCATGGGCTAAGTAGGACAGAGGTAAATAATGATGTATGCACAACCTTGGAACAACAGGGCTCTGGGATACAGGGATTGAGGCATGGTTGGAATGGGCAAAATGGAGGAAAGGAATGGCCAGCAATATCACCATAGAAAGCTTGTAAGTCTGTATTCTGCCTATAACTGATTGGAATACCTAAAATGGGGCTACAACTTGCCCAGTGAAGGAGGCTTCCTGTGGAGCCTCTGCATTGCATAAGACCATAGGTGGAATCTTGAACCCCATCCAGAACCTTCTGAGGTGGGAAATCTCCTCTTGAAATGACAAGCAGACCAGCCTGGAGTGGCTAGAAGAACAGAAGATACTTCTTGAAAGACAGGTCGACAGGAAAAACAAAAAACAGTAACGGCAGTCCTACTGACTACTACAAGAACAAGCAAGTTGCTCACCCAGGTGACATCAAGGCAAGAGGTCGGGTCCCCTCAGGGCAAACCCCCTTCCCAGACTCAATGGAAATAGACGAGCAGACATGTGCTCTGACTGGTGACCACGTTGGTCACCGATAAGGGGAAGTGAGGGAAAAACAGAAATGAAGCTGCGAGCTAAGTCCTACCACGTTCAATGGACTCCTGTGAACCCAGGTGGAGACCTGGTTGGCCAGCAGTATGTCAAGACTTGGGGACTCCTGGGCCCGGACTCAGTGACATAGCCACAGAGGACCAGAGTGGAGAATGAAGCAACCAGCTGATAAGAAGAAAGGGCATATGCACAAGAACACCCACACTTGCAGATATACCCACTTGACTTGGCTTCAATGGCTGGATGATAAGAGCTCACCTAGAAGAAGAAAGAAGAGGAAAAAAAGAACAATCTGATACAATTTGATGAACTTGACCTACACCTATGGATGCAGTAGCTCAAAAGGGGGAACAAATCTTTACAGCGAGGTTCATTCCCGCCCCCTCGATACACAGGGTAGAGAGGGATGGGCAACTTGGACATTGGCTACCCAATATTGGGGGCGGGGGGGCTACAAATGCAAGAAGTGACTGGCTTACAGGCTTTCAAGAGAGCCTAGATCCAGAGGGTGTGGAGGAAGGTAGAATCTCCACTGAGTAGTATCCTATCTGTCTAGGCGGGGCTGATGAAAGGAGATGTGGATAGCACTCATGTGGTACAATAGTGAATAATTACTATCAGGACTGTGAGGGTTGGAAATGTAAATGTAGATGTTTTGTAGCAAAAAGAGGGGAGTGGTTGACTTTGCAGTCCAAGAGCGGAGGTCCCTGGGACCATCAAGGGAGAAGAGTGGAGTGCGGGAACCTACCCAGATAAATAATGACGTCAGAGATGGAGGCAGAGACGGTGACGTAGAGAGATGGAGTGGCTAGTGGCTCTAGACCCAGAGAGGAAGAGGGGCTGCATGCTGATGACCAGAAGGCAGGCATGCAGGGTATAACTTTTGGTTGGTTGATGATGCATGGAGGGGATTGTAGCCATGGCAATGTAATGATATATGATAGGATTAATGTAAATCTAATGTTCTTCTATGTAAACTATCATATAATTCACAAGAAAACATTTAAAAACCATAAAAAAATCTTACTCTAGTCATACATAAAGTTCAAAGATGGGGACCCAAAAAGACCCTAAAATATTAATATTCATATCCTATTTCAACCCACTTAATAAATTTTAAAAAGAAAATAAAAGTCCAGCCAGAATGCTCCTTAGAAGTAAGGATGGCGAGACTTCTCTCATACTTTGGACATGTTGTCAGGAGGGACGAGTCCCTAGAGAAGAACCTAATGCTTGGAAAAGTGGAGGGTCAGTGAAAAAGAGAAAGGCCTCCACAGAGACAGAGGGACACAGAGGCAGCAGTAATGGGCTCAAATATCACAATGATTGTGAAGATGGTAGAGGATCACTATGAGTTGGAACCAACTCGATGGCACCTAACAACAACAGATCCTAGAGCTGAAATATAGTAATTATGAGCATCATGGAAGATGAGTAAACGCGAGTATGATTTCAAAAGGAAAATCTTGGAAATCATGTCAATGACAAAGCGCAATGCAGATACAATAGAATAATCAAAACTGTGGAAGACTGATAAAATCAAATTTATGTTTCCACAAAATTCTAAAGGAAGAAAGAAATTGTGCTTTCTGAACCTATCTGATATGCATTTAAGACATTTTAAAGATTGATTAAAAGAGCAAAATGGAGTTTGGGCTAGTTTCAACTCCTGAATGAAGCTACCTTGATTTTGTTTATATGTGGTGACACTGACCTCTCTTGATCTAAATATGGAAACCTTAATGAATCAGATCCTTCAATCTACTGAATTATGTGTGCACGTGCAGAGTTGTCTGAGTATAGGAGGAAAATTTAGATGAGGAATTCTTTTTTTAAAAGAAAAAATATTCAGTGTGTATCCTGAGGATAGTGGAGGAATTAGTTCAGTATTTTATGTTTTATACCTTTAAGGATTATACTCTCACAGAAACACTGGTAGATCAAGTTGTTAAGCACTGAACTACCAACTGAAAGGTTGGTGGTTTGAACCTACACAGAGGCTTCTGGGAAAACAGGTCAGACAACTGCTTCTTAATAGTTACAGTTTTGCAAACCCTGTGGAGCAGTCTTACGCTTCACACAATGGAGTCACCACACGTCAGAACTAACTCCATGGCAACGGTTATTTTGGTCTTGTTTTTTATAGTATTATACAAAGACATCAAAAATGAAGAATGTTACCATAAAATGTTAAGAGCTGGTTTAAAAATTTCTTTTTAAGGTACAATTCTGTTTGGTGAACATAGAACACAATATTTTTTTAAAATATTAATATTTTTAGAAAGTTTTTCTGAAACATTAAGGCATTTCTTTAATGAACTAGAAGAAATAAAATGGATGAAAAATTCTGCATCTCACTTAAAGACAGTTAATCTGAGTTTTAGACTTCTTTTTTTGTTTTTGTTTTTACTTTTGCTTTCACTAATCCACATAAACGGGTTTATGGACTAAAGGGTTTACTTCAATAAGTAGTACCTTAGTATCTGAGTCCATTTCATATTAATTAATTCTATTTTTAGTTAAACAGAGGCATTATATCTCCTTCTGGCTAGTCTAGTAAATGTAGAAGATATCCTCAGAAGATTTCATTTACTGTAAGAGAATATGAAAATAGAAACCAGTTCTGAACAATTTATTTTCAAGACAGATAGCTTTTTTTCCTGTAGTTGTTACTTTTGAAAGTCTGATACTTTGGGTTGATGTTCTTTTAGTTAATGATGAATTGGTTCAGTCAAAATTTGGGTCAAATTGTGTGATTCAGTTTGATTGCAAGGCTGCTATGAGATTTCTCATCCAATTTACAGTTTAGTCTTTTATAGTCTGAGTATAATTAATATGAGTTGTTACTCGTTGGGTGATGAATTTTTAGAGCTATGGAATATGATCTATTTTCAGCATGCGTTTTTCTTGTGATTTTAAAAACATGAATGAGTGTGTCATATTGAAGTTTCCTAGCATTTGATTTAATATTTTAGACACCTTAATATAACTATTTTTGGTGGTAGTGGTGGTTATGTTCCATGGAGTTGGTTCTGACTCATAGCGACCCTGTACAGGGTTTCTGAGGCTGTAAATCTTTACAGAAGCAGAAAGCCTCATCTTTTTCCTGTGGAACAGCTGGTAGTTTTGAACTGCTGACCTTGAGGTTAGCAGCCCTACTCATCACCACTACGCTACCAGAGCTCTCAACCACTAGCTTTAGGTATTTGTTTTCTTATGTATAAACATATTCCTTACTAAAACTGTTTAAATATACTCTAGATATATTTAAGTGTTCTTGAAAGCAGTTGTGTAATAAATAAAAAGAATGGAATAAAATTGAATGGGATAATTATAGTACTTAAGAACGTGCTGGAGAAATTATACTTTATTAACTAATGAGTAATTAATTGCTCTTTTTGCCAAAATATTACATGGAGTTCAATCTGTGGAGGCCTCCATAGAAATGCATTTTATGTTATTTAAAGAAATATAATTTCTTAATCTATAATGACTCCAAGAGAGTCTTGGTGGCAAAGTTGGATGAGCATTGGGTTGTTAAGCACAAGACGGACAGTTCAACCCCAGCAGCTACTTCACAGGAGAAAGATAGCTTTCTGCTCCTGCAGAGATTTACAGCCTGGGAAACCCCATGGGCCTGTTTCACTCTGCCATCCAGGGCTGACATGAATCAGAATCAACTTGACAGCAGTGAGTTCTTATGATTACAAAATAAAACTAAGAAAATTTAACACTTTAAAAATGCACACTAACTGGTTGGAAAATATATATCAAATTTTAGTTTTTCTTGATGATAGTGAGCTTGTAAACCCTTCCTGCAGTTTAAAATATCAGGTTCAGTCACATCATTCTTCTAGTTACTCCTTCATTTCCAAAGGTGGACAATCCTCAAATCTTTCATGTTTTACTTCTTAAGTGTTACTTAAATTTCTTCCCACTTGTCATCCCAAGAAACTTCGTCCAAGTTGAGGTTTTCTTATCTCATTCAGAGAACTGACTCCTCTAATTGTTCTCTTAACCTACAAAACCTTCAGTTTATCTTATACACATTATTGTAATGCGCTGTCATGTCATTTCAAACTCATAGGGACCCTATATGACAAAGTAGAACTGCATGCACCAGACGGTTTCTCAAACTGTGATCTTAATGGGAGCAAATCATCAGGTCTTTTCTCCTAAAGAGCCTCTGATGGATTCAAACTCCAACCTTTAGGTTCACAGGCCAGGGTTTCCATTTGTAATGTTGTTGCTGTTGTCAAGAACTGTCGAGTCAGTTCCAACCCATAGCGACCCTGAATAGAGTTTCTGAAAAATAGCTGGTGAGTTTGAACTGCTAACCTTGTGGTTCAAACCAACATTCCAGTGCTTTATCACACAGAACTATATCAAAACCATATATATATATGACTCTTGGCATGGTGCTATAGGATATATATATATATATACCTATGGAGTCCTGATGTGGCACTGTGGATTAATGCACTGGACTGCAGCGTCGATTTAAACCACAAGCTCAGTGGTTCAACCTCACCAGCTCCTCATTGGAAACCCTATACAGGTTCGCTATGGGTTGGAACCATGTCGATAACACTTAACAACAACACACACACATACACATACATATACATACATATACATATGGAGTCCTGGTGTGGAGCTTATCCTACAAATATATGCTTATATATATATGTGTGTGTGTGTGTATATACATATCCTACATATATATAGATATATACATATCCTACATATATACACACACACATATCCTACATATATATATAGTTTGAAAGAGGATAT